>NC_092333.1:390035416-390350000 GCF_046630445.1 Rutidosis leptorrhynchoides | reverse complement strand
ACTTTAAAGCATGTTTATTCTCAGGTACGAAAGAAATCTTCCGCTGTGCATTTGCTCATTTTAGAGATATTACTTGAAGTCATTCATGACATATTTCAAAAGACGTTGCATTCGAGTTGTTAAGTTCATCAAGATTATTATTAAGTCAATTATAGTTAGATATATTATGAAATGGTATACATGCCGTCAACTTTCGATGTAATGAAAGATTGTCTTTTCAAAAACGAATGCAATGTTAGTAAAATGTATCATATAGAGGTCAAGTACCTCGCAATGTAATCAACTGTTGTGAATCGTTTTTAATCGATATGGACTTCGTCCGGATGGATTAGGACTGGTCTTCACAGACAAGTCCTGATCACAACCTAGGTTGGTCAATCCTTAAGATGCTAGCATACAAATCTATCAGACTTACTAGTTCAGTATTACGACAGTAATCGTACTAAAATTGACATAATTACGATAACCCAAACTTCTATCATGACAACATACAGATTAATTAAGCTATCATGGAAATATCGGAACGCATTATTAAACATAAAAAGTAAGAACACATGTTTAATACAAAAGACAAGCGTTTCGGATAAAAACCTGAAAAGGCTGAAGAAATCTGCCAGAGATCGCAGGGACTCGCCGAGATATCCTTCGAAAAATAAAAGCTAAGCTAACTACTACTAAAAACTAAAAGCTTGAAAATATAAAGTTAATTACAAATTGAGTGTGTGTTGAAATGGTTGGAGAGAGCCCTTTAAATAGACTTGAAATTTGCCTGCAAACGGCTGACAGGCCGTTTGGCAGGCCGTTTGCAGGGGCCATTTGCCAGGTTTGCCCGTTTAAGGTACCCGTTTGATCAGGCCGTGTGGCAGGCCGTTTGCAAGCCAGGCAAGCCGTTTGGTAGGCCATTTGGTAGGCCTTTTGGCTGCCTGGTCAGTTGATAATTCACTGGATCGTAACTTGATTTCTTGTCTTTCACCATTTTCGCTCTAGAATTAGCTTCGTTTTACTTGATTCTTTTTGCATCGCCTTCGTAATTAGTTAATCTACAAAATCAACCGAAAAAGTGATAATTTTGCCGACACAGTTTTAATCTTTATTGTTTTAGGGCTTAATATTGGTGGTAAAATGTGAATTTTTGGCCGATATCAAATACCCCACACTTAGTTTTGCTTGTCCTCAAGCAAAAAGCTGGAATACAAGGTTCGTTATAATAGATTCTCCCTTGCCTACCCATGGATCTTTTTATTATGCCTTCATCAGAAGTCATCACATCTTTCGAAAGTATTAGAAAAAGTTTCGAGCTTCGATGATTTTGTCGCTAGATTTCAATTGCGTCCATAGTGAAAAGGCGTACTTTCCAACTCTCAGATGTAGAGTATACATGACCAGGCTCCTCACTAGCAGATCACTTATATCACTCAAGTGTTTAGGGTGCCCTAATCTAATTGTATTGTCACTCAAAAGCCAGTCGTGTAACAGTTCTCATCATAGGCTTGGTAAAGCATCCATATCTCCACCAGTTAATGAAACAACCAGTCCATATTACTATAAATGCAGTACGTTATTCATTGGTCTCATAGCGAGGTAATTGACCTCTATATGATACGTTTTAGAAAATATTGCATTCGTTTCATAAAAAGCACACCATTATTATACATAATACGAGTTTTAAATATATGGACGATTATTTACAAAATAATCCCCATGATACATCGATTTTCAAATATTATAAAGGTGACATAACAGTCAAATATAATACATGACCAAAGTTTTATTGAATGCAACCCTCTTTTAAACAAAAGCATGAGACTCCATGCAAAGCTTGCTCAGATAATGCGACAGCGGAAAACTTTCTTAAGGACCTGAGAATAAACATGCTTAAACTGTCAACACAAAGGTTGGAGAGATATATAGGTTTAAAGCTAGCATCGATATAAATATAGACCACAAGATTTCATAGTTACAAATATTTCAATAAAGATATTCTATAAGTTGTTGAGCGCTTCGGTAACCATACTTAACCATTAATGTGGCATATTCCCTTTATTATGAAATCTCCCTACACTGTACCAAGTGTAGTAAAAACGAAGTACTATGCAACCGTTTACGATACTAGAGCGACTAGCCCGGTTGGGGTTGTCAAACCCGATAGATCTATAAATAGAATTCGCGTATACATGTTCTTACAACATGTAAATATTAGTTACCAAGCTATTAGGGAAGATATGCAAAGTGGTACAACTCAACGTAGAATATATTTTAAGTACTTGTGTCTATGGCGTAAAACATAAAATGCATGTATTCTCATCCCAAAATATTTGTACAGTTTAAAAATGAGACTATATACTCACGGTAGTAAAAGTATATTAATAATAGGTTTTCAACTTATTAAAAATATGGCCGTCGTCCTTGGATTCACGAACCTATAATAATAATAATGATTCAGATAATAATACGATATATGAAAAAAAAAAAAAAAAACAAGTTCATAGAATACTTATATAATAATTTTTAACATTTTATGTTGGTAGTCCAAAATAGTTCGAAAAGTCCATTAATCGGTATATATGTATATATATAATCTTAGAATTACCCCACGGCGTATTGTGTACGTATTGTCTTGCATCAATCCAGAGACGTATTGTATACTTATTGTCTTAGAATTAACTAAGACGTATTGTGTACGTATTGTCTTAGGATTTATCAAAACGTATTGTGCATGTATTGTCATGGAACGTACCAAGATTATTATATATACACAATCTCGAAATTAACCAAGATTAAAATATTTTGTTATACTAATGATAACATGTACAAATATATATAGGGTATAGGAAAAGTTAACAAGGATATGGTTAATATAGTTTTTATAATATAAATTTCGTCCATACAACGTTAATTTTAGCAGATTTTGTTTTGCTCGCCAAATATTCATTACAACTCCGTTGAAAGTGAATCAAATTGCTATTGATTCCTTAAGAAGTAGACCTTACAAAACCAATTCGAAAAGTTCATTCCAAGTAGTAATTTTTAGAGCTTTACCCTCTTTTTGTGTTGGTGGACAGATTTGGAAAAATCCCGGCATCCACCCAGTATATGATTTTTGATAAAATACTTCCACTTTGTCTAAAATCATGAAAGAAATACTGGAAGTCTTATTTACATATATTAACATATTTCCAAAGTCTTAGCCTTGAACTCAAAGTCTAAGATAGGTTTTTAATTCCCAACCCAAAACAGCCCGCTTTTTACCGAATGGAGATTAAAGGATATATGTTAAGTTTCAAGGTGTTCTTCATATGTACAAGTTATAAGTTCTTATATTAACTTAATATAACATTAGAATACATATAAGTAAGTGTTATTAGAGTTAAGTTAGAAAGATTAAATTAGTTTTTCAAACAAGTTTAGAATCAACTAAACTATGTTCTAGTTTATAAACTCTTATATAGATAGCTATAAACATATGAATTGAACAAGAGTTGAAGTAGAGTTTTTACCTCAAGTTTAGAATGTAAAGTTGCTAGAAAGAAGTAGTAGAACAAAACTTTAGAGAGTTCTTGCAAGTGTGTGTAAAAATGGGTTAGAAATGGTGCTTATTTATCGGCTTGAAAATTTGGTTTTTAGTGAAAATATCTAAGATAAGTTAAAATGTATTAAGTCATGGATGACATATTAAATTGATTAGGTCATGGATGACATATTACACAAATAATTGCAGATTTCTATTGATATATACCAATAGTAAATACTTCTAGAAGCTGTGTATAATACGGGTAAACAAATACCGTATGAATGCGAGTAGAATTCTTGAGGAAATTGAACGGAAATATGAGTATAGCTATCCTTTATATGTATTGGTATATTATAAAGTGTATTAAATACTTGTAAGGATGTATTTACACTTGTAATACATTGTATGTAAATACATAATAATTTAAGTTAATTACGTCGTTTAAATAGTAACATATATATTGTTCAAAAACTCTTTAAATTAGTAGTATGAAAATATATATATATATATATATATATATATATATATATATATATATATATATATATATATATATATATATATATATATATATATATATATATATATATATATATATAATACTTTGTTAATATACTTAATGAGATATTTAATTATCATATTTTCAAGTTAAATATATGTATATATACACATATATATAATTAATACAAGTTATGACGTTCGTGAATCGTAAGAATAAAAGGGTGGTCAACTGCTTATATAAAATTCTTTCCGGAGGTTCAAGACTTATTAAAATTCATTGCTTATCATTTCAAAATTATTAAATCATATAAATAGTATAATCAAGTAGTCGGAAAAATCCTGGTCATCACAGTACCTACCCATTAAAGAAATTTCATCCCGAAAATTTCCGATCAAATTTAAACTTTAATCTTTATATGTATCCGACACGATAAGCAAAATCTGTAATGTTGAGTCTCGAAAAGTTTGAAACTATATTCATGTAATCAATTACCCTTTGACCATGCCTGACGATTCACGAACGATTATATGTAAATAGATATGTATGAATATATACATATGTGTATTTGATAAATTGGGAAATATTATCAAAACATTTAACGGTTTAGTTAATATGAATATAAGTTATGAGATCTACTTACGACCAGAAGACATTAATGGAATAATGAATGGATATTACTTTACATGAGGGTATTATTTTGATATAAGTTTAATATAATTTTTGACAAGATTGAAAGATAATATTATAAGATTGAATTATTAGATACATTGAATTTTGAGTTTGAGTCTCTATTATGAGGTCCACTTTGAATTAGGAAACCTTTACGTTTTAACGGTATTCGGAACATTTGGTAAAGTGATTTCACGTAAGGACGAAAGTGTTATTATTAAGGGTTAGACAAAAGTTAGTGGAGAATTGAATTTCATAACACTGGATTTATCATATAGAAGGAATAATTGGGATAAGATTCGTTGACTAGATAAACTCATTTGATATGTTATATTAAGATATATTATTTAGAAAGTTAAGGAAATTAAACTAAACATTTACGCATAAAAGAATGAAATCAAATTAAGTTTTAAAGCATAAACGTTATAGGATTTTCGATTATGTAAATGATCTTAAATTATATAATTAGTTTTGAAAGGATAACTAGTATGTTATTAGATAAATATTTCAAAAATGTGTATAAGATTATAAATTTTAATTTAAACTAGTCTTAAAACGTTTTGATTTTAAACTAATATTAATAAATAGGCTTTGATAAATAACAAGTTTATGAATTACAAAAGGAAATGATCAAAACACTCAAAAGATTAAGTTGCACTTTGAGTGGGTTAGTTTTTTAATTAATTTAAGTCTAGTTATTAATAAAGGTACGTGTTACAAAATGTTTAATTTAAAATAAAATATTTTGACAAACAACGTGACTTTGAATTATAGAAGGAAATGACCACAACGCTCAATTTTATAAGTTATATTTTTATAAAGGTAATTTATTGTTGAGTAAGTCTAATTTTTGTAAAAGGTACATGTCACGTAACATAAAAGGCTAGTTTTCTGAACGTACGAAAGTGCGCCCGAAAAACCGAAAGTGGTACATGAGTCGTGAGACCACGACCGTGTCATTTTTGTAAAAATTATATTTTTACCATGACCGTAAATTTAATATAATATATAAATAATTATATAAATTAAAAATATTATATATATATAATAATAATAACAGTCCGCCGCCCCCAATAATTTGATGCGTGTACTGGAGCATGGAAAGGTTATTTAAATCCAACATTTTCAACTTGTGCAAATCACTTCATTTTTTCCAAATCTATCTCTCGTACTCTTTTACATTCATATTTACTATTTTTTATTAATAATATTATTATTAAGTTTAATATTAATATTATTATTAATCATATTATTATTATTAGTAGTATAATTATTAGTAGTATATATACATAAAATACTACGACGGGGCTCTGCCCGTGTGATTTCAAAAATGAGTTTTTTCGAGTGGGATAGGGCTAAGGAAATTATGGGTTATAGTCATGGAGGTGATGGATAATGTTCAGAGGTTATGCTCATGAGGTCAATCTAGTGTTTATTGTCTCCGTCGCGTTTACGTACCTTTCCTGCAAAATTGAATCGCAATATTGATACGTGAGTACTCCTAATTCAATTTTTATATACTAATAGTGTATCCCTCACTAGTGCTCGAGAAAATAGGGTTATCCATGCTTGTACTTTTGATATTGCCTTTAGATAAGATAGGCTAAATCTTGAGGTTAGTTACACCTGCGGTTAAAATAAGGTATAAGATATGCATGTCGTTGGAAAGCTGGCGAAAAATTAATAACTTTTCCTTTAGATGTCGAATCGTTCCGATGAACGGATTAGAAGTTATAGTCATTTGATGTTGTGTAAAAATGATTATTATTATCGTCGTCATTATCGTCGTTCAAACTTTTATTTAATTATTATTATTATTATTATTATTATTTTTATCATTATTATTATTATTATCATTATCTATAAAAAGTATTATCCTTAAAAATTGTTATTTTTATTATTACTATCATTTATTGTCATTAAAAGTTATACTTAGTATTACTATTATTATTATCATTAAAATAGATTATAGTATTATCATTATCATAATAATTATTATTATTAGTATTATAATTAAAACTAGTAACAGTAATATTTAACTATTATGATTACTATTATATTCATTAAAATGAACGCGATATAAAAGACGATTTAAGAACCTTAACAAATTAATTAGGGGATAATGAGTATGAGTATCATGATGAAATTTAAATATTGTAAGATAATGATTTATATAAAATTATCGTTCTTATTATCATTACTAGTAATATTAAAAGTATCGTTAGTATAAAAACTATCTTTTATTCAAAAATTATCAATTTAATAGAAATGGCATTGTTATTATAAAATATCATTATTATTATCATTTTAAATAAAAATTATTACTTTAAAGTTAATATTAAAAGTATCGTAAATATTAAAGATATCATAATTAGAATTATCATTTTACCAAAATATCATTTCTAGTAAATATAAATATTGATTGTTATAATTATTATTACAAAATAATACGACTTTTACTTATTGTTATTATCAATGCCTTTTTATCAAATAAAAATATAATTACCTCAATAGAATCTATCACAATACTTTTATGATATTGATGAACTTTATAAAATTTTTTTTTATTATTATTACTTAAGATATATATAAATGTATACTTTAATATAAAATTGTATTTATTAATAAATGAATTATATTATTTACTATATTAAATCTTTTAAAAGTTTTTTTTTAAAATATAAAACGACGATATTTAAATTATATAATAATCATTTTTAAATTTTCGAAATCATTTAGAGTCAAACTAATTTTTGTCGACATTTCCATATTAGACTCGAGCATTAGGATTGTGGTACACTATGAATTGACTTAATTTGTTAGACAAATATTGACCAACACATAAATATATATAATTAATATAGGTTCGTGAATCCGAGGCCAACCTTACACTTGTTCAATGATGTTATATGTATTTTTACTACAAAATACAGTATGGTGAGTTTCATTTGCCTTTTTTACCCTTTATATTTTTGAGCTGAGAATACATGCGCAACTTTTATAAATGTTTTACGAAATAGACACAAGTAATTGAAACTACATTATATGGTTGAATTATCAAAACTGAATATCCCCTTTTTATTAAGTCTGGTAATCTAAGAATTAGGGAACAGACACCCTAATTGATGCGAATCCTAAAGATAGATCTATTGGGCCTAACAAACCCCATCCAAAGTACCGGATGCTTTAGTACTTCGAAATTTATATCATGTCCGAAGGGTGTCCCGGAATGATGGGGATATTCTTATATATGCATCTTGTTAATGTCGGTTACCAGGTGTTCACCATATGAATGATTATTTTTGTCTCTATTCATGGGACGTATATTTATGAGAACTGGAAATGAAATTCTTGTGTTCTATTAAAATGATGGAAATAAATGATTATGATAAATTAATGAACTCACCAACCTTTTGGTTGACACTTTAAAGCATGTTTATTCTCAGGTGTTAAAGAAATTTTCCGCTGTGCATTTGCTCATTTTAAAGATATTACTTGGAGTCTTTCATAGCATATTTCGAAGAACGTTGCATTCGAGTCATTGAGTTCATCAAAGATTAGTATTAAATTAATTTATAGTTGGATAGTGGATATTATGAAATGGTATGCATGCCTGTCAATTTTCGATGTAAAGAAAGATTGTCTTTTAAAAACGAATGCAATGTTTGTAAAATGTATCATATAGAGGTCAAATACCTCGCAATGTAATCAACTATTGTGAATCGTTTATAATGTATATGAACGGGTCCTTTCAGTTGGTATCAGAGCGGTGGTCTTAGCGAACCAGGTCCGCATTAGTGTGTCTAACTGATAAGTCGTTAGGATACATCAGTGAGTCTGGACTTCGACCGTGTCTGCAAGTCAAAAGTTTTGCTTATCATTTCGTGTCGAAAATTACCTGCTTATCATTCTTAAGTCTAGACGCGTTTTCCTACATTTATTGCATAATAGTGTATAGACGAATTCTTATCTTAGCGTATCTGTTACTGTGAACTTTGACTAACATCTTTCAAAGATTCTCCATAATTTATGGGATTTTGGTATTATATATACATATGCAAATTATGTAATTGAAGAATACCAAATCTAAATTCTACAATCTATTTCATACCAAAATTCTTTCTCTAATCATACGAGATGGATCCCTCAACTAGTTCGAACTCCTCAGATTCCGACAGTTATGCCGATATGGAATTTCACTCAAGCTCCGAAAGCAGCGTAACCGGAATGGATCAACCAATCAGTCATCATCTATTCTGGAAGAAATGGGGATGGGTTCGTAGCCTCCTCAATTATTGGAGACAAGAAGAAGGTGATCCTTTCCATCCACCAAATTGCCCTATTGGCAAAGAACCTGAAGCACTTACCGGCGAACCTATTCGTGAAACCATTTTCTCTCTCATTTCCAGAGTATCTCGTCACGATTATATATTACATCAAATTCTAAATTTTATTTACCCGCTTGTCCCAACCGACAATCATTCCGGTATACTAGCAGAAGTTAACGAACTTCGTGCTCGTGTGACGGCTTTAGAGCTTATGGTGCAAGGATTACAAACACCATCAGTAGCACCAGCAGCCTAATCAGTACCACCAGTAACATCAACATCGTAAACCTCGATACCCTAAACATCAGCAGCAACACCGGCATCAACGGTATCATCATCATTAATACCAACAGTACCATTACCACCATCAACAATCACATCCGCATCACAAGCCTCAACATCATAATCTGTATCTCGGATATCAACATCACACGCACCATAGATACCAAGGAGTACCAACAACAACAAACGATGAAGTATTGATTCATAACTTCATCGGAAGAACATTCTACGGAGATTATGTAATCTCTAAAGTCTTAGAGATTATCTATTTCCACCCTAACCCTAAATCAGATGAGTGAACCAAAATGATTCAAGGAAGAATCAAAACCTTAACAAGGATGGTGCGCGATTTACAAACTAGACTTGTTATACAAGCATCGCTAGCAGTTATCAGAAGTATCATCAGCAGCAACAGTACTGTTAGCATCACCAGTATAGTCAGTAACGTCAGCATCGTCAGAATCAGCAACACTTATGACATCACAAATTCCGTCAGTTCAAGAATCACTGTGGAAATCATTACGAATCAACAACGAGTATGATGTATCAACGAGTTATATAGTATTAACTCATTCCTTCTGAAGAACTATTATATATTTTATATATATGAATTCTGGAATTATAATAAATCTTTTTGTACTAAGCTATTAAGTATGAATTGAAAAAGGGTAGACACTACTCGGTTAAATTCATATTACTAATATGCTATAATGTACATCCTTTGTAAACAACTTAGCCATTGTTAACTACAATCTCTGTTTCAATTCAATGAACTTCGTTTCATAATAAATCAAGTGTATTATTCAATAACATGTTTGATTTTACACTATCATTCTTGAAATATTCGAAACTTACTAGAAAACAACATTCGTATCTTGCAAAGTTAGCAAAAGTTTTATGAGCACCAGCATGATTCACTAAGGAAATATATAAGAATAAATAATGAGGTATTAATCCATAACTTCATTAATGTTCTGTGAAGAATATGTGATTCTTAATAGTTTTGGGAGATTACTTATTCTAATTCAAACCAAAAATCAAATGAGTCTAATATTATATGGACTCATTAAATCCATGATTACATCTGAAGAAAATATAGATGTACATATATTTTCATAAAGATTGTGATTAAAAAAAATTCTTTTGTACAAAATATTAATTGTAAAATTTTTTAACGGGTAGGTAATACCCGCGAGATATTCACAATTAATGTATTATATTCTTCAATTCTGATTTAACAATTATCAACAATACTCCCTACTTTCACAATAATATACATTCTTCAATAGAAATCAAAACAATCATATTCATTCAAATCTAATTACATATTCTGATTTTGGAATTTCAGAATTCAACTCGAGATAAAATCGAAATCATCGCTCTTACATTCCTACGTATTTCAAAGCTATACTTTGACTTCAAAACTATGATAGGAAATCACTCTTATTCGTAACATTTAGAAGGATTTGAGAATCAATCGAGATTCATGACGATTTCATCCTTTGGATATTGACAATGACAATCTACACTTAAAACCTTTGAATTTTTTTTTTGAAAGACACTTCAAATAATGAACAATCGAGATGATGATCCAACCACACATTAACCGAAGTCTTGTACCTGAAAAACTCTCGAACCCAAAGTCATAGTTTAACACGTAACCGCGTCAAATTCTTTATCATTTATTAGCAAAAACAACCTTGCGATTCCTTTTCAAAGTAGCAAATTTTGTCACAGCCCCAGCAAGGCAATTTCGACTTTTTCATATGAAGTAACCTCATTATAACCATGATATATACGATTACCCTTTTGTTACCAGGGAATCTTATATATCTCACCACATTAACAGTAAACTTAGCAACAACTTCATTAACTTTCGACTTAAGCCTCTCTGAAAAGTCACTATACTTATTCATTGAAACCCCACCTGTTACTCATCCGCATCTTGCAACAAGAATTGCCATACCAATTACTGAAAATCAGCAATCAGTATTTTGAAATCTCGCAGCATTTCTACTTCAATAATCATGTATACAACATATATCTCCAAGACTTACACACTTCGAATGTGAAGTTTCTGAAAAACATCCCAAACTGCAAACTAGTTCTCCGAAATTTGGAAATGCTGGATGAAGCACCAGAAATTATAGACAATCTAAACAGTCAGAAATTTAATAATAAAGAATAGCGTGTTGGAAAAGCTCAGAAAAAGAGAAGGTTTGGAACTGAAAAACGGATTGAGCAAAGTATGAAAGAGGCTGTGGACAAATCACAAGAACTGAATCTGCCTTCAAAGGATGCAAATGATTCAGTGCCTGCTGAAATCATTAGCGAACATCTTACTTCTTATTCTAAACCTTCACAGACAAATATTCTTTATCATCATCATATCTTGAATATTCTAAGATATCATCGTATCTTTCATTATAAATATCCTTGATATTTCTGAAGATATTTTAAGTATTCTCATCTGAAATCATTTATCTCTCCGCAATATCTGCATTGCAACATAAAAGAAACTATGTTAAGTTTCTAAACCCTCGAGTTTAAAATATGAATGTTTTTGAAGTAGTGTTGGGAACTGATGCATGAGTTAGTATAATATAATGACACTTGATCAACGTCATTATATTACAATAGTTCATGTTGAGTTTCTAATGGAATGTGACGATTCACAGTACCATCATCATGTGCCATTTACACGACTCTTACATTCGATCTAATCCTTAAACATATCAAGAAAATATATTTCTTGATGATTCGGTCTTTTCCAGGATAATCTGGTAATTTGACAAATCAAAATCGCACCATTACGATTTCCTTCTTAGAACATAAACTATGTTCATTCCAAAATTCATATCTGCAAATTCTGGACCATTACTCGCTTGACTCGAGGACGGGAAGAGGAAACGAAAGAATGAGACTCTGAAATAGAAAGAGGAGCATAAACCGCAGCAAATAAGAGAGAATATTAACTATGGGTGATAATGATTATAGAAGACAGAAGCAGGGACATCGAAGTATAAGGGAAGATATAAAACCCAACAACCACCCAAGAACTACAAACCGTGTATATCAATGCGTATAGCGATATAAAGACACGGGAGAATGAAAAACACTATAACCCCAAGGTAATGGTAAAAGTAAGTAACCTCCTCCGGTGGTAGATGAAAAAGAAGTATGACAGATATAAAAGTTAGTAGTATATCAAGAATCAGAATGGGATGAAGCATATTGATAAGTATTTTAAAAGATGAATCAAGGAAGAAGGAATAGAAAGTGTGAGTTGTGGAAGATAAGGAAACGAAGGGGGTGGCTTTATAGTGAAATATCCGGCAGAGTAATCGAAACAGATTATCGCATTTAATCAGAGAAAATCCTAATTTCCTAAATCATCGAAAAACCAAATCTTATTACGTAAGATTTACTTTAAATCCCGCGAATTCCGGAAATCAATCGTAGCTACGTCATCAAGTAAAACGATTCTACATTTACACATTTCGCTCTTTTACGAGCTTCACTCATACGCTTCGAGAAATCGAATTATTTTATCTGTACTTCTTAATCATGATGAAACTCTATGTATCAGCTTATATTCGTCATAATAACATTCTTACTATTAACCATGATGACCTCTATCAAATTTAGGGACGAAATTTCTTTTAACGGGTAGGTACTGTAGTGACCCGAAAATTTCCGATCAAATTTAAACTTTAATCTTTATATGTATCCGACACGATAAGCAAAATCTGTAATGTTGAGTCTCGAAAAGTTTGAAACTATATTCATGTAATCAATTACCCTTTGACCATGCCTGACGATTCACGAACGATTATATGTAAATAGATATGTATGAATATATACATATGTGTATTTGATAAATTGGGAAATATTATCAAAACATTTAACGGTTTAGTTAATATGAATATAAGTTATGAGATCTACTTACGACCAGAAGACATTAATGGAATAATGAATGGATATTACTTTACATGAGGGTATTATTTTGATATAAGTTTAATATAATTTTTGACAAGATTGAAAGATAATATTATAAGATTGAATTATTAGATACATTGAATTTTGAGTTTGAGTCTCTATTATGAGGTCCACTTTGAATTAGGAAACCTTTACGTTTTAACGGTATTCGGAACATTTGGTAAAGTGATTTCACGTAAGGACGAAAGTGTTATTATTAAGGGTTAGACAAAAGTTAGTGGAGAATTGAATTTCATAACACTCGATTTATCATATAGAAGGAATAATTGGGATAAGATTCGTTGACTAGATAAACCCATTTGATATGTTATATTAAGATATATTATTTAGAAAGTTAAGGAAATTAAACTAAACATTTACGCATAAAAGAATGAAATCAAATTAAGTTTTAAAGCATAAACGTTATAGGATTTTCGATTATGTAAATGATCTTAAATTATATAATTAGTTTTGAAAGGATAACTAGTATGTTATTAGATAAATATTTCAAAAATGTGTATAAGATTATAAATTTTAATTTAAACTAGTCATAAAATGTTTTGATTTTAAACTAATATTAATAAATAGGCTTTGATAAATAACAAGTTTATGAATTACAAAAGGAAATGATCAAAACACTCAAAAGATTAAGTTGCACTTTGAGTGGGTTAGTTTTTTAATTAATTTAAGTCTAGTTATTAATAAAGGTACGTGTTACAAAATGTTTAATTTAAAATAAAATATTTTGACAAACAACGTGACTTTGAATTATAGAAGGAAATGACCACAACGCTCAATTTTATAAGTTATATTTTTATAAAGGTAATTTATTGTTGAGTAAGTCTAATTTTTGTAAAAGGTACATGTCACGTAACATAAAAGGCTAGTTTTCTGAACGTACGAAAGTGCGCCCGAAAAACCGAAAGTGGTACATGAGTCGTGAGACCACGACCGTGTCATTTTTGTAAAAATTATATTTTTACCATGACCGTAAATTTAATATAATATATAAATAATTATATAAATTAAAAATATTATATATATATAATAATAATAACAGTCCGCCGCCCCCAATAATTTGATGCGTGTACTGGAGCATGGAAAGGTTATTTAAATCCAACATTTTCAACTTGTGCAAATCACTTCATTTTTTCCAAATCTATCTCTCCTACTCTTTTACATTCATATTTACTATTTTTTATTAATAATATTATTATTAAGTTTAATATTAATATTATTATTAATCATATTATTATTATTAGTAGTATAATTATTAGTAGTATATATACATAAAATACTACGACGGGGCTCTGTCCGTGTGATTTCAAAAATGAGTTTTTTCGAGTGGGATAGGGCTAAGGAAATTATGGGTTATAGTCATGGAGGTGATGGATAATGTTAAGGGGTTATGCTCATGAGGTCAATCTAGTGTTTATTGTCTCCGTCGCGTTTACGTACCTTTCCTGCAAAATTGAATCGCAATATTGATAAGTGAGTACTCCTAATTCAATTTTTATATACTAATAGTGTATCCCTGACTAGTGCTCGAGAAAATAGGGTTATCCATGCTTGTACTTTTGATATTGCCTTTAGATAAGATAGGCTAAATCTTGAGGTTAGTTACACCTGCGGTTAAAATAAGGTATAAGATATGCATGTCGTTGGAAAGCTAGCGAAAAATTAATAACTTTTCCTTTAGATGTCGAATCGTTCCGATGAACGGATTAGAAGTTATAGTCATTTGATGTTGTGTAAAAATGATTATTATTATCGTCGTCATTATCGTCGTTCAAACTTTTATTTAATTATTATTATTATTATTATTATTATTATTATTATCATTATTATTATTATTATCATTATCTATAAAAAGTATTATCCTTAAAAATTGTTATTTTTATTATTACTATCATTTATTGTCATTAAAAGTTATACTTAGTATTACTATTATTATTATCATTAAAATAGATTATAGTATTATCATTATCATAATAATTATTATTATTAGTATTATAATTAAAACTAGTAACAGTAATATTTAACTATTATGATTACTATTATATTCATTAAAATGAACGCGATATAAAAGACGATTTAAGAACCTTAACAAATTAATTAGGGGATAATGAGTATGAGTATCATGATGAAATTTAAATATTGTAAGATAATGATTTATATAAAATTATCGTTCTTATTATCATTACTAGTAATATTAAAAGTATCGTTAGTATAAAAACTACCTTTTATTCAAAAATTATCAATTTAATAGAAATGGCATTGTTATTATAAAATATCATTATTATTATCATTTTAAATAAAAATTATTACTTTAAAGTTAATATTAAAAGTATCGTAAATATTAAAGATATCATAATTAGAATTATCATTTTACCAAAATATCATTTCTAGTAAATATAAATATTGATTGTTATAATTATTATTACAAAATAATACGACTTTTACTTATTGTTATTATCAATGCCTTTTTATCAAATAAAAATATAATTACCTCAATAGAATCTATCACAATACTTTTATGATATTGATGAACTTTATAAATTTTTTTTTATTATTATTACTTAAGATATATATAAATGTATACTTTAATATAAAATTGTATTTATTAATAAATGAATTATATTATTTACTATATTAAATCTTTTAAAAGTTTTTTTTTAAAAATATAAAACGACGATATTTAAATTATATAATAATCATTTTTAAATTTTCGAAATCATTTAGAGTCAAACTAATTTTTGTCGACATTTCCATATTAGACTCGAGCATTAGGATTGTGGTACACTATGAATTGACTTAATTTGTTAGACAAATATTGACCAACACATAAATATATATAATTAATATAGGTTCGTGAATCCGAGGCCAACCTTACACTTGTTCAATGATGTTATATGTATTTTTACAACAAAATACAGTATGGTGAGTTTCATTTGCCTTTTTTACCCTTTATATTTTTGGGCTGAGAATACATGCGCAACTTTTATAAATGTTTTACGAAATAGACACAAGTAATAGAAACTACATTATATGGTTAAATTATCGAAACTGAATATCCACCTTTTTATTAAGTTTGGTAATCTAAGAATTAGGGAACAGACACCCTAATTGACGCGAATCCTAAAGATAGATCTATTGGGCCTAACAAACCCCATCCAAAGTACCGGATGCTTTAGTACTTCGAAATTTATATCATGTCCGAAGGGTGTCCCGGAATGATGGGGATATTCTTATATATGCATCTTGTTAATGTCGGTTACCAGGTGTTCACCATATGAATGATTATTTTTGTCTCTATTCATGGGACGTATATTTATGAGAACTGGAAATGAAATTCTTGTGTTCTATTAAAATGATGGAAATTATTGATTATGATAAATTAATGAACTCACCAACCTTTTGGTTGACACTTTAAAGCATGTTTATTCTCAGGTGTTAAAGAAATCTTCCGCTGTGCATTTGCTCATTTTAAAGATATTACTTGGAGTCTTTCATAGCATATTTCGAAGAACGTTGCATTCGAGTCATTGAGTTCATCAAAGATTAGTATTAAATTAATTTATAGTTGGATAGTGGATATTATGAAATGGTATGCATGCCTGTCAATTTTCGATGTAAAGAAAGATTGTCTTTTAAAAACGAATGCAATGTTTGTAAAATGTATCATATAGAGGTCAAATACCTCGCAATGTAATCAACTATTGTGAATCGTTTATAATGTATATGAACGGGTCCTTTCAATTTCGACAGACTATTCTATAAAATGCAGTTTCTCGTCGATTTGGATTTCTTCAAGAGGAACTGTGAGGTCTTCTTTTACAAGGCATTTCCTTAGGTTGGAGACGTGAAAGGTATTATGTACTCTAGCAAGTTGTTGTGGTAGCTTAAGTCGATAAGCCACCGGTCCAATACGTTCGATGATCTTGAATGGTCCTACGTATCTTGGGTTAAATTTACCCCTCTTACCAAAGCGTATCACACCTTTCCAAGGTGACACCTTTAACATAACCATGTCATCAACCTGAAATTCTAACGGCTTCCTTCGAACATCAGCATAGCTCTTTTGACGACTTTGGGCGGTCTTCAATCTCTCCTTGATTTTCACAATCTTAACAGTAGTCTCCTGTATGATCTCTGGACCAGTTAGTTGTCTGTCACCTACTTCATTCCAACAGATAGGGGATCTACACTTTCTTCCATAAAGTGCTTCGAATGGTACATCATTAATACTCGTATGATAACTGTTGTTATACGAGAATTCTGCCAATGGTAAATATTTATCCCATCCGTTTCCGAAATCGATCACACATGCTCTAAGCATGTCTTCAAGAGTCTGAATGGTCCTTTCACTTTGCCCATCGGTCTGAGAATGATATGCAGTGCTCATATCCAGACGAGTCCCTAGAGCTTCATGTAGTGATTGCCAAAACCTTGACGTAAACCGACTGTCGCTATCGGATATAATGGAGATAGGTACTCCATGTCTTGAAACAACTTCCTTCACGTATAATCGTACCAACTTCTCCATCTTATCCATTTCCTTCATAGGTAGGAAATGTGCAGATTTGGTGAGACGATCGACAATTACCCAAATGGTGTCGTAACCCCATGCAGTCTTTGGTAGCTTTGTGATGAAATCCATAGTAATACATTCCCATTTCCATTCCGGGATTTCTGGTTGTTGAAGCAGACCTGACGGTTTCTGATGTTCCGCCTTGACTTTAGAGCAAGTCAAACATTCTCCGATGTACATTGCAATATCAGCTTTCAAATTTGGCCACCAAAAGTGTGCTTTAAGATCTTGATACATCTCTCCAGCTCCGGGATGTATCGAGTATCTCGTCTTATGTGCCTCATCCAAAACCAATTTTCTTAACCCTTTAAACTTCGGTACCCAAATGCGTCCAGCGAAGTATCGGGTTCTGTCCTCCCATGTAACAAGCTGTTTATCTAACCCTTTAAGCATCTCATTTCCAAAGTTTTCTTCAGAAAGAGCTCCTTGTTGAGCCTCCTTAATTTGGGTAGTGAGGTTCGTACGAATCTTCATATTCATTGCTCATACTCAAATCGGCTCTCTTTCCTTCCTGCTTAAAGCATCTGCTACTACATTTGCTTTCCCGGGATGATATCGAATTTCACAATCATAGTCGTTTATCAGCTTGACCCACCTACGTTGCCTCATGTTCAGTTGTTTTTGGTTGAAGATATGTTGAAGGATTTTATTATCGGTATACACAGTACATTTAACCCCGTACAAGTAGTGTCTCCAAATCATTAATGCAAACACCGCTGCTCCAATTCTAGATCATGAGTCTTATAATTTTGTTCAGGGATCTTCAGTTTTCGGGATACATATGCAATAACCTTCTTTCGTTGCATGAGGACACAACCAAAACCTTGTCGCGAAGCGTCACAATAAATTACAAAATCATCGTTCCCTTCAGGTAACGATAGAATAGGCGATGTAGTCAACTTCTTCTTCAATAATTGAAATCCGGCTTCCTACTCAGAAGTCCATTCATACTTCTTCCCTTTGTGTGTTAATGCTGTTAATGGTTTGGCTATCTGGGAAAAATCTTGAATAAACCTTCTGTAATAGCCAGCAAGACCCAAAAATTGGCGTATTTGCGTTGGAGTCTTTGGGGTCTCCCACTTTTCAATGGCTTCAATCTTGGCTGGATCAACCTGAATTCCTTCACTGCTGACAATGTGACCAAGGAACTGTACTTCCTTCAGCCAAAAGACGCACTTGGAAAACTTTGCGTATAACTGTTCTTTCTTTAACAGTTCCAGCACCAACCTTAAATGTTGTTCATGTTCTGCTTCATTCTTAGAATAAATAAGAATTTCATCAATAAAGACAATAACAAACTTATCCAAATACGGACTGCATACCCGATTCATGAGGTCCATGATTACAGCTGGTGCATTTGTCAGCCTGAACGGCATGACTAAAAATTCATAATGACCGTAGCGTGTCCGAAATACGGTTTTTCGAATATCTTCTTCTTTGACATGCAACTGATGATAACCCGATCTTAGATCAATTTTGGAGTAAACACGCGATCCTTGCAGCTGATCAAACAAGTCATCAATTCTCAGTAATGGGTACCGATTCTTGATAGTTAACTTGTTTAATTTTTGATAATCTATACACATTCGAAAGGATCCATCTTTCTTCTTGACGAATAAAATCGGAGCTCTCCACGGTGCAGTGCTCGGTCGAATGAATCCACGGTCCAGTAATTCTTGTAACTGGCTTTGTAACTCTTTCATCTCAGACGGTGCAAGTCTGTATGGAGCACGAGTCACTGGTGAAGCTCCTGGTACTAGATCTATTTGAAATTTTACAGATCTAAATGGAGGTAATCCTGGCAACTCTTCTAGAAAGACTTCAGGAAAATCTCTTGCCACAGGCACGTCATTGATGCTCTTCTCTTTTTCTTTCGTTTTGACTTTATTAACATGTGCTAGGATAGCATAGCACCCTTTCTTCAAGCACTTTTGGATTTTCAAGCAGCTAATGAGTTTTAGCTTTCAGTTACCCTTCTCTCCATAAATCATTACTTTCGTTTTATCCTTATGGGGAATGCGAATTGCCTTCTTGGCACACACAACTTTAGCTCCTATTTTGGACATCCAGTCCATGCCGATTATTACATCAAAACTTCCTAATTCTACGGGTATCAAATCAATT
The DNA here is from genome assembly GCF_046630445.1 of Rutidosis leptorrhynchoides. NCBI lineage: Eukaryota > Viridiplantae > Streptophyta > Magnoliopsida > Asterales > Asteraceae > Rutidosis > Rutidosis leptorrhynchoides. The sequence continues at coordinate 390,330,015 of NC_092333.1, read as the reverse complement.
TTAAACATTTCTCCGGCTAAATTTATTTTACAGTCACGGCAAATTTTATCGGCTTTAATTAGTTTACCATTAGCTAACTCAATCATGTACTTAGCATCTAGAGGTAATGATGAACAATTCAATTTAGCGTAAAAGTCTCTACACATGTAACTTCTATCGGCACCAGTATCAAATATAATAAATACAGATAAGTCATTAATGGTAAACGTACCCGTAACAAGCTCCGGGTCTTCACACGCCTCTCTAGCATTAATAACAAATGCTCTTCCCCGTCCAGGTCTGTTATTCTTCTCTGGATTCGGGCACTGGCTCTTAATATGACCCTGTTTCCCACACCCGTAACAAGTAACAGTAGCCAAGGGAGTTCTATTTGCATTGGTGGCAGGAGTCTTGGTGCCATTTGTATTTGTAACGGGAACCCAACAATCTTCAGCAAGATGTCCCCTTCGATTACATTTATTGCACACCACATTACAAAAACCAATGTGATGTTTGTGGCATATGTTACATAAGGGATTTCGCCCTTTGTAACCTGAACTTGAACCACTACCCGTACCTTACGTGGTTTCCTGTTTCTTGAGAGATTATTGTTGGTGACCTCGATCACGATTTCCATCCCACTTTATTTTGTTATCCGATACCTTGGCATCGATATTTGATGCGTTCTTATCCAGGATGATCTGATCCATTAGCTCATTTGCCATGGTGATAGCTTCATGAATTGTCTTGGGTTTGGATGCTGTAACATTGGCCTTGATGTTCTTTGGCAGACCATCTTTGTACAATTCAATCTTTTGCTCTTCCGTTGGTACCAATTCAGGACATAACAAGGCTAATTCCATGAATCGCCTGTTATAGTTGGTAAGTTCCGTGCCAACAACATTCAGATTTCGTAGCTCGGTTTCCATCCTCCTGACCTCATTTCTTGTGCAGTATTCAGTGATTAGCATATTTTTCAACTCCTCCCAAGGAGTATCATATGCTTCATCGCCCCCTACAGCTTTTACATAGTTTTTCCACCATGTAAGTGCACCATCTTGTAATGTTCATGAAGCATACTTTGTCGTATCCCCTTCCGCACAACCACTAATTTTAAGTATGGACTCGAGCTTTTCGAACCATCGGGTTAAACCGACTGGTCCTTCTGTTCCACTGAATGATGAAGGTTTGCAACCTTGAAATGCTTTATATGTGCATCCAACACAAGGGTTGGTGTTATTTTCTGATGCTCTTGCCGCTTCGACCCAAAGCATACGGTCGTTTACGCGTTGGTTGATAAGCTCCTCAATTTCTTGTTCCATCATTCGGTTTATTCGAGCCATGTTTCTTCAATAAACATATAAGATAATTAATCATATAGAATATTATAGATGTAGTGAGTAATTAATGGTACATCGTGGCATATTAATAATATGAACCAATTATTATAAAAGCATTTTCTTCTTATTAGCATTTTATAATTATTTCTAGGGTATTACCTACCCGTTAAAGTTCATACTTAATAGCTTAGTACAAAAATTAACTACTACAATCTAGATAATATTCGATTATGAAAATTTTAAAGTAAAATCACATAATCATTTCACGCTTATTCATGATATAACAATAAAATACCAGTATTTCACATAGGTTTATTTTACATAATACATATGTAGGATAAAATAAAGCACACTACATAATATTATACATGGCATGAAATGTTATCATAGTGGGAGGTGATTCAAAAATGACGGGGCCTTTTAGTTGTTGGTGAATCAATTTGTTTAGGTGGAATGAGGGATAGACGCACAGTGTATTTTGTTGTTGGTCGTGGGTTGGAGGTACTTGGTATCTTGGTGGGATTATCAGGGAGATTTATATGGTAAGGGTGTTTTGGTGGTAAAAGGTGTCGGTTCTCAAGCCCTACTACAATAGGAAGTTTAACATCCCTTGTTGCGTTATTCCAATCTTGTTTAGAAATTTCTTTGACTTCCTCCTCCGCCTCAAGATCGTTTTCAGGTTCTTTCACTTCTGGTTCTTCTGGAATTTGTGAATCTTCCCAAAATGCATCCCACTCTAGGTCATTATCATCATCAGTTATATAGATGATTGATACATCTTTCTTTGAGTCATCGTGGTTATCAGATAAGTCAATGATTGGTACTTTTGCTGGAGATTCCTCTTCGGAGTCGCTGAATGTTATAATGAGGTTGGTGCTAGAAGTAGACATCTATCACACATTAACTACCACATTAGTAATATATCACATAATATTTACATGTTATAGTATTTAATTTTCGACCAAAAATGATAAGCAATGGTTTTCAAAAACAAGTTCGGTCAAAGTCCAGACTCTCTAATGCATCCTAACAAATACCGGTCAGACACACTAATGCAATTTATGGTTCGCTAAGACCTCTGCTCTGATACCAACTGAAACAACCCGTCCATATTACTATAAACGCAGTACATTATTCATTGGTCCCATAGCGATGTAATTGACCTCTATATGATACGTTTTAGAAAATATTGCATTCGTTTCATAAAAAGCACACCATTATTATACATAATACGAGTTTTAAACATATGGACGATTATTTACAAAATAATCTCCATGATACATCGATTTTCAAATATTACAAAGGTGACATAACAGTCGAATATAATACATGACCAAAGTTTTATTGAATGCAACCCTCTTTTAAACAAAAGCATGAGACTACATGCAAAGCTTGCTCAGATAATGAGACAGCGGAAGACTTTCTTAAGGACCTGAGAATAAACATGCTTAAAAAGTCAACACAAAGTTTGGTGAGATATATAGGTTTAAAGCTAGCATCGATATAAATATAGACCACAAGATTTCATAGTTACAAATATTTCAATAAAGATATTTTATAAGTTGTTGAGCGCTTCGGTAACCATACTTAACCATTAATGTGGCATATTCCCTTTATTATGAAATCTCCCTACACTGTACCAAGTGTAGTAAAAACGAAGTACTATGCAACCGTTTACGATACTAGAGCGACTAACCCGGTTGGGGTTGTCAAACCCGATAGATCTATCAATAGGATTCGCGTATACATATTCTTACAACATGTAAATATTAGTTACCAAGCTATTAGGGAAGATATGCAAAGTGATACAACTCAATGTAGAATATATTTTAAGTACTTGTGTCTATGGCGTAAAACATAAAATGCATGTATTCTCATCCCAAAATATTTGTAGAGTTTAAAAATGGGACTATATACTCACGGTAGTAAAAGTATATTAATAATAAGTTTTCAACTTATTAAAAATATGGTCGTCGTCCTTGGATTCACGAACCTATAATAATAATAATGATTCAGATAATAATACGACATATGAAAAAAAAAAGTTCATAGAATACTTATATATTAATTTTTAACATTTTATGTTGGTAGTCCAAAATAGTTCAAAAAGTCCATTAATCGGTATATATATATAATCTTAGAATTACCCCACGGCGTATTGTGTACGTATTGTCTTGCATCAATCCAGAGACGTATTGTATACTTATTTTCTTAGAATTAACTAAGACGTATTGTGTACGTATTGTCTTAGGATTTATCAAAACGTATTGTGCACGTATTGTCATGGAACGTACCAAGATTATTATATATATACAATCTCGGAATTAACCAAGATTATAATATTTTGTTATACTAATGATAACATGTACAAATATATATAGTATATAGGAAAAGTTAACAAGGATATGGTTAATATAGTTTTTATAATATAAATTTTGTCCATACAACATTAATTTTAGCAGATTTTGTTTTGCTCGCCAAATATTCATTACAACTCCGTTTAAAGTGATTCAAATTGCTATGGATTCTTTAAGAAGTAAATCTTACAAAACCAATTCGAAAAGTTCATCCCAAGTAGTAATTTTTAGAGCTTTACCCTCTTTTTGTGTTGGTTGACAGATTTGGAAAAATCTCGGCATCCACCCAGTATATGATTTTTGATAAAATACTTCCACTTTGTCTAAAATCATGAAAAAAATACTGGAAGTCTTATTTACATATATTAACATATTTCCAAAGTCTTAGTCTCAAACTCAAAGTCTAAGATAGGTTTTTAATTCCCAACCCAAAACAGCCCGCTTTTTACCGAATGGAGATTAAAGGATATATGTTAAGTTTCAAGGTGTTCTTCATATGTACAAGTTATAAGTTCTTATATTAACTTAATAAAACATCATAATACATATAAATAAGTGTTATTAGAGTTAAGTTAGAAAGATTAAATTAGTTTTTCAAACAAGTTTAGAATCAACTAAACTATGTTCAAGTTTATAAACTCTTATATAGCTATAAACATATGAATTGAACAAGAGTTGAAGTAGAGTTTTTACCTCAAGTTTAGAATGTAAAGTTGCTGGAAAGAAGTAGTAGAACAAAACTTGAGAGAGTTCTTGCAAGTGTGTGTAAAAATGAGTTAGAAATAGTGCTTATTTATAGGCTTGAAAATTTGATTTTTAGTGAAAATATCTAAGATAAGTTAAAATGTATTAAGTCATGGATAACATATTAAATTGATTAGGTCATGGATGACATATTACACAAATAATTGCAGATTTCTATGTGTTGGTATATTATAAAGTGTATTCAATACTTGTAAGGATGTATTTACACGCGTAATACATTGTTTGTAAATACATTTAAATTTAAGTTAATTACATCGTTTAAATAGTAACATATATATTGTTCAAAAACTCTTTAAATTAGTAGTATGAAAATATATATATATATATATATATATATATATATATATATATATATATATATATATATATATATATATATATATATATATATATATATATATACATATCTATAATTAATACAAGTTATGACCTTCGTGAATCGTAGGAATAAAAGGGTGGTCAACTGCTTATATAAAATTCTTTCCGGAGGTTCAAGACTTATTAAAATTCATTGCTTATCATGTCAAAATTATTAAATCATATAAATAGTATAATCAAGTAGTCAGAAAAATCCGGGTCATCACAGTTAAGTAATGACGGCACTGATCTTCTTCCTAGACATTCTTTCAAGAGGAAGACGGGTTACAGAGTTTGTTGGAAATTTATGAAATGGTGAAAGGTATCCAGATCTTTTGATTCAGAGATAATTGATAGATTTCAATTCTTCAGAGTATCCATTTTTGGATAGAGAACGGCTTGGAATTTGTAAAAAATTTCTTCGGAAGAGGCGGATTTTGCTAAGACTTTGTCTAGAATTTTCTTTGGCTCCTCCGGTATTCTTCTTGGGGCAACTTCTCGGGTCATTTTCTTTGCCTTTATTTCTAGAGACTTTTCTCTTTCATCAAATATCTATTTTTTTTAATACCCTTTCTTCATAACTTTTGTCTTTCGTTTCTGGTGCCCAGAGAGGAAGTGATAATCCACTGAAAATAGATCTTTGACCTATCAAAAACAATCAGGGGTTCGGAATCTTTTAACAAGTGCTTTTGAAGTGAATTTGATCGATCTATCTCTTCATTAATCTCTGGATCTTTTGATAAGTGGAAAGAGGAATGAAGGTGAATGAGTAGTGTATTTTTTTGAGAGTGAATTTGGGGTGAATATTTGTGATTCATCAACTATTTAAGTGAGTCGGTCGGTTTAAATTGCGTGGAGTGGAAACGGAAAAGGATGGCTTTTTGTCTTCTCTATTCAGAATGATTTCGGAAGGAGTATCGCACCTGCACGACGTATGGTGCTTACTAACCATTGGCCTTGAAACGTATATCAAAACCAAGTTCTAACTTGAACCGTACACCGACACGCTCATCAATTGAAATGACAAAGTACTGTAGATTTGATGGGTCATAAGATACTTTGGGTCAAAGAGTCCTCACTTTTTGGGAGTAGGGGTCGTGCTTGGTCATGCGTAGCCTTTTACATACTTTCTTAAAAGAAATCTTTTGGCAAAAAACATAAGTTTCGGCTTAATCGTTCCGTTCTAATGAATGTTCTGAAAACCGATTTCTAGCACTTTTATTGGATCTTTTGGGCAAAACAAGGTAAGAATTTTTTGAAATCACCCAATGTCCATTGCTAATTACTCTTTAGACAAAATAATTTTTTCAAAACTTGGCGTTTTACGGTTACTTGTTCTTTAAACCTTTACCCAATACCCCACACTTAGAAGAACATTGTCCGTAATGTTCTCTAAAAAAGAATATTTTAATACTTTATAAATTAAGGACAATGTCTTCTAAAATTTCTAAGTTGGTTGTAGGGGTGACCCCACACTTAGAGATTTTAGTGCGTAATAATTGAAATAGGTTTGAGAAAGGATTACTTCCATATGGTCAGGTTACTTTCCTAGTGCTAGGCCTTCTTACGGTCGGTCTCCTAATTGCTGGAAAGGACCAGTCTCTTTTGATAAAATTTCTGCATGAAGAACAAAAAGAGAAAGCCAGCATTTCCACTATATATAACTTTTTAGTACAATGCTTCAAAAAGATAAAACTAAAAGTAAAATAAAGTAAAGTAGTCTACGTAATACTATCCTGGTCAATGTGCTGAGTCGTGTCTGCGAAGTATCCATCAAGTCCGAAGGGATAATCATCATCCTCTAATCTCGGCAAATACTCAAATGGTTGCCCTACATCCAACTCAGGGCCTAGTAGTGAATCCATACAAAGGACTAATGGCAACTCCATGTGTGATAGGCTTGGGAAAAGATCCTCATCAGGGATGTTCCCGGTAATCTCAAAGGCCTGGGTTGTGGGTGGCTCAACTGATATGGGAATCGTGACTAGGTGACAACCCTCAGGTAGCTCAGTGACTGGGACTGCCTCGGTGACTGGAGCAGGTGAAATGGCTAAGACAGGCGGCGTGATGGGAGCGGGAGTAGCATGTGCTGGGATCACAGCTGAAGCGAATGAGTGAACTGAGATCGGTGTGGAATTCCTGGGGGTAGCTTGTCGTGTCGGCTGAACACGACGTGCTAGCCTGAATGACGACGGGCCCAGAGTACTGCGTGGCATCCCCTCGCACTGAAGGTATGCTCTAAGAGCTCGATAAAGTCTCTGCTGGTCTCTGAGTAATGCCCATGCAACATCTGGGTTATTCAAGGTGGCTCCATAGTGTATCACCGTCTGCGGCTCATGTGTCTCTAGTAGCTGTGTATGCTCAGCAGGTCTCTTAGCTAAACGTCTGGAGCATCGAACAGGAGGAGCTAGTGGTGCTGTACTTATATCCTCCTCAACACTCTCCAATATCAATCTCCTTGGGCCTAATTACCCTGTTGATGGCCTGTTCTGATTAGCGCTGATTTCTGATGAGTAAATTCTCGTAGTCCTCCTCCTACGAACTGGGATGTAAACTGAAGCTCTTGAACTTGGCATTCTTGCCTAAACACATTCAACAAACTCGTAAGTACTAAGCGCAAGTATGGCGCTTAGTTGTTAGTACACAAAGATAATATTTTTGTAGACTAAAGATAATTGAAATAAAAATAAAGAAAATAAAAAGGATAAGCAAGGGGTGCCTCCCAAGAGCGCTTTGTTTATCAAGTCGTTACAGCTCGACTTTTCTTTGTCAGATCTTCAGAATGGATCAAAGGAGAAGAGATGCTCCTCCTTATCGTGGTCTTCTAGATAAGCTTTTAACCTGTGGCCGTTAACTTTGAAGTTGCCAGTAGATCCTTCTAATTCCACAGCTCCGTGTGGAAAATCATGTATAACTTTGTATGGCCCACTCCATCTTGATCTAAATTTTCCAGCGAACTTCTTGAATCGAGAATTAAAGAGCAGAACTTTATCTCTAGGAGCGAACTTTGTAGGGATCAATTTTGCATCATGTGTCAGCTTCGTTCGTTCTTTGTAGATATATGACGTTTCGTACGCTTGGTCCCTTAATTCAGCGAGTTCATTCATCTGCATCTTACGATGCTTAGCGTTACTGAGGGGTCGAGGTTGCAGGTCTTTAGTGCCCAGAGAGCTTTATATTCTAGTTCCAGCGGAAGGTGACAGGCTTTTCCATAGATCATGCGGTAGGGTGTAGTTCCTAGAGGATTCTTGTAAGCAGTCCGGAATGCCCACAGAGCATCGTCTAGTTTCTCGGCCCATTTATTTTCATGATGGCTGACGGTGCATTCTAGGATTCTCTTGAGTGCTCTGTTGGTGACCTCTGCTTGTCCGTTAGTCTGTGGATGATAGGCAGTGGACATTTTGTGGGTAACTTCGTATTGTTGCATCACCTTCATAAATTGGGTATTGTAGAAGTGTGTGCCTCTATCACTTATTATAGCGCGGGGAGCTCCAAATCGGCAGAAGAGTCTCTTCAGGAAGTTGGTGATGACCTTGGCATCATTGGTTATAAATGCTTGGGCTTCGACCCATTTGGAGAAGTAATTTACTGCTACGAGGACATATTCTTTCCCATTAGACTTTGGGAATGGCCCCATGAAGTCTAATCCCCATATATCGAAGATCTAGCAAGCTTGGATACTAGTCCGAGGCATCTCATTCTTCATAGAGATAATACCTTGCCTTTAGCATGCGTCGCAACGCTTTACAAGCTCTTGCGCATCTCGGAATATAGACTGCCAATAAAATCCTGATTCGTAGACTTTTATTGCGGTTAAGTTTGCTCCATGATGACCTCTGGTTGGTCCGTGGTGACATTGGTGAAGAATCCCTGCTGCTTGTTTCTCATCTACGCACCTCCTGATTATCTAATCAGGGCAAATTCTAAATAGGTAAGGGTCTTCCCAGTAGTAGTACTTGGCATCCCTGAAGAACTTCCTTCTTCAGGATGTCCTCATTCCCTTTTACACTACTCCAGCAACTACGTAGTTGGCTATGTCAGCATACCAAGGAGTATCAGTGAATTGTGATCCTATGTGAGCTTGTCCTAAACTCATAAGTTGTTCTTCTAAAAATTTATCTCTAATATCTTGTTCAGCAAGTTGTTCCATCGATGGGTTCTCCATACGACTAAGATGGTCTGCTGCGATGTTCTCTGCTCCTTTCTTATCTTTGATTTCAATATCGAATTCCTGAAGGAGTAAGATCCATCGTAGGAGTCTTGGTTTAGCGTTTTGCTTAGTGAATAGATATTTAAGGACTGAATGATCTGTATAACCCGTAGTTTTGGACAGGATGAGATAGGAACTGAATTTCTCGAAGGCGAAAACTACGGCTAGCAGCTCCTTTTCCGTGGTAGTATAATTCTCTTGAGCTCCGGTTAAGGTTTTGATGGCGTAATAGATTGGATGAAAGTACTTAACGGTCCGTTGTCCGAGTACAGCTCCAACTGCGAAGTCACTCGCATCACACATGATTTCGAATGGTAAACTCCAATCAAGAGCTATCATGATGGGTGCATGTGTTAGCTGTTCCATCAGATAGTTGAATGCTTTAATACATTCTTCATCAAAGACAAACGGAACTTCCTTTTCGAGGAGATAAGTGATAGGTCGTGTGACCTTTGAGAAATCTTTGGTGAAACGTCGGTAAAAACCGGCGTGTCCAAGGAAACTCCTTACCGCTTTTACTGTGGTAGGTTCTGGAAGTTTAGTTATGGTCTCAATCTTAGCCTTATCAAATTCTATTCCTGCTTTTGAAATCTTATGTCCTAAAACTATCACTTCTTTAACCATGAAATGACATTTTTCCCAATTCAGAACTAAATTTGAATCTTCACACTGGGTAAGCATCTTATCAAGGTTAGAAAGGCACGAATCAAAGGTACTACCAAAGACTAAGAAGTCATCCATGAAGACTTCCATATAACATTCAATCATGTTGTGGAATATTGCTACCATGCATCACCGGAATGTAGCTGGTGCATTACATAACCCAAAGGGCATGCGTCGATAGGCAAATGTTCCATAAGGACAGGTGAAAGTTGTCTTCTCTTAGTCCTTTGGATCGAGGCGAATCTGAAAGTAGCCGGAAAAATCGTCAAGGAAACAATAGTGCTCATTTCCTAATAGACGTTCCAACAATTGATCGATGAAAGTTAATGAAAAACGACCTTTTCGGGTTGCATCGTTTAGTTTATATAATCTATGTAGACCCTCCAACCGGTGACCTCCCGTGATGGAATAAGCTCATTATTTTCATTTTGAATTACGGTTGTCCCTCCCTTCTTGGGTACTAATCGAACAAGACTGACCCATGGTGAATTAGAAATGGGATAGATCAGACCGGCATCCAGAAGTTTGATTACTTCTTTCTTGACGACTTCTTGAATCATGGGGTTTACCCTTCTTTTCCTATGAACTGATGGTTTAAAATCATCTTCCATGAAGATCTTGTGGATCCAATAGTTGGGGCTGATTCCATTTATGTCGGAGATCTTCCAAGCAATTGCCTTCTTAAGTGATTTCAAAACTTGAATCAATTTCGCTTTCTCTTATGGCGTGAGGTCTTTTGAAATGATTATGGGGAGTTGCGACTCTCCTTCTAAGAATGCATACTCCGGATTGTCGAGTAACTTCTTTAATTCCAATTCTGGAGGTTCCTCGATAGATGGCTTCATTCTAGCTATCTCCTTTTGGTCTAACGAGCCATATCTCTCCTGGAATTCTGATTCTTCATTAGCGGTTACTGATGCTATATGTTCTTCATTTTTGGAAATTGTCCTTCTTAATGCTTCTTCTTCAGAAACATCTTCCTTAGTTTCGAAGGTTGGTTCAAGAATTTCAACACAGTCCTCATTTGAATGGAGTTCCTGAAATACCGAAATGAAATTTGTTTCTTCATTCGGTCTTCTCCTTAACAGAGGTAGGGGAATGCCTTGTCCTAGAGGTGCTATTCGGATAGTTTTTCCAAGGAAATTACTTTCAGAGAGGGGAGATTTGTGTTGATTAAGGTTTATGGCTGAATGGATGTCGAGATTTTCTTTAGGAGGTGTAAAGAATGGATCCTTAGAAATTTGATCTTGACTACATATAGCCATGGTTTCTTCCAAGTATTCGTTGACGAGTTATAAAAAAGAATCAGAGAGATTCACATCTTCTTCGTGAGGATGGTTCATGAGACGGTCAACATTGAATGTGAGTTCTTCTCTTCCATTGAATATCAATGATTTCTCGTGCACATAAATTATGACCTTGGCAGTATTCAGGAATGGTCTGCCAAGAATGAGTGGGACCTTCGTGTCTTTCTTAATATCCATAATAATGAAGTCAACGGGAAATGCGAACTTATCCACTCTGACTAGGACATCTTCAGCTATTCCTCAAGGATTCTTAACTGATCTGTCTATGAGTTGGATAGTCATTCAGATAGGCCTTAAATCATTTAATCCTAGCTTTTTGAATAATGAATAGGGCATTAGGTTTACACTGGCTCCTAAGTCTGCTAACGCATTGCTAATTTGGACGTTTTGCAGGTAGCAAGGTACCGTAAATCTTCCTGTATCTCCTAACTTAGGGAGAATACCATGTTGTAACACTAATGAGCATTCTTCACTTAAGAGCAAGCTAACTATCTCTCTTAATCTCTTTTTGTTTGAAAGTAGTTCTTTGAAAAATTTAGCGCAATTTGGCATTTCTACTAAAGCATCTACTAGTCGTACATTCAAATGCAAATTCTTGATAATATCCCAATACTTAGCGAATTGCGCTTCTTTTTTTTCCTTCCTAAGCCTACTTGGGAAAGGTATGCGGGCACGCGGAATAATTTTTGGGGCCTTAGGAGAGATAGGTTCCCGTAGATTGACAACTTGGTCAATTGACACAGGTTCTTTATCGAAAAAATCTTGTATGAGTTCATTAACAGTTGTCTCTTTCCCACCTCTAGTGATTACTAGGGCATCAAACTCACTACACTCTATATCAATTTTAGCAGTTAAACGTTTGAGCGTAAGCTGAAAGTTGGTTATAAATTCTTCAAAAGTCTTAATCAAAGTGTCGAACTTATTTTGACATTCTATGACATGAAGGTTTATCATGTATTGCTTTGTCATAAATTCAACTAAAATTTTCTTAGAGTGGAGAGTAGGTTTGTGTAATGGGAAGATTATATTATGATCCTAGCTACTTTGCTGTTTATGTGCCCCTCTAGGGTAAGGATACCTTAGACTGGTTCTAGTAGCATCGAAGTTTTTAGGAAGTGGTAAACTTTGAAGAGTGAGGGTGAGATCTTGTAACCTAGTTTCCAGCATTTTTACCGTATGAGCGAAGACATCATCCTTCACAGCAGCTTCATTGCTCCAATCTTCCTGTTGTGCAGCTATTGTGTCCAAGAGATTCCATGCTTCGTCTGTTGTTCGGGACATGAAATTGCCTTGCGAGGCCATGTCTAGGAGAGACTTATCATCCTTGGTCAAACCAATGTAAAGCATACAGATTATGTCTGCCTGACTTAATGAATGATTCGGACATCTTTTAAGCATCATCTTTATTCTATTCCATGCTAGACACAATGACTCGTTTCCTTTTTGAGAAAAGTTTGTGATGTCATTTCTTAAACAGGTTTGTAGGGAGGGTGGATAAAATTTGTTTAGAAATTTGGTGGCTAGTTCCTCCCATGAATGTATTGAATTTGGGTTAAGTTCGTCAAACCATGCCAAAGCGTGTGTAGAAAGTGAATATTGAAAAATATGAAGTTTCAAAATATTTTTCTCATTTTCTTCCTTCTTAATAGAGTCAACCAGACTGATAAATTTTTTTAAGTGAAAGTTTGGATCTTCAGTTGGTAATCCTTGAAATTTACAGATCATACTGACTAGTTTAATCATGTGTGAACTGATTTCAGGAATTCCTTCAGTTCCTAAGGTGATTGGTCCTACTCTTCCCTCTAAGCATGACTTATGCATAGAAGCAAGGGTATTTTGTTGTTCCATTTTTCTTTTATTTTCTGTTTAAAAAGACTTAAAAGAAACTTTTAGAAAATATTAATTGACTAAAAGGATCGATAATTTAATAAAAACAATTATTCTTGAAATTCGGTCGCTAACCTTATCGGATATCTTAACTAATAGGACTTCTTATAGATTACTTCGTATCTAGGTGGCCAGGACGACTACGGAGAGGCAGGATCCTTTTGATTCCAATATAATTGGAGACTGTTTGGAAAATCCAACAACCAAGATCGTGTATAATTGTCTTTCTTAGACACCACCAAACAATACTTTTGTCTGTTCAAAATCTTTCTCTATCAAAATATTCGATCCCCGGCAGCGGTGCCAGAAAACTCGTTACTACTATGATGTGGCTGAAACGGACGGTTTTATTCGTGCGATGTCGTTAGACTGCAGGATGTCAGATTCAGTTGATCAGGGTAGCACACAGTGGTTTTGTGAAATGTCCCGTTCTTATTGATTAAAAACGTTTCATATTAATTGATTTCGTTGCGAGGTTTAGACCTCTATATGAGACGTTTTTCAAAGACTGCATTCATTTTTAAAACAAACCATAACCTTTATTTCTTAAATAAAGGTTTAAAAAGCTTTACGTAGATTATCAAATAATGATAATCTAAAATATCTTGTTTACACACGACCATTACATAAAGGTTTACAATACAAATATGTTACATCGAAATCAGTTTCTTGAATGCAGTTTTTACACATCCAAATCTTGTCCTTATTTTAGTATGCAACAGCGGAAGCTCTTAGTATTCACCTGAGAATAAACATGCTTTAAACGTCAACAAAAATGTTGGTGAGTTATAGGTTTAACCTATATATATCAAATCGTAACAATAGACCACAAGATTTCATATTTCAATACACATCCCATACATAGAGATAAAAATCATTCATATGGTGAACACCTGGTAATCGACATTAACAAGATGCATATATAAGAATATCCCCATCATTCCGGGACACCCTTCGGATATGATATAAATTTCGAAGTACTAAAGCATTCGGTACTTTGGATGGGGTTTGTTAGGCCCAATAGATCTATCTTTAGGATTCGCGTCAATTAGGGTGTCTGTTCCCTAATTCTTAGATAACCAGACTTAATAAAAAGGGGCATATTCGATTTCGATAATTCAACCATAGAATGTAGTTTCACGTACTTGTGTCTATTTTGTAAATCATTTATAAAACCTGCATGTATTCTCATCCCAAAAATATTAGATTTTAAAAGCGGGACTATAACTCACTTTCACAGATTTTTACTTCGTCGGGAAGTAAGACTTGGCCACTGGTTGATTCACGAACCTATAACAATATATACATATATATCAAAGTATGTTCAAAATATATTTACAACATATATTTTGATGTTTTAAGTTTATTAAGTCAGCTGTCCTCGTTAGTAACCTACAACTAGTTGTCCACAGTTAGATGTACAAAAATAAATCGATAAATATTATCTTGAATCAATCCACGACCCAGTGTATACGTATCTCAGTATTGATCACAACTCAAACTATATATATTTTGGAATCAACCTCAACCCTGTATAGCTAACTCCAACATTCATATATAAAGTGTCTATGGTTGTTCCGAAATATATATAGATGTGTCGACATGATAGGTCGAAACATTGTATACGTGTCTATGGTATCTCAAGATTACATAATATACAATACAAGTTGATTAAGTTATGGTTGGAATAGATTTGTTACCAATTTTCACGTAGCTAAAATGAGAAAAATTATCCAATCTTGTTTTACCCATAACTTCTTCATTTTAAATCCGTTTTGAGTGAATCAAATTGCTATGGTTTCATATTGAACTCTATTTTATGAATCTAAACAGAAAATGTATAGGTTTGTAGTTGTAAAAATAAGTTACAAGTCATTTTTGTAAAGGTAGTCATTTCAGTTGAAAGAACGACGTCTAGAAGACCATTTTAGAAAACATACTTCCACTTTGTGTTTAACCATAATTGTTGGATATAGTTTCATGTTCATAATAAAAATTATTTTCTCAGAATAACAACTTTTAAATCAAAGTTTATCATAGTTTTTAATTAACTAACCCAAAACAGCCCGCGGTGTTACTACGACGGCGTAAATCCGGTTTTACGGTGTTTTTCGTGTTTCCAGGTTTTAAATCATTAAGTTAGCATATCATATAGATATAGAACATGTGTTTAGTTGATTCTAAAAGTCAAGTTAGAAGGATTAACTTTTATTTGCGAACAAGTTTAGAATTAACTAAACTATGTTCTAGTGATTACAAGTTTAAACCTTCGAATAAGATAGCTTTATATGTATGAATTGAATGATGTTATGAACATCATTACTACCTCAAGTTCCTTGGATAAACCTACTGGAAATGAGAAAAAATAGATCTAGCTTCAAAGGATCCTTAGATGGCTTGAAAGGTCTTGAAGCAGAATCATGACACGAAAACAATTTCAAGTAAGATTTCCACTCGAAATAAGATTGTTATAGTTATAGAAATTGAATTAAAGTTTGAATATGATTATTACCTTGTATTAGAAAGATAACTTACTGTAAGTAACAAAGGTTTCTTGATCTTGTATGATTACTTGGAATGGATTTAGAAAACTTGGAAGTAAACTTGCAATCTTGGAAGTATTCTTGATTTTATGAAACTAGAACTTTTGGAATTTATGAAGAACACTTAGAACTTGAAGATAGAACTTGAGAGAGATCAATTAGATGAATAAAATTGAATAATGAAAGTGTTTGTAGGTGTTTTTGGTCGTTGGTGTATGGATTAGATATAAAGGATATGTAATTTTGTTTTCATGTAAATAAGTCATGAATGATTACTCATATTTTTGTAATTTTATGAGATATTTCATGCTAGTTTCCAAATGATGGTTCCCATATGTGTTAGGTGACTCAAATGGGCTGCTAAGAGCTGATCATTGGAGTGTATATACCAATAGTACATACATCTAAAAGCTGTGTATTGTACGAGTACGGATACGGGTGCATACGAGTAGAATTGTTGATGAAACTGAACGAGGATGTAATTGTAAGCATTTTTGTTAAGTATAAGTATTTTTATAAGTGTATTGAAGTCTTTCAAAAGTGTATGAATACATATTAAAACACTACATGTATATACATTTTAACTGAGTCGTTAAGTCATCGTTAGTCGTTACATGTAAATGTTGTTTTGAAACCTTTAGGTTAACGATCTTGTTGAATGTTGTTAACCCATTGTTTATTATAACAAATGAGATGTTAAATTGTTATATTATCATGATATTATGATATATAATATATCTTAGTATGATGTATATACAGTTAAATGTCGTTACAACGATAATCGTTACATATATGTCTCGTTTCGAAATCATTAAGTTAGTAGTCTTATTTTTACATATGGATTTCATTGTTAATACACTTAATAATATATTTACTTATCATTTAACATAATTAACCAATTGTATCAATATCTTAATATGATTCATATGTACCTAGTAAGACGTTGTTATAACGATAATCGTTATATATATCGTTTTCGAGTTTCTTAAATTAATAGTCTCATTTTTATGTATATAACTCATTGTTAAAATACCTAATGAGATACATACTTATAATAAAATCATGTTAACTATATATATAACCATATATATGTCATCGTATAGTTTTTACAAGTTTTAACGTTCATGAATCACCGGTCCACTTGGGTGGTCAATTGTCTATATGAAACCTATTTCAATTAATCAAGTCTTAACAAGTTTGATTGCTTAACATGTTGGAAACACTTAATCATGTAAATAACAAATTCATTTAATATATATATAAACATAGAAAAGTTCGGGTCACTACAGTACCTACGCGTTAAATAAATTTCGTCCCGAAATTTTAAGCAGTTGGAGGTGTTGACGTATCTTCTGGAAATAAATGCGGGTATTTCTTCTTCATCTGATCTTCTTGTTCCCAGGTGAACTCGGGTCCTCTACGAGCATTCCATCGAACCTTAACAATTGGTATCTAGTTTTGCTTAAGTCTTTTAACCTCACGATCCATTATTTCGACGGGTTCTTCGATAAATTGAAGTTTTTCGTTGATTTGGATTTCATCTAACGGAATAGTGAGATCTTCTTTTGGCGAAACATTTCTTCAAATTCGAGACGTGGAAAGTGTTATGTACAGCCGCGAGTTGTTGAGGTAACTCAAGTCGGTAAGCTACTGGTCTGACACGATCAATAATCTTGAATGGTCCAATATACCTTGGATTTAATTTCCCTCGTTTACCAAATCGAACAACACCTTTCTAAGGTGCAACTTTAAGCATGACCATCTCTCCAATTTCAAACTCTATATCTTTTCTTTTAATGTCAGCGTAGCTCTTTTATCGACTTTTTGCGATTTTCAACCGTTGTTGAATTTGGATGATCTTCTCGGTAGTTTCTTGTATTATCTCCGGACCCGTAATCTGTCTATCCCCCACTTCACTCCAACAAATCGGAGACCTGCACTTTCTACCATAAAGTGTTTCAAACGGCGCCATCTCAATGCTTGAATGGTAGCTGTTGTTGTAGGAAAATTCTGCTAACGGTAGATGTGGATCCCAACTGTTTCCGAAATCAATAACACATGCTCGTAGCATGTATTCAAGCATTTGTATTGTCCTTTCACTCTTCCCATCCGTTTGTGGATGATAGGCAGTACTCATATCTAGACGAGTTCCTAATGCTTGCTGTAATGTCTGCCAGAATCTTGAAATAAATCTGCCATCCCTATCAGAGATAATAGAGATTGGTATTCCATGTCTAGAGACGACTTCCTTCAAATATAGTCGTGCTAACTTCTCCATCTTGTCATCTTCTCTTATTGGCAGGAAGTGTGCTGATTTTGTGAGACGATCAACTATTACCCAAATAGTATCAAAACCACTTGCAGTCCTTGGCAATTTAGTGATGAAATCCATGGTAATGTTTTCCCATTTCCATTCCGGGATTTTGGGTTGTTGAAGTAGACCTGATGGTTTCTGATGCTCAGCTTTGACCTTAGAACACGTCAAACATTCTCCTACGTATTTAGCAACATCGACTTTCATACCCGGCCACCAAAAATGTTTCTTGAGATCCTTGTACATCTTCCCCGTTCCAGGATGTATTGAGTATCTGGTTTTAGGAGCTTCTCTAAGTACCATTTCTCTCATATCTCCAAATTTTGGTACCCAAATCCTTTCAGCCCTATACCGGGTTCCGTCTTCCCGAATATTAAGATGCTTCTCCGATCCTTTGGGTATTTCATCCTTTCAATTTCCCTCTTTTAAAACTCCTTGTTGCGCCTCCTTTATTTGAGTAGTAAGGTTATTGTGAATCATTATATTCATAGATTTTACTCGAATGGGTTCTCTGTCCTTCCTGCTCAAGGCGTCGGCTACCACATTTGCCTTCCCCGGGTGGAAACGAATCTCAAAGTTGTAATCATTCAACAATTCAATCCACCTACGCTGCCTCATATTCAGTTGTTTCTTATTAAATATGTGTTGAAGACTTTTGTGGTCGGTATATATAATACTTTTGACCCCATATAAGTAGTGCCTCCAAGTCTTTAATGCAAAAACAACCGCGCCTAATTCCAAATCATGCGTCGTATAATTTTGCTCGTGAATCTTCAATTGTCTAGACGCATAAGCAATCACCTTCGTTCATTGCATTAATACACAACCGAGACCTTGCTTTGATGCGTCATAATAAATCACAAAATCATCATTCCCTTCAGGCAATGACAACATAGGTGCCGTAGTTAGCTTTTTCTAAAATAACTGAAACGCTTTCTCTTGTTCATCTTTCCATTCAAATTTCTTCCCTTTATGCGTTAATGCAGTCAAGGGTTTTGCTATTCTGGAAAAGTCTTGGATGAACCTTCTGTAGTAACCAGCTAGTCCTAAAAACTGGCGTATGTGTTTCGGAGTTTTCGGGGTTTCCCACTTTTCAACAGTTTCTATCTTTTCCGGATCCACCTTAATACCTTTTTTGTTCACTATGTGACCGAGGAATTGAACTTCTTCCAACCAAAATGCACACTTTAAAAATTTAGCGTACAATTCTTCCTTCCTCAATACTTCTAACACCTTTCTCAAATGTTCACCGTGTTCTTGGTCATTCTTTGAGTAAATAAGTATGTCATCAATGAAAACAATGACAAACTTGTCAAGGTATGGTCCACACACTCGGTTCATAAGGTCCATGAACATAGCTGGTGCATTAGTTAAACCAAACGGCATGACCATAAACTCGTAATGATCGTAACGTGTTCTGAAAGCAGTCTTTGGAATATCATCTTCTTTCACCCGCATTTGATGATACCCGGAACGTAAGTCAATCTTTGAATAAACAGACGAGCCTTCTAGTTGATCAAATAAGTCGTCGATTCTCGGTAGTGGGTAGCGGTTCTTGATGGTAAGTTTGTTCAACTCTCGGTAGTCGATACACAACCTGAATGTACCATCTTTCTTCTTGACAAACAAAACAGGAGCTCCCCACGGTGATGTGATTGGTCGAATGAAACCACGCTCTAAAAGTTCTTGTAATTGGCTTTGCAGTTCTTTCATCTCACTGGGTGCGAGTCTGTAAGGAGAACGAGCTATTGGTGCAGCTCCTGGTACAAGATCTATTTGAAATTCAATGGATCGATGTGGGGGTAATCCCGGTAATTCTTTCGGAAATACATCGGGAAATTCTTTTGCGACGGGAACATCATTGATGCTCTTTTCTTCAGTTTTACTTTCTCGACGTGTGCTAGAACAGCATAGCAACCTTTTCTTATTAGTTTTTGTGCCTTCAAATTACTAATAAGATGTAGCTTTGTATTGCCCTTTTCTCCGTGCACCATTAAGGGTTTTCCTTTTTCTCGTATAATGCGAATTGCATTTTTGTAACAAACAATCTCTGCTTTCACTTCTTTCAACCAGTCCATACCAATTATCACATCAAAACTCCCTAACTCTACTGGTATCAAGTCATTCTTAAATGTTTCGCTAACCAATTTAATTTCTCGATTCCGACATATATTATCTGCTGAAATTAATTTACCATTTGCTAATTTGAGTAAAAATTTACTATCCAACGGCGTCAATGGATAACTTAATTTAGCACAAAAATCTCTACTCATATAGCTTCTATCCGCACCCGAATCAAATAAAACGTAAGCAGATTTATTGTCAATAAGAAACGTACCCGTAACAAGCTCCGGGTCTTCCTGTGCCTCTGCCGCATTAATATTGAAAACTCTTCTGCGGCCTTGTTCATTCGTGTTCTCCTGGTTCGGGCAATTTCTAATAATGTGGCCCGGTTTTTCACATTTATAACAAACTATATTGGCATAACTTGCTCCGACACTACTTGCTCCACCATTACTCATTCCGACACCATTTGTTCCTTTCGTTCTGTTAACCCCTGGTCCGTAGACCTCACACTTCACTGCGCTATGACCATTTCTTTTACACTTGTTGCAAAATTTGGTGCAGAACCCCGAGTGATACTTTTCACACCTTTGGCATAGCTGCTTCTGATTGTTGTTGTTGTTTCGGTTGTTATTGTTGTTGGGATGATTGTTGTAGTTGCTGTTGTTGTTGTTGTTGTTGTTGTTGTTGTTATTGTTGTTATTGGGCCGTTTGTTGTAGTTTCGATTAATGTTGCGATTGTTGGGATAATTGTTGCGATTATTATTGTAATTGCTGTTGTTGTTGTTCTATTGGTGATTCTTATCACCGTTTTCCTCCCACTTTCTTTTGACTTGCTTCACATTGGCCTCTTCAGCCGTCTGTTCTTTAATTCTTTCCTCAATCTGGTTCACTAGTTTGTGAGCCATTCTACATGCCTGTTGTATGGAGGCGGGCTCATGTGAACTTATATCTTCTTGGATTCTTTCCGGTAATCCTTTCACAAACGCGTCGATCTTCTCTTCCTCATCTTCGAACGCTCCCGGACACAATAGGCACAATTCTGTGAATCGTCTTTCGTACGTGGTAATATCAAATCCTTAGGTTCGTAACCCTCTAAGTTCTGTCTTGAGCTTATTGACCTCGGTTCTGGGACGGTACTTCTCGTTCATCAAGTGCTTGAATGCTGACCACAGTAGTGCGTACGCATCATCTTGTCCCACTTGCTCTAGATAGGTATTCCACCATGTTAACGCAGAACCTGTGAAGGTATGCGTAGCGTACTTCACTTTGTCCTCTTCAGTACACTTACTTATGGCAAACACCGATTCGACCTTCTCGGTCCACCGTTTCAATCCGATCGGTCCTTCGGTTCCATCAAATTCCAAAGGTTTGCAGGCAGTGAATTCTTTGTAGGTGCATCCTACACGATTTCCTGTACTGCTAGATCCAAGGTTATTGTTGGTATGTAGCGTAGCCTGTACTGCGGCTATGTTTGAAGCTAGAAAAGTACGAAATTCCTCTTCATTCATATTCGCGGTGTGTCGAGTAGTCGGTGCCATTTCCTTCAAAATAGTCAAATGGAACACGTTAATCATACAGAATATTAAGAGTAGTTAATAGTATTTCGTAGCATAATATGAACTCATTTATAAAAACTTTTTCTTCATAGTAGCGTTTTATAAGTTTAAATTCGGGTAGTATCTACCCGTTAAGTTCATACTTAGTAGCTAATATACAATTCAACTACTACAATTCTATATGAAAAACTGATTATAATAATATTTCACGTTCAAACTTTTATACAAAATTTTACAAACTTACAATACCGCTTATTTTACATAAAGCATGAAATATAGCACACAATAACTTTGATACAAGATAGTTGTGAAGATAATTCTAGCTAGTACACAAGTTGTTCAGCAAAGGCAATAAAGACACGTAATTCATACGTCCAGAAACAAGTCATGCATTCTGGTTTTACTAGGACTACTTTCCATCCTTGGTCTTGTGGAACATAACCGTTATGGCCATTGATAAGACAGCGTGTTGTAACGTCGTCAAAGGGACGAGGGTTACGTAATGACCAACAGTCTCGTAATAACCTAAAAACCTCATTTCTTACCCCAATTACCGACTCCGTCACTTGTGGGAACGTTTTGTTTAATAGTTGTAGCCCGATGTTCTTTTTCTCACTTTGGTGAGAAGCGAACATTACTAACCCGTAAGCATAGCATACTTCTTTATGTTGCATGTTAGCCGCTTTTTCTAAATCATGAAGTCCTATATTCGGATACATTGAGTCAAAATAATTTCTTAACCCGTTGCGTAAAATAGCATTTGGGTTCCCCGCAATCTATGCGTCAAAGTAAACACATCGTAACTTATGGGTTTCCCAATGTGATATCCCCCATCTTTCAAACGAAAGTCTCTTATAAAACAAGACATTCTTGTAACGTTCTTCGAATGTCTTACAAACTGATTTCACCGTAAATAGTTGTGCCGAAGAATTCTGACCGACTCTAGACAAGATTTCATCAATCATGTCTCCGGGTAGGTCTCTTAAAATATTGGGTTGTCTATCCATTTTGTGTTTTTAAACTATAAAATAGACAAGAGTTAGATTCATAAAAAAATACTAATTAATACAAGCAATTTTTACATATATCATAAAGCATAAGCACACTATATTACATATATTACACCACACGAATACAACTATCTTATTCCGACTTGCTCGTTTCTTCTTCTTCTTCAGTTTTGGTTCGTTTTGCCAAGTTTCTAGGGATATATGATGTTCCCCTAATACTAGCTGTCGTTTTTCACAACGGTTTAGAAAAAACTGGTGGTTTAGATGTTCCCGGGTCATTGTTACAACTTAAGGACTTCGGGGGTTGACGATACATATAAAGTTCATCGGGGTTGGAATTAGATTTCTCTATTTTTATGCCCTTTCCCTTATTATTTTATTTTGCTTTTTTAAATTCAGTTGGGGTAATTTCTATAACATCATCGGAATTCTTGTCGGAATCCGATTCATCGAAGAATTGGTAATCCTCCCAATATTTTGCTTCCTTGGCGAAAACACCATTGACCATAATTAACCTTGGTCGGTTGGTTGAGGATTTTCTTTTACTTAACCATTTTATTATTTCCCCCACCGGTTCTATTTCCTCCTCCGGTTCCTCCTCTTCCGGTTCTGATTCTTCTTCCGGTTCTGATTCTTCTTCCGGTTCCTCTTCGGGAACTTGTGAATCAGTCCAATATATATTCGACTCTTCGTTATTATTAGGTGAGTCAATGGGATTTGTGCTAGAGGTAGACATCTATCACACAATATCAAACATGTTAAGAGATTAATATATCACATAATATATACATGTTAATAATATATAGTTTCCAACAAAAATGTTAAGCAATCATTTTTAAAGAAAAAACGGTCGAAGTCCAGACTCACTAATGCATCCTAACAAACTCGATAAGACACACTAATGCAAATTTTCTGGTTCTCTAAGACCAACGCTCTGATACCAACTGAAATGTCCCGTTCTTATTGATTAAAAACGTTCTATATTAATTGATTTCGTTGCGAGGTTTTGACCTCTATATGAGACATTTTTTCAAAGACTGCATTCATTTTTAAAACAAACCATAACCTTTATTTCATAAATAAAGGTTTAAAAAGCTTTACGTAGATTATCAAATAATGATAATCTAAAATATCCTGTTTACACACGACCATTTTAGTATGCAGTTTTTACACATCCAAATCTTGTCCTTATTTTAGTATGCAACAGCGGAAGCTCTTAGTATTCACCTGAGAATAAACATGCTTTAAACGTCAACAAAAATGTTGGTGAGTTATAGGTTTAACCTATATATATCAAATCGTAACAATAGACCACAAGATTTCATATTTCAATACACATCCCATACATAGAGATAAAAATCAT
Source organism: Rutidosis leptorrhynchoides (assembly GCF_046630445.1). Lineage (NCBI taxonomy): Eukaryota > Viridiplantae > Streptophyta > Magnoliopsida > Asterales > Asteraceae > Rutidosis > Rutidosis leptorrhynchoides. Next base: position 390,306,297 of record NC_092333.1, on the reverse strand, counting down.
TCATATGGTGAACACCTGGTAACCGACATTAACAAGATGCATATATAAGAATATCCCCATCATTCTGGGACACCCTTCGGATATGATATAAATTTCGAAGTACTAAAGCATCCGGTACTTTGGATGGGGTTTGTTAGGCCCAATATATCTATCTTTAGGATTCGCGTCAATTAGGGTGTCTGTTCCCTAATTCTTAGATTACCAGACTTAATAAAAAGGGGCATATTCGATTTCGATAATTCAACCATAGAATGTAGTTTCACGTACTTGTGTCTATTTTGTAAATCATTTATAAAACCTGCATATATTCTCATCCCAAAAATATTAGATTTTAAAAGTGGTACTATAACTCACTTTCACAGATTTTTACTTCGTCGGGAAGTAAGACTTGGCCACTGGTTGATTCACGAACCTATAACAATATATACATATATATCAAAGTATGTTCAAAATATATTTACAACACTTTTAATATATTTTGATGTTTTAATTTTATTAAGTCAGCTGTCCTCGTTAGCAACCTACAACTAGTTGTCCACAGTTAGATGTACAGAAATAAATCGATAAATATTATCTTGAATCAATCCACAACCCAGTGTATACGTATCTCAGTATTGATCACAACTCAAACTATATATATTTTGGAATCAACCTCAACCCTGTATAGCTAACTCCAACATTCACATATAGAATGTCTATGGTTGTTCCGAAATATATATAGATGTGTCGACATGATAGGTCGAAACATTGTATACGTGTCTATGGTATCTCAAGATTACATAATATACAATACAAGTTGATTAATTTATGGTTGGAATAGATTTGTTACCAATTTTCACGTAGCTAAAATGAGAAAAATTATCCAATCTTGTTTTACCCATAACTTCTTCATTTTAAATCCGTTTTGAGTGAATCAAATTGCTATGGTTTCATATTGAACTCTATTTTATGAATCTAAACAGAAAAATTATAGGTTTATAGTCGGAAAAATAAGTTACAAGTCGTTTTTGTAAAGGTAGTCATTTAGTCGAAAGAACGACGTCTAGATGACCATTTTAGAAAACATACTTCCACTTTGAGTTTAGACATAATTTTTGGATATAGTTTCATGTTCATAATAAAAATCATTTTCTCAGAATAACAACTTTTAAATCAAAGTTTATCATAGTTTTTAATTAACTAACCCAAAACAGCCCGCGGTGTTACTACGACGGCGTAAATCCGGTTTTACGGTGTTTTTCGTGTTTCCAAGTTTTAAATCATTAAGTTAGCATATCATATAGATATAGAATATGTGTTTAGTGATTACAAGTTTAAACCTTCGAATAAGATAACTTTATATGTATGAATCGAATGATGTTATGAACATCATTACTACCTCAAGTTCCTTGGATAAACCTACTAGAAATGAGAAAAAAATAGATCTAGCTTCAAAGGATCCTTAGATGGCTTGAAAGTTCTTGAAGCAGAATCATGACACGAAAACAATTTCAAGTAAGATTTCCACTCGAAATAAGATTGTTATAGTTATAGAAATTGAATTAAAGTTTGAATATGATTATTACCTTGTATTAGAAAGATAAACTTCTGTAAGTAACAAAGGTTTCTTGATCTTGGATGATTACTTGGAATGGATTTAGAAAGCTTGGAAGTAAACTTGCAATCTTGGAAGTATTCTTGATTTTATGAAACTAGAACTTTTGGAATTTATGAAGAACACTTAGAACTTGAAGATAGAACTTGAGAGAGATCAATTAGATGAATAAAATTAAAGAATGAAAGTGTTTGTAGGTGTTTTTAGTCGTTGGTGTATGGATTAGATATAAAGGATATGTAATTTTGTTTTCATGTAAATAAGTCATGAATGATTACTCATATTTTTGTAATTTTATGAGATATTTCATGCTAGTTGCCAAATGATGGTTCCCACATATGTTAGGTGACTCACATGGGCTGCTAAGAGCTGATCATTGGAGTGTATATACCAATAGTACATACATCTAAAAGCTGTGTATTGTTCATAATTTTTGGATATAGTTTCATGTTCATAATAAAAATCATTTTCTCATAATAACAACTTTTAAATCAAAGTTTATCATAGTTTTTAATTAACTAACCCAAAACAGCCCGCTGTGTTACTACGACGGCGTAAATTCGGTTTTACGGTGTTTTTCGTGTTTCCAGGTTTTAAATCATTAAGTTAGCATATCATATAGATATAGAACATGTGTTTAGTTGATTTTAAAAGTCAAGTTAGAAGGATTAACTTTTGTTTGCGAACAAGTTTAGAATTAACTAAACTATGTTCTAGTGATTACAAGTTTAAACCTTCGAATAAGATAGCTTTATATGTATGAATCGAATGATGTTATGAACATAATTACTACCTTAAGTTCCTTGGATAAACCTACTGGAAAATAGAAAAATGGATCTAGCTTCAACGGATCCTTGGATGGCTCAAAGTTCTTGAAGCATAATCATGACACGAAAACAAGTTCAAGTAAGATCATCACTTGAAATAAGATTGTTATAGTTATAGAAATTGAACCAAAGTTTGAATATGATTATTACCTTGTATTAAAATGATAACCTACTGTAAGAAACAAAGATTTCTTGAGGTTGGATGATCACCTTACAAGATTGGAAGTGAGCTAGCAAACTTGAAAGTATTCTTGATTTTATGTAACTAGAACTTGTAGAATATATGAAGAACACTTAGAACTTGAAGATAGAACTTGAGAGAGATCAATTAGATGAAGAAAATTGAAGAATGAAAGTGTTTGTAGGTGTTTTTGGTCGTTGGTGTATGGATTAGATATAAAGGATATGTAATTTTGTTTTCATGTAAATAAGTCATGAATGATTACTCATATTTTTGTAATTTTATGAGATATTTCATGCTAGTTTCCAAATAAAGGTTCCCACATGTGTTAGGTGACTCACATGGGCTACTAAGAGCTGATCATTGGAGTGTATATACCAATAGTACATACATCTAAAAGCTGTGTATTGTACGAGTACGAATACAGGTGCATACGAGTAGAATTGTTGATGAAACTGAACGAGGATGTAATTGTAAGCATTTTTGTTAAGTAGAAGTATTTTGATAAGTGTATTGAAGTCTTTCAAAAGTGTATAAATACATATTAAAACACTACATGTATATACATTTTAACTGAGTCGTTAAGTCATCGTTAGTCGTTACATGTAAGTGTTGTTTTGAAACCTTTAGGTTAACGATCTTGTTAAATGTTGTTAACCCAATGTTTATAATATCAAATGAGATTTTAAATTATTATATTATCATGATATTATCATGTATGAATATCTCTTAATATGATATATATACATTAAATGTCTTTACAACGATAATCGTTACATATATGTCTCGTTTAAAAATCATTAAGTTAGTAGTCTTGTTTTTACATATGTAGTTCATTGTTAATATACTTAATGATATGTTTACTTATCATAGTATCATGTTAACTATATATATATCCATATATATGTCATCATATAGTTTTTACAAGTTTTAACGTTCGTGAATCACCGGTCAACTTGGGTGGTCAATTGTCTATATGAAACATATTTCAATTAATCAAGTCTTAACAAGTTTGATTGCTTAACATGTTGGAAACATTTAATCATGTAAATATCAATCTCAATTAATATATATAAACATGGAAAAGTTCGGGTCACTACAGTACCTACCCGTTAAATAAATTTCGTCCCGAAATTTTAAGCTGTTGAAGGTGTTGACGAATCTTCTGGAAATAGATGCGGGTATTTCTTCTTCATCTGATCTTCACGCTCCCAGGTGAACTCGGGTCCTCTACGAGCATTCCATCGAACCTTAACAATTGGTATCTTGTTTTGCTTAAGTCTTTTAACCTCACGATCCATTATTTCGACGGGTTCTTCGATGAATTGAAGTTTTTCGTTGATTTGGATTTCATCTAACGGAATAGTGAGATCTTCTTTAGTAAAACATTTCTTCAAATTCGAGACGTGGAAAGTGTTATGTACAGCCGCGAGTTGTTGAGGTAACTCAAGTCGGTAAGCTACTGGTCCGACACGATCAATAATCTTGAATGGTCCAATATACCTTGGATTTAATTTCCCTCGTTTACCAAATCGAACAACGCCTTTCCAAGGTGCAACTTTAAGCATGACCATCTCTCCAATTTCAAATTCTATATCTTTTCTTTTAATGTCAGCGTAGCTCTTTTGTCGACTTTGGGCGGTTTTCAACCGTTGTTGAATTTGGATGATCTTCTCGGTAGTTTCTTGTATAATCTCCGGACCCGTAATCTGTCTATCCCCTACTTCACTCCAACAAATCGGAGACCTGCACTTTCTACCATAAAGTGCTTCAAACGGCGCCATCTCAATGCTTGAATGGTAGCTGTTGTTGTAGGAAAATTCTGCTAATGGTAGATGTCGATCCCAACTGTTTCCGAAATCAATAACACATACTCGTAGCATGTCTTCAAGCATTTGTATCGTCCTTTCGCTCTGCCCATCAGTTTGTGGATGATAGGCAGTACTCATGTCTAGACGAGTTCCTAATGCTTGCTGTAATGTCTGCCAGAATCTTGAAATAAATCTGCCATCCCTATCAGAGATAATAGAGATTGGTATTCCATGTCTGGAGACGACTTCCTTCAAATACAGTCGTGCTAACTTCTCCATCTTGTCATCTTCTCTTATTGGTAGGAAGTGTGCTGATTTGGTGAGACGATCAACTATTACCCAAATAGTATCAAAACCACTTGCAGTCCTTGGCAATTTAGTGATGAAATCCATGGTAATGTTTTCCCATTTCCATTTCGGGATTTCGGGTTGTTGAAGTAGACCTGATGGTTTCTGATGCTCAGCTTTGACCTTAGAACACGTCAAACATTCTCCTACGTATTTAGCAACATCGGCTTTCATACCCGGCCACCAAAAATGTTTCTTGAGATCCTTGTACATCTTCCCCGTTCCAGGATGTATTGAGTATCTGGTTTTATGAGCTTCTCTAAGTACCATTTCTCTCATATCTCCAAATTTTGGTACCCAAATCCTTTCAGCCCTATACCGGGTTCCGTCTTCCCGAATATTAAGATGCTTCTCCGATCCTTTGGGTATTTCATCCTTTAAATTTCCCTCTTTTAAAACTCCTTGTTGCGCCTCCTTTATTTGAGTAGTAATGTTATTATGAATCATTATATTCATAGATTTTACTCGAATGGGTTCTCTGTCCTTCCTGCTCAAGGCATCGGCTACCATATTTGCCTTCCCCGGGTGGTAGCGAATCTCAAAGTCGTAATCATTCAATAATTCAATCCACCTACGCTGCCTCATATTCAGTTGTTTCTGATTAAATATGTGTTGAAGACTTTTGTGGTCAGTATATATAATACTTTTGACCCCATATAAGTAGTGCCTCCAAGTCTTTAATGCAAAAATAACCGCGCCTAATTCCAAATCATGCGTCGTATAATTTTGTTCGTGAATCTTCAATTGTCTAGACGCATAAGCAATCACCTTCGTTCGTTGCATTAATACACAACCGAGACCTTGCTTTGATGCGTCACAATAAATCACAAAATCATCATTCCCTTTAGGCAATGACAATATAGGTGCCGTAGTTAGCTTTTTCTTCAATAACTGAAACGCTTTCTCTTGTTCATCATTCCATTCAAATTTCTTCCCTTTATGCGTTAATGCAGTCAAGGGTTTTGCTATTCTGGAAAAGTCTTGGATGAACCTTCTGTAGTAACCAGCTAGTCCTAAAAACTGGCGTATGTGTTTCGGAGTTTTCGGGGTTTCCCACTTTTCAACAGTTTCCATCTTTGCTGGATCCACCTTAATACCTTCTTTGTTCACTATGTGACCGAGGAATTGAACTTCTTCCAACCAAAATGCACACTTTGAAAACTTAGCGTACAATTCTTCCTACCTCAATACTTCTAACACCTTTCTCAAATGTTCACCGTGTTCTTGGTCATTCTTTGAGTAAATAAGTATGTCATCAATGAAAACAATGACAAACTTGTTAAGGTATGGTCCACACACTCGGTTCATAAGGTCCATGAACACAGCTGGTGCATTAGTTAAACCAAACGGCATGACCATAAACTCGTAATGACCGTAACGTGTTCTGAAAGCAGTCTTTGGAATATCATCTTCTTTCACCCGCATTTGATGATACCCGGAACGTAAGTCAATCTTTGAATAAACAGACGAGCCTTGTAGTTGATCAAATAAGTCGTCGATTCTCGGTAGTGGGTAGCGGTTCTTGATGGTAAGTTTGTTCAACTCTCGGTAGTCGATACACAACCTGAATGTACCATCTTTCTTCTTGACAAACAAAACAGGAGCTCCCCACGGTGATGTGCTTGGTCGAATGAAACCACGCTCTAAAAGTTCTTGTAATTGGCTTTGTAGTTCTTTTATCTCGCTGGGTGCGAGTCTGTAAGGAGCACGAGCTATTGGTGCAGCTCCTGGTACAAGATCTATTTGAAATTCAACGGATCGATGTGGGGGTGATCCCGGTAATTCTTTCGGAAATACATCGGGAAATTCTTTTGCAATGGGAACATCATTGATGCTCTTTTCTTCAGTTTGTACTTTCTCGACGTGTGCTAGAACAGCATAGCAACCTTTTCTTATTAGTTTTTGTGCCTTCAAATTACTAATAAGATGTAGCTTCGTGTTGCCCTTTTCTCCGTACACCATTAAGGGTTTTCCTTTTTCTCGTATAATGCGAATTGCATTTTTGTAACAAACGATCTCCGCTTTCACTTCTTTCAACCAGTCCATACCGATTATCACATCAAAACTCCCTAACTCTACTGGTATCAAATCAATCTTAAATGTTTCGCTAACCAGTTTAATTTCTCGATTCCGACATATATTATCTGCTGAAATTAATTTACCATTTGCTAATTCGAGTAAAAATTTACTATCCAAAGGCGTCAATGGACAACTTAATTTAGCACAAAAATCTCTACTCATATAGCTTCTATCCGCACCCGAATCAAATAAAACGTAAGCAGATTTATTGTCAATAAGAAACGTACCCGTAACAAGCTCCGGGTCTTCCTGTGCCTCTACCGCATTAATATTGAAAACTCTTCCACGGCCTTGTCCATTCGTGTTCTCCTGGTTCGGGCAATTTCTAATAATGTGGCCTGGTTTTCCACATTTATAACAAACTACATTGGCATAACTTGCTTCGACACTACTTGCTCTGCCATTACTCGTTTCGACACCATTTGTTCCTTTCGTTCTATTAACCCCTGGTCTGTAGACCTCACACTTCGCCGCACTATGACCATTTCTTTTACACTTGTTGCAAAATTTGGTGAAGAACCCCGAGTGATTCTTTTCACACCTTTGGCATAGCTGCTTCTGATTGTTATTGTTGTTGCGGTTATTATTGTTGTTGGGATGATTGTTGTAGTTGCTGTTGTTGTTGTTGTTGTTGTTGTTGTTGGGCCGTTTGTTGTAGTTGCGATTGATGTTGCGATTGTTGGGATAATTGTTGCGATTATTGTTGTAATTGCTGTTGTTTTTGTATTGGTGATTCTTATCACCGTTTTCCTCCCACTTTCTTTTGACTTGCTTCACATTGGCCTCTTTAGCAGTCTGTTCTTTAATTCTTTCTTCAATCTGGTTCACTAGTTTGTGAGCCATTCTACATGCCTGTTGTATGGAGGCGGGCTCGTGTGAACTTATATCTTCTTGGATTCTTTCCGGTAATCCTTTCACAAACGCGTCGATCTTCTCTTCCTCATCTTCGAATGCTCCCGGACACAATAGGCACAATTCTGTGAATCGTCTTTCGTACGTGGTAATATCAAATCCTTGGGTTCGTAACCCTCTAAGTTCTGTCTTGAGCTTATTGACCTCGGTTCTGGGACGGTACTTCTCGTTCATCAAGTGCTTGAATGCTGACCACGGTAGTGCGTACGCATCATCTTGTCCCACTTGCTCTAGATAGGTATTCCACCATGTTAACGCAGAACCTGTGAAGGTATGCGTAGCGTACTTCACTTTGTCCTCTTCAGTACACTTACTTATGGCAAACACCGATTCAACCTTCTCGGTCCACCGTTTCAATCCGATCGGTCCTTCGGTTCCATCAAATTCCAAAGGTTTACAGGCAGTGAATTCTTTGTAGGTGCATCCTACACGATTTCCTGTACTGCCAGATCCAAGGTTATTGTTGGTATGTAGCGCAGCCTGTACTGCGGCTATGTTTGAAGCTAGAAAAGTACTGAATTCTTCTTCATTCATATTCACGGTGTGTCGAGTAGTCGGTGCCATTTCCTTCAAAATAGTCAAATGGAACAAGTTAATCATACAGAATATTAAGAGTAGTTAATAGTATTTCGTAGCATAATATGAACTCATTTATAAAAGCTTTTTCTTCATATTAGCGTTTTATAAGTTTAAATTCGGGTAGTACCTACCCGTTAAGTTCATACTTAGTAGCTAATATACAATTCAACTACTACAATTCTATATGAAAAACTGATTATAATAATATTTCGCGTTCAAACTTTTATACAATATTTTACAAACTTACAATACCGCTTATTTTACATAAAGCATGAAATATAGCACACAATAACTTTGATACAAGATAGTTGTGAAGACAATTCTAGCTAGTACACAAGTCGTTCAGCAAAGACAATAAAGACACGTAATTCATACGTCCAGAAACAAGTCATGCACTCTGGTTTTACTAGGACTACTTCCCATCCTTGGTCTTGTGCAACATAACCGTTATGGCCGTTGATAAGACAGCGTGTTGTAACGTCATCAAAGGGACGAGGGTTACGTAATGTCCAACAGTCCCATAATAATCTAAAAACCTCATTTCTTACCCCAATTACCGACTCCGTCACTTGTGGAAACGTTTTGTTTAATAGTTGTAGCCCGATGTTCTTGTTCTCACTTTGGTGAGAAGCGAACATTACTAATCCGTAAGCATAACATGCTTCTTTATGTTGCATGTTAGCCGCTTTTTCTAAATCACGAAGTCCAATATTCGGATATATTGAGTCAAAATAATTTCTTAACCCGTTGCGTAAAATAGCATTTGGGTTCCCCGCAATATATGCGTCAAAGTAAACACATCGTAACTTATGAGTTTCCCAATGTGATATCCCCCATCTTTCAAACGAAAGTCTCTTATAAACCAAGACATTCTTGGAACGTTCTTCGAATGTCTTACAAACTGATCTCGCCTTAAATAGTTGTGCCGAAGAATTCTGGCCGACTCTAGACAAGATTTCATCAATCATGTCTCCGGGTAGGTCTCTTAAAATATTGGGTTGTCTATCCATTTTGTGTTTTTAAACTGTAAAATAGACAAGAGTTAGATTCATAAAAAAATACTTATTAATACAAGCAATTTTTACATATATCATAAAGCATAAGAACACTATATTACATATATTACACCACACGAATACAACTATCTTATTCCGACTCGCTCGTTTCTTCTTCTTCGGTTTTGGTTCGTTTTGCCAAGTTTCTAGGGATATATGATGTTCCCCTAATACGAGCCGTCGTTGTCCACATTGGTTTAGAAAAACCTGGTGGTTTAGAGGTTCCCGGGTCATTGTTACAACTTAAGGACTTCGGGGGTTGACGATACATATAAAGTTCATCGGGGTTGGAATTAGATTTCTCTATTTTTATGCCCTTTCCCTTATTATTTTCTTTTGCCTTTTTAAATTCAGTTGGGGTAATTTCTATAACATCATCGGAATTCTCGTCGGAATCCGATTCATCGGAGAATTGGTAATCCTCCCAATATTTTGCTTCCTTGGCGGAAACACCATTGACCATAATTAACTTTGGTCGGTTGGTTGAGGATTTTCTTTTACTTAACCGTTTTATTATTTCCCCCACCGGTTCTATTTCTTTATCCGGTTCCGATTCTTCTTCCGGTTCCGATTCTTCTTCCGGTTCCGACTCTTCTTCCGGTTCCTCTTCGGGAACTTGTGAATCAGTCCACAAATCATTCCAATTTACATTTGACTCTTCATTATTATTAGGTGAGTCAATGGGACTTGTTCTAGAGGTAGACATCTATCACATAATATCAAACACGTTAAGAGATTAATATATCACATAATATTCATATGTTAAAAATATATAGTTTCCAACAAAAATGTTAAGCAATCATTTTTAAAGAAAACACGGTCGAAGTCCAGACTCACTAATGCATCCTAACAAACTCGATAAGACACACTAATGCAAATTTTCTGGTTCTCTAAGAGCAACGCTCGGATACCAACTGAAATGTCCCGTTCTTATTGATTAAAAACGTTCCATATTAATTGATTTCGTTGCGAGGTTTTGACCTCTATATGAGACGTTTTTCAAAGACTGCATTCATTTTAAAACAAACCATAACCTTTATTTCATCAATAAAGGTTTAAAAAGTTTTACGTAGATTATCAAATAATGATAATCTAAAATATCCTGTTTACACACGACCATTACATAATGGTTTACAATACAAATATGTTACAACAAAATAAGTTTCTTGAATGCAGTTTTTACACAATATCATACAAGCATGGACTCCAAATCTCGTCCTTATTTAAGTATGCGACAGCGAAAGCTCTTAATAATCACCTGAGAATAAACATGCTTAAAACGTCAACAAAAATGTTGGTGAGTTATAGGTTTAACCTATATATATCAAATCGTAACAATAGACCACAAGATTTCATATTTCAATACACATCCCATACATAGAGATAAAAATCATTCATATGGTGAACACCTGGTAACCGACAATAACAAGATGCATATATAAGAATATCCCCATCATTCCGGGACACCCTTCGGATATGATATAAATTTCGAAGTACTAAAGCATCCGGTACTTTGGATGGGGTTTGTTAGGCCCAATAGATCTATCTTTAGGATTCGCGTCAATTAGGGTGTCTGTTCCCTAATTCTTAGATTACCAGACTTAATAAAAAGGGGCATATTCGATTTCGATAATTCAACCATAGAATGTAGTTTCACATACTTGTGTCTATTTTGTAAATCATTTATAAAACCTGCATGTATTCTCATCCCAAAAATATTAGATTTTAAAAGTGGGACTATAACTCACTTTCATAGATTTTTACTTCGTCGGGAAGTAAGACTTGGCCACTGGTTGATTCACGAACCTATAACAATATATACATATATATCAAAGTATGTTCAAAATATATTTACAACACTTTTAATATATTTTGATGTTTTAAGTTTATTAAGTCAGCTGTCCTCGTTAGTAACCTACAACTAGTTGTCCACAGTTAGATGTACAGAAATAAATCGATAAATATTATCTTGAATCAATCCACGACCCAGTGTATATGTATCTCAGTATTGATCACAACTCAAACTATATATATTTTGGAATCAACCTCAACCCTGTATAGCTAACTCCAACATTCACATATAGAGTGTCTATGGTTGTTCCGAAATATATATAGATGTGTCGACATGATAGGTCGAAACATTGTATACATGTCTATGGTATCTCAAGATTACATAATATACAATACAAGTTGATTAAGTTATGGTTGGAATAGATTTGTTACCAATTTTCACGTAGCTAAAATGAGAAAAATTATCCAATCTTGTTTTACCCATAACTTCTTCATTTTAAATCCGTTTTGAGTGAATCAAATTGCTATGGTTTCATATTGAATCTATTTTATGAATCTAAACAGAAAAAGTATAGGTTTATAGTCGTAAAAATAAGTTACAAGTCGTTTTTGTAAAGGTAGTCATTTCAGTCGAAAGAACGACGTCTAGATGACCATTTTAAAAAACATACTTCCACTTTGAGTTTAACCATAATTTTTGGATATAGTTTCATGTTCATAATAAAAATCATTTTCTCAGAATAACAACTTTTAAATCAAAGTTTATCATAGTTTTTAATTAACTAACCCAAAACAGCCCGCGGTGTTACTACGACGGCGTAAATCCGGTTTTACGGTGTTTTTCGTGTTTCCAGGTTTTAAATCATTAAGTTAGCATATCATATAGATATAGAACATGTGTTTAGTTGATTTTAAAAGTCAAGTTACAAGGATTAACTTTTGTTTGCGAACAAGTTTAGAATTAACTAAACTATGTTCTAGTGATTACAAGTTTAAACCTTCGAATAAGATAGCTTTATATGTATGAATTGAATAATGTTATGAACATAATTACTACCTTAAGTTCCTTGGATAAACCTACTGGAAAATAGAAAAATGGATCTAGCTTCAACGGATCCTTGGATGGCTCAAAGTTCTTGAAGCAGAATCATGACACGAAAACAAGTTCAAGTAAGATCATCACTTGAAATAAGATTGTTATAGTTATAGAAATTGAACCAAAGTTTGAATATGATTATTAATTTGTATTAAAATGATAACCTACTGTAAGAAACAAAGATTTCTTGAGGTTGGATGATCACCTTACAAGATTGGAAGTGAGCTAGCAAACTTGAAAGTATTCTTGATTTTATGTAACTAGAACTTGTAGAATATATGAAGAACACTTAGAACTTGAAGATAGAACTTGAGAGAGATCAATTAGATGAAGAAAATTGAAGAATGAAAGTGTTTTTAGGTGTTTTTGGTCGTTGGTGTATGGATTAGATATAAAGGATATGTAATTTTGTTTTCATGTAAATAAGTCATGAATGATTACTCATATTTTTGTAATTTTATGAGATATTTCATGCTAGTTTCCAAATAAAGGTTCCCACATGTGTTAGGTGACTCACATAGGCTGCTAAGAGCTGATCATTGGAGTGTATATACCAATAGTACATACATCTAAAAGCTGTGTATTGTACGAGTACGAATACGGGTGCATACGAGTAGAATTGTTGATGAAACTGAACGAGGATGTAATTGTAAGAATTTTTGTTAAGTAGAAGTATTTTGATAAGTGTATTGAAGTCTTTCAAAAGTGTATAAATACATATTAAAACACTACATGTATATACATTTTAACTGAGTCGTTAAGTCATCGTTAGTCGTTACATGTAAGTGTTGTTTTGAAACCTTTAGGTTAACGATCTTGTTAAATGTTGTTAACCCAATGTTTATAATATCAAATAAGATTTTAAATTATTATATTATTATGATATTATCATGTATGAATATCTCTTAATAATATATATATACATTAAATGTCTTTACAACGATAATCGTTACATATATGTCTCGTTTAAAAATCATTAAGTTAGTAGTCTTGTTTTTACATATGTAGTTCATTGTTAATATACTTAATGATATGTTTACTTATCATAGTATCATGTTAACTATATATATATCCATATATATGTCATCATATAGTTTTTACAAGTTTTAACGTTCGTGAATCACCGGTCAACTTGGGTGGTCAATTGTCTATATGAAACATATTTCAATTAATCAAGTCTTAACAAGTTTGATTGCTTAACATGTTGGAAACATTTAATCATGTAAATATCAATCTCAATTAATATATATAAACATGGAAAAGTTCGGGTCACTACACATACGAGTAGAATTGTTGATGAAACTGAACGAGGATGTAATTGTAAGCATTTTTGTTAAGTAGAAGTTTTTTGATAAGTGTCTTGAAGTCTTTCAAAAGTGTATGAATACATATTAAAACACTACATGTATATACATTTTAACTGATTCGTTAAGTCATCGTTAGTCGTTACATGTAAATATTGTTTTGAAACCTTTAGGTTAACGATCTTGTTGAATGTTGTTAACCCATTGTATATTATAACAAATGAGATGTTAAATTGTTATATTATCATGATATTATGATATATAATATATCTTAGTATGATGTATATACAGTTAAATGTCGTTACAACGATAATCGTTACATATATGTCTCGTTTCGAAATCATTAAGTTAGTAGTCTTATTTTTACATATGTATTTCATTGTTAATACACTTAATAATATATTTACTTATCATTTAACATAATTAACCAAGTGTATCAATATCTTAATATGATTCATATATACCTAGTAAGGCGTTGTTATAACGATAATCGTTATATATATCGTTTTCAAGTTTCTTAAATTAATAGTCTCATTTTTATGTATATAACTCATTGTTAAAATACCTAATGAGATACATACTTATAATAAAATCATGTTAACTATATATATAACCATATATATGTCATCGTATAGTTTTTACAAGTTTTAACGTTCGTGAATCACCGGTCCACTTGGGTGGTCAATTGTCTATATGAAACCTATTTCAATTAATCATGTCTTAACAAGTTTGATTGCTTAACATGTTGGAAACACTTAATCATGTAAATAACAATTTCATTTAATATATATATATAAACATGGAAAAGTTTGGGTCACTACATTTTGTTTATTTATATTATGCGGGGCCTAAATTTACTTTTACTTTCTAAGGTGTAGAAGGTGTAAGTTAACCTAGTGTCGTATTTTTAAATAGATTAACGAATTGAAAATCAACTGGATAATTGTCTTTTAATTAAATTACCTAGATAAAGGATAGTAGTTGGTTTAAGCTAAAAGTCCTAAGTGTGGAAAAGTAAATAAGTGGAAGGATATTCGGAGTATGAAGATCAGGGAAATATTGACCAAGATATTGGTATTGGGTTAGGGAAAGGTAATTATGCTTATGTTAAGGCTATGCTTGGAATGATGTAGATCTGGTTGGATGAGCCAATTACACAGACCTACTTATCTCTGAACTCTCGGAGTTCTCTTTGAGCAGTGATGAGCATGTCACTTGGTTGTATAATTGAAGGGTAGCTATACCTTGGAGGTTATCCTCAGTAAAGTACTAGGTTTATTAGTGAATTGAGCTCTAATTCTAACCCTCGTTATCAGTCTGGTTAACTGAATAGCAACATGCCGTGTTGATTAAACACTGATCACAAATTTGAAGGAGTCTGTCGGTTTAAGTTGGCAAAACCTTAAATGAAAACTTACGACCATTTCATCACACTAATGAGATCATATCCGTTCAAGCATTATACAGCATTACAGTTGATATACTGAAAGTGAAGCAGATAGAAACCTAATAATTACCTAAACAGTTGATATGACTTAATCCTAAGGCAACAATAAAACAAGAACATGCAATAGGCTTGGGTCATACAGTGAAGGCAGTAACTAGATCTTAACAGCTCCTAAGAAGTCTCTTCGGAACAATCAATATGCATACTAGGTCATTCATGTCTCAATTCCTAATCTCCGTGTCCTAAAAGCACATTAAATGCCTCTTGGGAACTCCGGCTATACCGAGTTCATATAATCTTCAGATACAGTATAACCAGGGGTCTTAATCCTATGAAGTAGCTAAGTTCATATAGGTGGACAAGTCCTGATCACAACCTAGGTTGGTCAATCCTTAAGATATTAGCATACAAATCTATCAGACTTACGAGTTTAGTATTACGATAGTAATCGTACTAAATTAACATAATTACGTTAACCTAAACTTCTATCATGGCAACATACAGATTAATTAAGCTATCATGGAAATATTGGAACGCATTATTAAACATAAAAAGTAAGAGCACATGTTTAATACAAAAGACAAGCGTTTCGGATAAAAACCTGAAAAGGCTGAAGAAATCTGCCTGAGATCGCAGGGACTCGCCGGGATATCCTCGGGAAAATAAAAGCTAAGCTAACTACTACTAAAAACTAACTAAAAGCTTGAAAATATAAAGTGAACTACAAATTGAGTGTGTGTTGAAATGGATGGAGAAAGCCCTTTAAATAGACTTGAAATTTACCTGCAAACGACTGGCAGGCCGTTTGCAGGGGCCGTTTGCCAGGTTTGCCCGTTTAAGGTGCCCGTTTGATCAGGCCGTGTGGCAGGCCGTTTGCAATCCAGGCAGGCCATTTGGCTGCCTGGTCAGCTGAAAATTCACTGGATCGTAACTTGATTTCTTGTCTTTCACCGTTTTCGCTCTAGAATCTTCGTTTTAGCTCTATTTTACTTGATTCTTTTTGCATCACCTTCGAAATTACTTAATCTACAAAATCAACCAAAAAATCGATAATTTTGCCGATAAAGTTTGAATCTTTATTGTTTTAGGGCTTAATATTGGGGGTAAAAATGTGACTTTTTGGCCGATATTAGTGTGGTCGAGTTTCTGTAATGATTTTTGAACTGTTTTGAATCTGTTATGTTTAAATATGCTTGTTTGCCATGCTTAATGATTAGATAACATGATTTTAAGGTTGATTAATACTTAATCCGATGATCTATTAATCGATTCATGCTAATTGTTTAGAGTTTGTCCATCAAACTGGTTAAATTGAATTGCATGCAACTAAGTTAAAAAGCATAATTAGTGATAAATCTGTTGAATATGAGTTATGCTTATAAAATAAAGTTTAATATTGTTAGGCTTAATCGATGATCCTCGGTTTGATTATGTTTAATTAATGATTGCATGAAAACTTAGTAGTAATTGACTTTCAGCTAGTAACTTGAGTTGATCTACTTGATGTTTAATAGCTTACATAATTTATCAGTCTATTTGTATGTTGATCCGCATCATAAGGTTAATATGTATCATGTAATTTAATTGAACATGAAGAATTGAGATGTTAGTTATGCATATTACATATCTAGCATATGCTTTAGGTCCTACCTATTAAATAATATGCAACACTTGTCTTAGCCTGTTTAGGGATAATGATTGGTCTATAGTTGTTATCTTGATTGGTGTTAATATAAGTTATGAAACTTGCCTAATATGATTCCCGTATGAGTTAGTCATTCATGTAATTGCTTTTATTTTTAATTGTTTATTTTGAATCTTTAATTCCTTGCTTTAATATTTCATTATTTTGTTTACTCTAAATCATCTCTTTCCTAAGAGATAAAAATGTATCCTATAATAAGACATAAAAATATATCTTTAAGTTCTTTAATAAAAACTAAGCTATCTAATAAAACAACTTAAAACGCATCCAAGCTCTCTTGAGACGATAACCTAAAATATTACATATGATCGGGTTTTGTTGATCGTTAGGGTGTTAAAGTGTAATAATAAAGGTTTTATAAATTTAAAAGTTAAAATAAAAGATTAAGCACTTCTGCACACACTTTTGACACATCAAACTCAAACTGAGGTTGAAGGCAGACAAGTTGATGAGGATTTGAACCTAAGTGATTTTTATCTTGAAGAAGCGGATGATGATGGATTTGTCATTTTAAGTACACTGTCTACACTATCTGCTATTGTAACAACCCTGCTTTTTCCGTCACTTCCGTTAATCTTCTGTTAGTTTATTTAACGGCGATTACTTGACGTTTATGTGTAATAAATACATACTTGATCCTTGGAGGGTTACATAAATTAGTATGGGTTAGTATTAATTCGAATAAATATTTCAGATAAAGAAATACGATAAAAATACTACGGTTTGAATAACTGCTTTTTGAGCAACGAAATGCCCAGGTTTATTTTAATAATTAATTTATTAATTATTAACTTTTTAAAAATATTTAATTTATTGGGTTTTTAATAAATTAAACGTTTGGTTGCGTTTTAACGATCGGTTTAGCGTTCCAGGCCTACGGAACGGTTAAACGGCATTTGAAACGGACCACGAGTACAAGCTTTTGCAAAACACGAGCCCAGGAGACACCCCCATGGGCCATTCGGCCGATTGTCCCATTCCCACCCCTTTTATGTTTAATTTTTGCAACTTGAGGGACTTAAGTGTTAAGTAGGAGAATTAGGGCTTAATATAAATACCTTGTGTTAAACTTAAACTAATTAAACCCTCACAAAAAAAGATACCAGTCGACTAATCTGCTCTCCCTCCTCCCTCCTGCTGCTCGTCGACCACCAACCCTAGCACCATTAAATTTTATTTTTTTGATTAAACCTTGAACATCAAAGTTGCAATTTGTGTTATCCTCTACGCGTGTGTATTGTTCTTTTCGCGAACAAAAGTTTATTTACATAAACCCTAATCTTTAAAATCAGATTTTTATTAAGGTTTCATGGATTGGGTTGTCTATTGCTCAAGTCTTGATGTTTGATGAATACTAGATGCGATAAATTGCACGTTTTGATTGTCTTATGCGAATACCGAATTTGTATTTGATGTGTACAGTAATTTTGATTTTTCAAATGCATGATATTATGTGATAATTAGATTCCTTGCAAAAAACTATTAATTTTAGGCTTTGGATTCGCTTGATTTCGTTTCCGGATGATCAAGTTATGTCCATTTGAAATTAACGTTGTGTTTTGTTGTTTAATCAGAAAATCTGGGTTTGATAGACCACGAATTAGCTTGTGAAATTAATACCGTTGGATAGATAATTTAAAAACACTCATGTTAAACTAGGATATCAAGCGATTTGAATTTATAATGCTCATGTTATGCTTGTTTGATCGTATGCGAAACACAGATTTGCTCGGTATGATGAAACTGACTTTTTAATTAGTTTCAAGTGTGATATTGTTTTAAGTCTTTGAATATCTGGAAAGTTCATAGTTTGTAGTTAACTTTTCATCTAGGACTTGCATCATTCGGGTTTGTGAAGCTTGTGTTATGTGCGTGTCGAAATGGTAACCTGTATGCTGATCAAATATGTAACGTATGTACCTTTTGCTATATAAGACGACTTGTGCATGTTTTGAGACCTTGGACTTATGGAATATGAATCTTTATATGTTATGTGGTATATGATCATTTTATTTCAACCTCCGAAACTTTATTCATTGGGCACACTAGTGCCATAGTTTGTGTAACTTTTGAATTGAGCTGAAAACTGAACATTCAACTTGCAAGAATAAACTGTACAAATTGGCTAAACAAAAATTGCTCAACTTTTTATATGTGTTAGTTTGACTTATCCTTGAACAATGGACACCGGTCATGTATCAATTTCATGTCTCTAGCTCCAGTTATAGCCAAAATGAAATCAGTGCGCGGTCAGAAACTGACTTGGCAAACCATAAATGTATCGCTTCTGATCCCTGACTTCTAGACATCGTATGAGACCCTGGCCGGACTTTTTGGAATTGATTTTGAGTATACTTATGATCTGGAGTTTTCCATATTTTCATAAATTTTGTACTATGAGATAATATGCTAAGTTTGCTACATGTACATGAACTTTGTGTACAACGATAAACTGAAATTGTGGAATTGACCTATTATGATCCAAAACGTGTTGTTTGATTTAGGTTTGACATGTTGACCAACATTTGACATGAAACTACTAATGTTGACCTTAGTTGACTACTTTGACCAAGTTTGACTTTTGGTTTGACTTTGGTTGACTTCGTTTGACTTGCATGATCTAGTTGACTGTATGTTGACTTCTACTTTGAAACGCGTCGAGTTGAGCAATAAGACAACTTACACTATGAAACCACATTTGTTTAGGACATATTTATTAACCAACCTAACTACGTATACTTAGGTTGCATTACTCGGCTAGAATCCATACAAGTTAATTGTCCACTTTTCAATCCAAGCTTATTCAAAGGTGAGTCTACAGTCACGCTTTTTACATGTTTTCAGGGATGAGAATACACGATGTTATACTTATATTATCAAATGTTTTTTGTATTGACACGAGTACTATATATGCATATTGAGTTTGTTCACAAAGCCTCTAGCTTGAATACTTTTAATACCATCGGTGTAAGCACAATTTAGATGGACGGATGCGTTAGGTTGACAACCTCACCCTACATTATTAACTGTGGTGCATTTATTTTGAACATTAGATACACTCGAACAAGTGTATAACATTTTATGAGGTAAGGAGAGTGTAGTGGTTTCTATACTCTGGTCATTGCTAGTATTCAGGTGCTCATAGATTATGCAAACGTTTCGCAACTTGGAGTTGTACTTGTAAAATCTCGTGGTCAATGAAACTTGAACTATTTTTCTGTTAACTGTTTTTCGAATGCTATACAAAGTTATGTAAAACTGTGGTTTACGAACAAGATAAGATAAAACTTGACATGGTATTGTCTACAGATATTTGAAACTTGACATGGTAGTGTCAACAAACTTTTGAAACGGGACACGGTGTTGTCAACAAACTTTTAACATTGAACCTTGGTGGTCTTCCACTAATAAACATTTTCGAAATATTATTTCTTAAACATTCTGTATTGTTTAACTAAAATCTGTAGATTCACTCAACATTATTGTTGATCCCATTTTGCGTGTTTTATTCTCAGGTATTAATTGCTTCCGCTGTAAAATATTGCTGTTACGTAGAAGTCAAGCCAAGCATTGGGACCAGAGTTAACATTCTGTTAAAGGGATTTTTTACGGGGTGTTACAGATGGTATCAGAGCTTTGGCTAAAGGGAACTAGGATACATTAATGTGTCTAACCGTAGGGCGCATTAGTGAAGTCTAGTCTATAGCCGTGTGTCTTGGATGACTTTTATACACCATACCTACACTGTTTGCTTCACAATACTACATGTAGGGCTACACATTACATCACGTACATATACACCTTATACCCATATGATATGGACTTGAACTAAACGCTATACTACGAATCGGATATGTACACACGACGAGAGATTTAACTGAATAAAGTTGACTACGCCATCTTGAACTCATTGAGTGATGACGAATAGAAATGTGAGATAGCATAATGTAATGACCGGGATTACATTATGGTAACTCATATAGAAATTTTGATATCGCAAAATAAGGAATTGGGGCCGAGTCAAGTAGGTTACTTGGATAAACAACGTTTAAAAAACAAACCGTGTAATCTCAAATGTGAGAAGAAACTTACCATTTGCAAATTAATTTTTAATATAACTTGTAAGTAACTTGTAATCTTGACCCAACTCATCACTGCTCGACACTGTCTGTCACCACCGATCACTACTTGTCACTACTAAGACACTATTTGAACACACTCGTCATCTCATACCACTACTCAACACTGTTTAACGCTACTAACTACTACCCAACCCCGTCTCTCACTGCTAATCACGACTGATCACTACTTCTCACTGCTTGTCATTACTAAATAAGACTTTAGTATTTACTGCTATCCATTGCTACTTGCTACTACTCAATACTACTCATTACTACTTACCACTACTAACACCTCCACGCTTTACTACTCACTACTGTGCATCACTTCTCAATTCTGATACGTCTTTAGAGGAGGATTTCCTGGTAACAGCTCGCACAATACGTAGTAGATATTGTCCACTCGATTTCCAACTTACCTATCATTCAGCCACCCGCCGTTCATGATTTTGTTTCCAACACGAGCCTACCGACTGATGACCATTATGCCTTATTGGGTGCATTAGAATACATGTGTATATACTTATGATGCGAGCATGCTATCTAACAACTTATACATCACTACTATCATCACTGCTTATCATAACCCATCGCTACTTATCACAACCCATCGTTAATGACCGGGATTACATTATGGTAACTCATATAGAAATTTTGATATCGCAAAATAAGGAATTGGGGCCGAGTCAAGTAGGTTACTTGGATAAACAACGTTTAGAAAACAAACCGTGTAATCTCAAATGTGAGAAGAAACTTACCATTTGCAAATTAATTTTTAATATAACTTATAAGTAACTTGTAATCTTGACCCAACTCATCACTGCTCGACACTGTCTGTCACCACCGATCACTACTTGTCACTACTAAGACACTATTTGAACACACTCATCAT
Organism: Rutidosis leptorrhynchoides; assembly: GCF_046630445.1. NCBI lineage: Eukaryota > Viridiplantae > Streptophyta > Magnoliopsida > Asterales > Asteraceae > Rutidosis > Rutidosis leptorrhynchoides. Next base: position 390,284,558 of record NC_092333.1, on the reverse strand, counting down.
CTCATACCACTACTCAACACTGTTTAACGCTACTAACTACTACCCAACCCCGTCTCTCACTGCTAATCACGACTGATCACTACTTCTCACTGCTTGTCATTACTAAATAAGACTTTAGTATTTACTGCTATCCATTGCTACTTGCTACTACTCAATACTACTCATTACTACTTACCACTACTAACACCTCCACGCTTTACTACTCACTACTGTGCATCACAACTCAATTATGATACGTCTTTAGAGGAGGATTTCCTGGTAACAGCTCGCACAATACGTAGTAGATATTGTCCACTCGATTTCCAACTTACCTATCATTCAGCCACCCGCCGTTCATGATTTTGTTTCCAACACGAGCCTACCGACTGATGACCATTATGCCTTATTGGGTGCATTAGAATACATGTGTATATACTTATGATGTGAGCATGCTATCTAACAACTTATACATCACTACTATCATCACTGCTTATCACAACCCATCGCTACTTATCGCTAACGCCATCGCTCATTGCTACTAGTAATACTACTCGTTACCATATCCCTCCTCATTTTGTTTTAACGTACTATTCTTAAGCGACAATCATTTTCATTATACCCACAAACATTACCAACCAACTTGGAACACATCGACACGAACTACACTTCATCTGTTCCCGTGAGACACACCCGTCTGGAAGTTTGTACCAACCCTTTTCGATTAACTATCAGATTTTGTTTGAGTTACCATTACACCTTGTTCATTTTCGTTTTCCATGATATTCGTCATGAGATTGTTCTCACTCATCAATCATACTGTTTATATATATTGTTAACACCGGTGCTGATAGAAGCTTTAATGCTAGAGAATTTAGTCATAACGTTTATAACCATGTACCTTCCTTAGACAACGTGTCCTCTATAGAACTATTAAACTGAGAAGTTTTAACCTCGTGGTTGAAACAAACTGGTTATCTGACAATACAACCAAGGCAGCTACGACCAGAAGGCTATTCGAATTCCTTTCACCGACGGTAATGATGTACGGAGAGGAGATTAGTACACCGTCATGTTACACTAATTACTCGAAGGTCCAGAAGTACATGAGATGAGAATGTCTCGCAATTCTGGCACATGTGAGTACAGATGAGCCGACATTTAAGAGACCCGAATATTTCCCGACTATTAGAGATTTCCCTGAAGTTACACATCCACCCCATCGTGAAATCTAATTTTGAATTGATTTGGTGCCAGCAGCTGCACCCGTTACGCGTACAATATACGAATTTGCACCTTTAGAACTACAAGAGCTTCCCATGGCGAAGAACATCAGGGTTGTAATGCCCTAATTTGTGACAGGTACTAGAAGATGGGTCAACTAACCATGAATTTCTGAGTTGGAACTCCGGTCTTATGTGTTAAAAAGAAGGATGGGTCGATGAGATTGTGTATCGACTACAGAGAATTGAACAAGTTGACAATCAAGAATCGGTATCTACTACCGAGGATTGATGACTTATTTGATCAACTACAGGGATATAATTGTTATTCGAAGATTGATTTGAGATCTGGGTATCACCAATGAAGAGTCAAAGAAGCTGATATCCCAAAGACGGCGTTTAGAACACGTTATGGACATTATGAGTTTACAGTGATGCCATTTGGTTTGACGAACGCACCAGCAATGTTTATGGACCTCATGAACCATGTGTGTAAGCCATACCTAGATAAATTCATCATTGTGTTTATTGGTGATATATTGGTGTACTCCAAGAACAGGGAAGAGCACGAACAGCATCTACGTTCGATATTTACTATGCTTAGAAAAGAGCAATTGTATGCAAAGTTCTCTAAGTGTGACTGTTGGTTACCAGAGGTACAATTCTTGGCCATTTTGTAGGGGCCAATGGAATGCAAGTCGATCCAGCAAAGATTGAGTCAGTTAAGAATTAGGAAACTCCAAAGACGCCAACTCAGATCCGGCAATTTTTGGGTCTAGCTGGTTACTGCCAGAGATTCATCGAAGGATTCTCTAAGATTTCCCAACCATTGACCGCATTGACTCATAAAGGCAAGAAGTATGAGTGGTCAGAACTGCAAAAAACTGCATTTCAGTTATTGAAGGAGAAGTTAACAACTGCACCGATATTGTTTCTACCAGAGGGAAGTGAAGATTTTGTTGTTTATTGTGATGCCTCACATCAAGGAATGGGCTACGTGCTTATGCAACGAAATAAGGTTATTGCTTATGGATTGCGTCAGTTAAAGATTCACGAGCAGAACTACACTACGCATGACCTTGAATTAAGAGCTGTTGTCTTTGCACTTAAAATGTGGAGACACTACCTGTATGGAACCAAGTTTACTATCTTCACCGACCATAAGAATTTACAGCACATTTTTGATCAGAAACAACTCAAAATGAGACAACGACGTTGGATAGAACTACTTAACGATTATAATAGCGAACTTCAATACCATCCGGGCAAAGAGAATGTTGTGGCGGATGCCTTAAGCAAAAAAGAGTGAGAGAAACCTCTTAGGGTTATAGCTCTTAACATAGTTGTCCGTACAAATCTCACATCATAGATCCGAGAAGCACAATGAGAGGCCGTGAAGCAATAGAATGTCGTTGTTGAATTTATCAGAGGGATATATAAGAAATTTAACATAAAGGAGGACGGAACACGGTACTTTGCTAATCGAATCTGGGTACCAAAGTTTGGTGGATTGAGAGAACTAGTGTTGGAGGAAGCAGACAAGTCAAGATACTCAATTCATCCGGGATCAGATAAAATGTACCAAGATTTGAAGACGTTTTATTGGTGGCCAAATTTGAAAGCTGACATTGCTACTTATGTCGGAAAGTGCTTGACTTGCGCTAAGGTCAAGACTGAACATCAGAAGCCATTAGGGTTATTAACTTAACCAGAGATACCCCAGTGGAAGTGGGAAGGTATTCCAATGGACTTTATCATGAAACTGTCGAGAACGGTGGGAGGTTATGATACTATCTGGGTTATCGTGGATCATCTCACTAAGTCTGCACACTTCTTACCGATAAGAGAAACTGATAAAGTGGAGAAGTTGGCTCAAGTTTACATTAAGGAAGTCGTCTCTAGGCATGGAGTGCCTATATCTATTATATCCGACTGTGACAGCAGATTCACTTCCAGGTTTTGGCAGTCATGACAGAAATCAATGGGGACCCGTGTAGATATGAGTACAGCATATCACCCCCAGACAGATGGCCAGAGCGAACAAACTATTCAAACTTTTGAGGACATGTTGCGAGCATGTGTCATTGATTTCGGAAACGGATGGGATAAGTACTTACCACTAGCTGAGTTCTCATACAATAACAGATACCATGCGAGCATTAAAGCTGCACCTTTTGAAGCATTGTACGGAAGGAAGTGTAGATCTCCCATATGTTGGAGTGATTTGGGGGATAGTCAGTTGACAGGTCCCGAGGTTATTCAGGAGATAACGGAGAAAGTCCTACAGATTCAGGGACGATTGAGAACGGCTCGGAGTCATCAAAAGAGTTATGTCGACGTTAGATGGAAGGATATAGAATTCCAAGTTGGTGACAAAGTTATGCTTAAAGTATCACCTTGGAAGGGTGTCATACGGTTCGGGAAATGAGGTAAACTGAGTCCTAGATATGTTGGACCATTCGAGATAACTGAAACAGTTGGACTGGTAGCTTACAGGTTGGAACTGCCACAAGCACTCAGTGGTATACACGGAGTTTTTCATGTATCCAACCTAAAGAAGTGCCTAGCCGATGAGAATTTGATTATTCCTTTAGAGGAACTGCGTATCGAAGAAAAACTTCATTTCATTGAAGAACCTGTCGAAATCTTGGGCCGTGAGGTCAAACAGTTGAAGCAAAGCAGAATTCCCGTCGTTAAAGTTCGGTGAAACGCGAGAAGAGGACCAGAGTTCACGTGGGAGCGTGAAGATCAAATGAGACTGAAATACCCGCAACTGTTTCCGGATGAAACTACTTCAGCGGACGATCACTAAAATTTTGGGACGAAATTTTCAATAACAGGTGGGTAATGTGACAACCCTGCTTTTTCCATCACTTCTGTTAACCTTCTGTTAGTTTATTTAACGGCGATTACTTGACGTTTATGTGTTTATGTGTAATAAATACATACTTGATCCTTGGAGGGTTACATAAATCAGTATGGGTTAGTATTAATTCGAATAAATATTTCAGATAAAGAAATACGATAAAAACAGTACGATTTGAATAACTGATTTTTGAGTAACGAAATGCTCGAGATTATTTTAATAATTAATTTATTAATTATTAACTTTTAAAAATATTTAATTTATTGAGTTTTTAATAAATTAAACGTTTGGTTGCGTTTTAACGATCGGTTAGCGTTCCGGGCCTTCGAAACGGTTAAACGGTATTTGAAATGGACCACGAGTACAAGCTTTTGCAAAACACGAGCCCGGGAGACACCCCATGGGCAATTCGGCCGATTTCCCCATTCCCACCCCTTTTATGTTTAATTTTTGCAACTTGAGGGACTTAAGTGTTAAGTAGAAGAATTAGGGCTTAATATAAATACCTTGTGTTAAACCTAAACTAATTAAACCCTCAGAAAAAAAGATACCAGTCGACTAATCTGCTCTCCCTCCTCCCTGGTGCTGCTCGTCGACCACCAACCCTAGCACCATTAAATTTTATTTTTTTGATTAAACCTTGAGCATCAAAGTTGCAATTTGTGTTATCCTCTACACGTGTGTATTGTTCTTTTCGCGATTAAAGGAATATTTACATAAACCCTAATCTTTAAAATCAGATTTTTATTAAGGTTTCATGGATTAAGTTGTCTATTGCTCAAGTCTTGATGTTTGATGAATACTAGATGCGATAAATTGCTCGTTTTGATTGTCTTATGCGAAAACTGAATTTGTATTTTATGTGTACAGTAATTTTGATTTTTCAAATGCATGATATTATGTGATAATTGGATTCCTTGCAAAAAACTATTGATTTTAGGATTTGGATTCGCTTGATTTCGTTTCAGGATGATCAAGTTATGTCCATTTGAAATTAACGTTGTGTTTTGTTGTTTAATCAGAAAATCTGGGTTTGATAGACCATGAATTAGCTTGTGAAATTAATACCATTGGATAGATAATTTTAAAACACTCATGTTATACTAGGATATCATGCGATTTGAATTTATAATGCTCATGTTATGCTTGTTTGATCGTATGCGAAAAACTGATTTGCTCGGTATGATGAAACTGACTTTTTAATTGGTTTCAATGAGATATTGTTTGAAGTATTTTCATATCTGGAAAGTTCATAATTTTTAGTTAACGTTTCATCTATGCCTTGCATCATTCAGGTTTGTGAAGCTTGTGTTATGTGCGTGTCGAAATGGTAACATGTATGCTGATCAAATCTGTAACGTATGCACCTTTTGCTATATAAGATGACTTGTACATGTTTTGAGACCTTCACCTTCTGGAATAAGAATCTTTATATCTTATTTGGTATATGCTCAGTTTATTGTAACCTCCGAAACTTTATGCATTGGGCACACTAGTGCCATAGTTTCTGTAACTTCTGAATTGAGCTGAAAACTGAACATTCAAATTGCACGAATAAACTGTACAACTTGGCTAAACAAAAATTTCTCAACTTTTGATATGTGTTAGTTTGACTTGTCCTTGAACCATGGCCACTGGTCTTGTATCAATTGCATGCATCTAGCTCCGGTTATAGCCAAAACGAAATCAGTGCGCGGTCAGAAACTGACTTGGCAAACCATAAATGTATCCCTTCTGATTCCTGACTTTTAAACATCGTATGAGACCCTGGCCAGACTTTTTGGAATCAATTTTGAGTATACTTATGATCTGAAGTTTTCCATATTTGCATGAATTTTGTACTATGAGATAATATGCTAAGTTTGCTACATGTACATGAACTTTGTGCACAACGATAAACTGAAATTGTGAAATTGACCTATCATGATCCAAAACGTGTTGTTTAATTTAGGTTTGACATGTTGACCAACATTTGACATGAACCTACTGATGTTGACCTTAGTTGACTACTTTGACCAAGTTTGACTTTTGGTTTGACTTTGGTTGACTTCGTTTGACTTGCATGATCTAGTTGACTGTATGTTGACTTCTACTTTGAAACGCGTCGAGTTGAGCAATAAGACAATTTATACTATGAAACCACATTTGTTTAGGACATATTTATTGACCAACCTAACTACGTATACTATAGTCCCGCTTTTTACATGTTTTCAGGGATGAGAATACACGCTGTTATACTTGCATTATCAAATGCTTTTTGTATTGACATGAGTACTATATATGCATATTGAGTTTGTTCACAAAGCCTCTAGCTTGAATACTTTTAATACCATCAGTGTAAGCACAATTTAGATGGACGGATCTGTTAAGTTGACAAACTCACCCTACATTATTAACTGTGATGCATTTATTTTGAACATTAGATACACTCGAACAAGTGTATAACATTTTATGAGGTAAGGAGAGTGTAGTGGTTTCTATACTCTGGTCATTGCTAGTATTCAGGTGCTCATAGATTATGCAAACATTTCGCAACTTGGAGTTGTACTTGTAAAATCTCATGGTCAATGAAACTTGAACTATTTTTCTGATAACTATTATTCAGATGCTATACAACGTTATGTAAAACTGTGGTTTACGAAAAAGATAAGATAAAACTTGACATGGTATTATCTATAGATATTTGAAACTTGACATGGTAGTGTCAACAAACTTTTGAAACGGGACACGGTGTTGTCAACAAACTTTTAACATTGAACCTTGGTGGTCTTCCACTAATAAATATTTTCAAAATGTTATTTCTTAAACATTCTGTATTGTTTACCTAAAACCTGTAGATTCACTCAACATTATTGTTGATCCCGTTTTGCATATTTTATTCTCAGGTATTAATTGCTTCCGCTATAAAATATTGCTGTTACGTAGAAGTCAAGCCAAGCACTGGGACCAGAGTTAACATTCCGTTAAAGAGATTTTTGACCGGGTGTTACAGCTATACCTGATGATTTAGAGATGGTTGATGAAGGGAATCCTGAACCAGATATTGAAAGTGATGATGAGGAGGATTCTACTAATGAAGATGATAGTGATCAATATGAAAACCCAAATGTGGATGAAATTTTTAATCATATTGAATAAGATAATGGTCCAACTGAAAATCCAACAAATCCTTCAGAACAATCAACATCATCCAGTTCAAATCCAACTAATGAAAATGAGAGTTCAACTTCTGGTGCAACAACATCAAGTTCTACAGTGAATTCCTGGTTTAAATACAACAGTTTATTTTTCAAGAATCGGGATCATCGATTGCAATTGGGAGTTGAACAAGACTTCATGACTTTGAGAAACACTGATGTCAAAGCAGAGGTGTATATAAAATAGCTTATATTTTAAAAGGAAATACTATTAAATATTATACAATTTTACACAAGATATTTATTTATTTATAGAATGGATATACTTAAACCTTGCTACAACACTTATAGGCAGTGTACCTAATCGTACAGTAGTGTAGTTTTTAATAAGTACGGTTCGTTCCACAGGGAAAATCTTTAAACAAAGCTTAACGCTATATTAGTTTACTTTTATAAAAATACAAATATATATATAAGTAATATTATTATTATAAAGGGGGGTTTTTACCGTTTAATGACCGGTTTGTCGATTTTAAAACTTTAGTCGCAGTTAAAACCAAATGTAAAAAAAAATACAAGACTTAATTTAAAGCGTAAAGTAAATAACGATAATGAAATTGCGATAAATAAAAGTGCTATAAAATAAACTTGCGATAATTAAAAGTACGATAATTAAAAGTGCAATTAAATACAATAACAATAAAATAAAATGCGATAATTAGAAGTGCAATTAAATATAAAATAAAGGAAATTAAATATGAAATAAAATAATTATGCTTATTTAAACTTCCGTAATCATGATGTTTGACGTGTTGATTTTAGTTTTATGTTCATGGGTTAATTGTCCTTTGTCCTGGATTATTTAATATGTCCATCTGGTTTTTGTCCATAACAGTCCATCAGTCATAAATATAAAGTGCGAGTGTCCTCGTCAAATTATTCTTATACCCGAAGTTAAATATTCCAACTAATTGGGGACTTAAACTGTAACAAGATTTTAATACTTTGTTTAATAATTACACCAGGATGTCGACTGAGTGTAACCCAAGGTTTTAATACTTTGTTATCAATTATACCAAGTGTCCTTGTACATAATTTCACCCATGTTTTAATTATTCTAGTGGCTATTAATCCATTCCCGTGTCTGGTTAAATGAACGATTATTCGTACATATAAATACCCCACCCATCGTGTTCGATCGAGTGTATATGGTAATTTATGGGTACGTCCAATTATAAATCTTTATATTAACATTAACAAACTATCATTTAGTTAAACAAATATAAAGCCCATTAATAGCCCATAGTCTAATTTCCACAAGTGTCGTTCTTTTGTCCAAACCCCAATTATGGTACAAAGCCCAATTACCCAATTTTAGTAATTAGCCCAACATCATGATTACTTCGAATTAAATAAGCATAATAATAACTTAGCTACGAGACATTAATGTAAAAAGGTTGAACATAACTTACAATGATTAAAAATAGCGTAGTGTTATACGGACAGAATTTCGACTTACACCCTTACAACATTCGCTAACATACCCTTATTATTAGGATTTAAAATTAAAATTAAAATTAAAATTAAAATATAAATTATATATATATATATATATATATATATATATATATATATATATATATATATATATATATATATATATATATATATATATATATATATATATATATATATATATATATATATGTATATATATATATATATGTATGTATATATATATATATATTTACGTATATATTGAGAGAGAGATAGATTATTGATATGAAAATGATCAGAATTCGTTTGCTTTTATAGGGAATTGAGTTCAGGGGGTCTCCGCGACTCGCGGCCTTTTCTGCCTTCAAACTCCGCGAGTCGCGGAGTTTGAAATTCCAGCTCACCAACTTTGGAGTCTTTCTTGCTGACGGATTTTTATTATTTATATAATATATAAATAATTATAAGAATTATTTAAATATTATATTATATTTATGTGCATAGTTGACTTGTAATTTTTATTCCGTTGCGTCGAACGTTGAGAGTTGACTCTGGTCCCGGTTCCGGATTTTCGAACGTCCTTGCGTACAATTTAATATCTTGTACTTTGCGTTTTGAATCTTGTACTCTTGTAATTTCGAGACGTTTCTTATCAATAATTGGAACCTTTTTGATTGTATTTTGTACTTTTGAGCTTTTTGGTCGTTTGCGTCTTCAATTCGTCGAATCTGTCTTTTGTCTTCACCTTTTAATATTTAAACGAATATCACTTGTAAATAGAACAATTGCAACTAAAAGCTTGTCTTTCTTGGGGAATAATGCTATGAAATATATGTTCGTTTTTAGCATTATCAAATATTCCCACACTTGAGCGTTGCTTGTCCTCAAGCAATATAGTCTTGAAATACTCGAATCACTTCTTTATTCTTCACACTTTGTACATCAGTGATTTCTTTACGGCGGTATAAACAATGGTAGTAACGTTGTGGTTTACAGTCCCATATGACTATAAAAATTTAGATCCTTTAAGGAAATTGGATCTTTATGAAAACATTTGATCCTTTAAGGAAATTGGATCTATATTAGGAAAGCAACACGTCCAGTTTACTTGCTCCGTATATTACCTTTCGATAAACTACCGTCCGGTTGTAAAGGAAAGCGTTGAACAAGCAACTGTTAAGGCAATGTCCTCTGACATGCTTTTAATTATGGTCTTTTAACGTGTCGGACGTAATTACTATCCTTTGTAGGAGCAATAGTAAAGCTCACCCTTATAATTTTTCCGGTCTGGCACAAGGTCCTGTCTTCGACCATCCTATGCAACCACCGTTCTTACGGTTGACACCCGATTTGGTTCAGGCGACCTAATGAATTCCAGGTGAATTCCTAGGATTTTACGTTCAATGATAATGAACGCATTGAAAATGGGTTTTCAGAAAACAAATCGGTTTGTAATTTTGATCAAAATATTTTCTCGTTCAAGCTCGAGTTTAGATATCATTGAATTCCATGAGTTTGTAATTCTCAATCTTTAAGGTCAATCTCTAGAATTGAGAAATATCAGTCTTAAAAGCTGATTTTTAATCTTTAAGGAGATTATCCTTTCTGGAGATCTGATTCATTAGTCTTATCCAGCTAATTTGCACGGTGCCCCTCCATTGTACGAGATAAATCCTTCTCTTGGTTAGGATAAATCTGACCACTTGGCGACCCTGTTTTATGCTGAGGTCCGTGGATTTCCTGCTGATTTTAGAGATGACTTTTCTAGATTTTTCGTCAACCTACAGCTGGTCTGGATGACAACTTCATGACCTAAATCAAGAAGCGCGTTTCTTTTTCGAAAGACTTTACTTCCTTTTAATGATGGAATTGATTCATCGTGTAGATCCATCTCTTCTTTTCTTTCATCGGGTAAAACAGTTAATTATCGTCCAAAACAAAAGTATTTTCAATTATTTGTACAAAAATATGTGATATGTATTTTGAATAACTCGGTGAAAATTTCCCACAATTGGCTTTTATTTTCCTTTTTATTGTCCTTTATTCCATTTTAAATGAATTTTAACATTTTGGTTTGTTTCTCAATTTATGTCCTTTCCGTGGTAACAATAATTTCGGTGTTAACACCTAGTTTTATCATTCATAAATATGTATAAATATGATTTTGAGTTCATTTAGTTGAAAATTTTGAAAATTTTTACTAGAAGTGGGTAGTCAGTATATAAGACTAGGGCTGTTCTTTATTATCAGAGAGCACTAGATTCTAATACAACTACTGCTTTACTAATATTTTTAATGGTAACCAAGTGTATGAAGTAAAAAATATTAAAAATCCGAAAGAATTTAACCCCTTCCCACACTTAAGATCTTGCAATGCCCTCATTTGCAAGAAATCAGTAACAATTTAAATTATTGAGGGTGATTAGCGTAGATATGATTAAATTTTACCAAATTTTCCAAACATATTTGTGTTTGCTTGCTGAATGATAAATGGTGCATATCATTTGTTCATTCCATCTTGTTGTTATTTCATATATATTTTGCATCTTGTCGTCAAAATTAGTTGCTTTTGCTGAACTTAATGCCAGTCTTTGAAAATGCGTTGTTTTACCCTGTTGTGTACATAAGATAAACTGCAAACATATATACATATTTTTGAAGTTTGGTATATTACTCCACATTCAAAAATTATTAAAATCTAATAATAAAATTTAGAAAATTATAAAAACTAATATAAATCCAACATAAGTATTAAATGTATCAACATTACAAATAATAAAATAAAAAAAAAACTAAGTAGACTAGGAATGATACTGATACCAGAAGGGGTTCCATGCATAACTATATGTGCTATAAAATGCTTCTCTTGGGTTATACGTAGGATACGGTGGTTGCATCTCTATAGACCAGGGAGGGAATATGGGCGTTGGGGTAGGAATATAGTTTCTACCTATATGTTGGCAATAAGCTATGATTTGGTTTTGATGAACTTGCCAATCTTCAAATGCTCTATGTATAGCATTTTCATACTCTTGTGAAGCTATAAACCTTTTCATTTCTGCCATTTCATTTCCCCCTCCTACATTACCTTGCTGTTGGTTTCTCTCAACCTGTGGATGTCTACCATTATATCGTACTGCGGCATTATTTCGCCTCTTCAAAACTTTAGCACCATGGTATAGATTTAAACCTATTCTATCTTGGGGTTCTGGTTCTTCGATTAATAATCCCCCCCGACTTATATCCACATTGAGATATTCAGCAATCAAAGTAATAAATATACCACCTCCTATTATGCTATGCGGTCTCATCCCCCTAACCATAGCTGATAAATAATAACCCACACAATATGGTATACTTACAGCGCTTTGTGGGTCTCGAATACACATGTGGTAAAACAAATCCTGTTCATTTACCTTTTCCTTATTCTTACCTCTTTGTGTAATCGAATTAGCTAAAAATCTATGAATTACTCTTAACTCTGCTCTATCTATATCCAAATAAGAGTAATTTCCCCCCTTTGAATCGGTGATGGCTAGTCATTTGACTCCATACACCATGTGTATCAAAATCTCATCTATCTTCCTACCGTTCAATATCAACCATCTACAATCGGCAGATGCTAACTCCTCAGGCGTATATATACGTAAAGCCTGAGCCATGTCTAGTAAACGTAAAGCCTGAGCCATATCTAGTAAAGACATGTGGCGCATCGAACCTCCTAACAAAAATCTAATAAAAGATCGATCGGTTAAACTAGCTACCTGATCATTTAATTCTATACTACACAACAATTCTTCACACCATACTTTATATACAGGTCTACGCATGTTGAATAACCGTACCCAATCGTTAAAAGTAGAATTACCATACCTCTATGCAAGTAATTCCCTAATTGGCCCAGCCAATTCTACAGCTTCTAATGGTCCCCATTCTATGACCCTAGGTACTTCAACAGCTTTAGAATGAAGAGTATGCAATCCTCTTTGGTATTTTGGATAATCTATCAAACGTCTGTCAAATCTTAAGTTCGGGTGCAAATCTTCCAAGTGCATATCAGAAAATGTGATTACTGGATGAGGAATATCTTGTTTGTAGTAGTTATCCACCTCCTGTTGGTCCGCATTCTCAGGAGGAGCATTGCGAGCTTGGGATGAACATTCACCCCTTTCAGTCTGCAAAACACATCAAACACAATTTTTGTGCATCTAAATATGCATTAGTGTCAGCAAAATCATCAATCAAAATAATTACAATAACATGTCCAATTTATATCAAACTTATGCTCATTTTCATATTTTTATCAAATCTACACTTTTTCAAATAAGCATATACGAAAATGTTCGCCAAGTTCATAAGCATTCAACTCAAATAACATGTCAAAATAATCATTACTAGCAATTAAACAAGTTTCAAATGGCATTATCTTTTAAAAATCAAGTTCATGAATTTTAGACTTGAAAAAGTCCACTTTAATTCTCAAAATCATGTTTAGGCTCAAAGTTTGGATCATTTAACTACCTAAACATGTTACACTACTTAATTTAGCAACAATTCATGACAAAAATTGGCCATAACCTGTTTATATCAAAAAGCCCCAAATTGCTCAAGAACACAAACCCTAGATTACTCAAAATTTGAAGTTTAAGACTTCTAATCATGTTAAATAGCATCAATCTAGGTTATACAAGCATAATACATAAGCAATTTATGCATAATTACACTAGAAAACATCAAAATTAAATTAGGGAAAAAATTGCTCAAGAACACCAATTTTCGGATTAAATGGTGTTTAGGTGTAGAAATTTACCGTTTTCCTTGAGTAATTCCTTGATAGCATCCTTTTTAACATGATTTTAGTAAAAGATTTGATGATTAACGGTGAAAAATTGTGAATTTGGGAGGTCTTTTCGGGTTTTATTTTCGCAGTATATGTGTGTGTGTGGTTGAGGACTGATCAGTTTACATTTTTATTTTTTTCTGGGTTTTGGTCCCTCCGCGAGTCGCGGTGTTTGACCCTTCAAACTCCGCGAGTAGCGGGGTTTGATATTTTTTTTTTATATATAAACCTTAACTTATAAAACAAATATAAAATAAATTTAAAATTTTAGGACGAGGTCGTTTCGGAACGATGTCCTAGTCCGTCCTTCGACAAAATTTTAAAATTTGTCTTTTTCAAGCGATTGTTTTAAAGCTTGGATTTTTGGGTTTTTTTTTTTTTTTTTGGCATACTTTAATTCAATAAGATTAAAAATAATGATAATAAAAGTTCTCGTCCCTCCCTCGGGTAAAGCAATTTCGGTTCAAAGACCTAGTCTTCAACTTACGACGAATTTTAAAAATCATATTTTTAACTTAGCGAAATAAAGTAAATTTTTGTTTTTAAATTCACACAAACTTAAATTTAAAATGCATAGAATTCAAAATTAATATTAAAAATTCACACCAAACTTAATTAAAAATTCATATTATAAATTCACACCAAACTTATATTATATTTTTGTTTTCATACAAACTTATATTAAAAATATTAATTTTTCAAATATTGACAAACTTAAATATATTGATTTTACAAAGTTCACACTATTAATTTAAGATTTATATATTAATTTTAAAAACAAAGTAAAAATAAAATTAAAAATCTTTTTGGCTTTTATCCCACTTTAATCAATCAAATATTATCAAAAATATGCGCCCCTCTTTTCGGTAAAGTAATTTCGGTTCCATGACCTAATTTAACTCATGACGAATTTTTGAAATATTTTAAGTTGATTGATTAAAGATATTTATACCTTAAGAATAAATGTTAAATTTCGCAGTGATGTAATAAATTTTTGAATGGTATCAATAATTTCGGTCGGCAAACATAATTTTATTTAATATCAATTTAATACTTTATAGCGAAAAAATTAGCATTTATTATCAAAAGGTTAAAAATAAAAAATAAAAAAATAAAAATAAAAAACTGTACAGACTTACCTGTGAGATAGTATTCTTAGTGATATGATCTATCCCATTCATAAGATAGTCGGTTTAATTGATTTTCCATGGCTACATAGGCGTAACCTCGAGCATTCAGTGTTTTTTCTTTTAAACATATGAACGGTCCGTCTCTGCATAAAGTAACAAATTCGGTATTTGAATAGGTTTGATTATTTGAACATTTACCTCCATGTGACCATTTTCCGCATTTGTGACATCTTTCTAGGTGTCGTGCTCTTCTTTTCGCTGCGGATTTTGATTTTCCTTTACCAAATTGTAACTTATTATCTTCGCATCTGGATTCTTTTCTTACTCCGTCCAATCTTTCTCTGATTACTGATACTATTTCACTCGGAAGTGTGTCATTATTACGTTTAGTGATCAAAGCGTGTAGCATTAGACCATGGTTTAGTTCACAGGCAGTCTTCATTTCCTAAAAAAAAATAAAAATTCAGAATGGTGGGAGAAGACTAGTTCTTTAGGGTCTGCTAGGGAAAGACCATTCGGGTTCCATTTTCGAGAACTACACGAAAACAGACAATCTAATTCTAACAGAAATACATATTATCTGTAAGACCCGAATATTTATTTTGTATACTTGTTTATAAAAGACATATGAGAACGGGCTTCGTTTAATATTTATATTTAGTTAAAAAGCAAAAGAACCTGAAACTGACTACTTGCGCGCCGCGCGGGTCTGGTGCGCGCCGCGTCGAATCGCGCTGACAGAATTCTTTGTTTTTAATTATTTTAAATGAAGGGTAATTTGGTAAATTCACTTGGGGCCGGATTTGTGAGCCATATCAGTTGGTTTAGATCTAACTTTGGATCATTTCACATCCATTCATCATCTTCATCCATTCTTAGAGAGAGAGAGAGGTCTAGAGAGAGATTTGAGGTTTTGGTGAAGAAGAAGCTCGAATCGTTCAAAGTCTCGGGTTTTAAAGTTGTTCCTTTCGTTCCTAGCTACGTTGTGGTGGTATTGGTAAGCTCAAACTCCGAATTTCATTTATTTGATTTGATATTCAAGTTAGGGTTTTGAGTTAAATTGTTGTGTGACCCTTTTAGGTGATGAAATGGGTTTATGGTGACTAGTTATTCTTGTCACTTGGCGGGTTTTGGGTTGGATGACGATTTGGCCTTGATTAGGCTTTGGTTTGGAGTTTAATCACTAGGTATAGTGATTATGGAAGTATTGAAACCCATTTAAGGTTATTTGGTTGACTAATTGTGACTTTGGGTCAAATTAGGATTTGGTGGTGATTATGACCCAATTGGCGATTTAATGATGTTTATAAACTTAAAATGGATTAAGTTGAAGTATAGAACCGAGTTAAATGTGTTTAGGTGTCAAAACTTGTAAAGGATGAGATTTTGACCTTTATGGGTCAAAATTAGGGTTTAAGTGTCAAAATGGGTATGACACGTGTTTAACACTTGAGTTCGAGTTTAATTGGCGTATTAGGACCATTCTCACTTGTGTTAGTGATTATTGGTTAGTTTTGGGCACGGTTTGTGCTTGGAAGTGCATTTGGGTCGAAATTGCACTAAGTGACGAATTGGGTTGATTTGTAAATCCACTCTAAGTGTATTGTTGTAATTGTGATAATGGAATAGGTACTTTCCATTGGCGAGTTGCGGATTACTTGGAAGCATTCTTCAAGACTTCAAGGTGAGTGATAATATCCTATGTGCATATGTATGTGTAGGATGGGTGCGGGTCGGGTGAAGTGATTCTCGGCTATAGAGCTCACTTCACATATAGATGGATTTGATAGACTTGCGTTTAGATCCAATTGGCACGGTTGTGCGTTTTGGTTGACTATCTTTGGCGAAGTACGCGTTCGCGTGTACACTATCGCACGTGATTGTGATGTGGATGATATAACCCCAATGGCGAAGGGTTTTGAGTTGGAGAAGTGAATCGCGTGTAGTTCGGATTCACGATGACGCGTGTAGTTCGGTCATCTTATCAAAAATGAATCTCGTGTAGTTCGGATTCATGGTGACTCGTGTAGTTCGGTCATCTTATTGAGGTAGTAATCTCGTGTGGTTTCGGATTACTAAGGCTCGTGTAGTTCGGCCAACCTCGATGTTGTGAAGATAGTAATCTCGTGTGGTTTCGGATTACTAAGGCTCGTGTAGTTCGGCCAATCTTCATTGTGGTATTTGGTTCTCGGTATTGGGTTAAGGTGTTAACCTTGTTCGTTTATATTGTTATATATTAATGTATTGTTGTGTTGTAGCTAACCCTCCGGGTGTAGCTATTTGGCGTTGTTCACATCGTCGTTGGTGAACTTATATTGTTGTTGTATCTTTAGCTCGTTGCTTAGAGATCGTAAGGTATGCTTAGTGTAGTGCCTTATATGGATGCCTCGGTATGCGGTATTTGTTATTTTGTGGCGTGTCCATTTTATACATATATATGTATGTAGTATATTATCATTCACTAAGCGTTAGCTTACCCTCTCGTTGTTGACTCTTTTTATAGATTGCATGCGGATGGTGGCTCGGGTAAGCGCGAGGATTAGAGGACTTGCATAGTTTGCGTAGAAGGCTTGCTTTTGGATTTATTAGGATTGGGTAGCGTATCCCCAATCGCCATGCTCGGCTTTGTTTTGTATTAAAAGTCTTATGGTCGAAAATTGTATTTTGGTACTTAAGGGGTAATTTGGGTCAATGTGGGCCCCGCTTCGTAAACATAATTTTATTAATAGAACGTGCTAGTTTTTATATATGGAACATGGGGTTAAAAGCGTTACGCCTAAATATGTCGGGAACTAGTCAAACATTTTCGCATTTAAAGACTTTTCGGACAGTCAGGTTTGGCGCGCCGCGCGGCCTATATGGCGCGCCGCGCCCGGTGGCAGTTCAGCATTTTTTTTTGTAAATTTAACGCGGTTTAATGCGGGTTGGTTTGGGTTGTTACAAGTGGTATCAGAGCATGGTCTAAGGGATTTAGGTGACTTGAGATAGGTGCCTAGACTTAGACTTGTGTGTGCTTAAATTGTTGCGGGACTTGTAGGATTACGGGTCGGAATGGGTTTGGTTAGTGCCTTGGCTATAGGTTGACTAACGTTTATATTAGTAATGCGGATATTATTAATATGTTGTTGTATTGTGATAATAATTCTCGCGTGTGTTTGTACCGCGTAGAATTTTGGTTGTGTTTGTGTATATCATCGAGCGAGACGGTCGTTGTACTAACGAGTCGATGCGGCATGTGTGCGTAATAAGAACTTGCAAACCTTATTACGGGTGCAAATCGTGTCTAACAAGTGATGTACGATGAGTGTTTAGCAAGATGGGGCTGCGTCGTGCGTACGGTTTTACACGTTCGTGGACTAATCGTTTTGCATTCTTTAGAATGACGACGCGAAACGAGACCGAGGCGAATGATGTGGAGTTTAACGCTAGGGTTGCGGCCGCCGTTGCGGAGCAAATGGGTGCGTTAGAAGAAAGAATGGAAAGGAGGTATTCCGAACTTCAAAGTAGTGGTGAAATGGAGCGTTATCTTAAGAGCTTCATGAGGACTAAACCCCCGATGTATGACGGAAAGCCGGATCCTTTGGTAAGCACAACTTGGATTTCGGACGTCGAAGGGTGTTTCCGTACTATTGATTGCCCTCCCGAGAGAAAGACGAGACTCGCTACGAGTTTGTTGCGGGGTAGGGCAAGGGATTGGTTGGATGGTAAGATTGATCTTGTCGGTGGCGAGACGTTTATGGCTTTATCGTGGGACGACTTTAAGGAGGAATTCTTCGAGGAGTTCCGGACTTCGGCCGATTTGTGGGAATTGCGTAATGAGTTGCGAAATTTGCGACAAGGATCTATGGATTTGAGTACTCTCAAGACGACCTTCATGGCGAAGGCTCGTTTTTGTCCGGAGTATTTGGGGAATGATCGTTTGTTGATGGGGGATTTCTATCGGACCTTGAATGATGACTTGAAAAGTAAAATTAGTCGGGGTCAAGCGAAAACGTTTTCGGAATTATTCGACTTGGCTAGAGGTTTCGAGTCGTATTCACGATCGAAAAAGGGTGAACCTTCAAGTGAGCGAAGGGTCGTTTCTTATGGTGCTCCGAGTAAGAGGGCTAAGGGTCCGAGTGTGAGCACGGGTGGTACGCGAGCGGGTATGTCGGATTCTAGTGCGGTTAGATGTTACAATTGTGGCGTGAGGGGTCACAAGTCTTAGGAATGTTCGGTACCAAAGGGTGATGGTATGGTGTGCTTCAATTGCCAAAAGGAAGGACATCGTAAGTCGGAATGTCCCAAGTTAGCGGGGACGGGTGCGGCCAGGAGATGTTAAGGTACGTTTAATTTGGATAAATATGTCTTTTGATTATTTATTAAATGCCGTTGGAGTTTGAGTTGTATGCCTTTGTTGTGCATGTTATGCTATGGGTGACGTTCCTAATGGAAGTACCCTATGTTGATGTTTGATTGACGGCCGAAGGGCGTAAGACTTGGTGCAACCAAGCATTCCTTAGTATTTGGGAAACGTTTCTACCAAGCCACGGAAATGGTTTTGTTGTTTGGTTGTTAAGCGCGTGTTCGCTTTGATGTTGAAGTGACGAATCATGAGGTTCGTCGGTTGGTTGGAACCCTTGAGGTCGAGTGTTTTAAATCTCGATGTGTGTTGGTAATGGAGTCTTTATGACGCGACATTAGGTGCCTCTTTTATACCTACTAGCGTGGTGTTCGACTCCGATTGTGTTGCGGTACACTTTTTGTACAAAGTGTTTAAGGGTTGGTTAAAATCCTTCGTGTGCTCGAGGTTGGAGCAAGATGTGGTAATGGGTCGTGTGAGCCCAATTGTTGGTAAAGTCTACCTGTGGTAGCATTGTGTGGTTGTACGAGTTGTGGATATGGAACGTGGTTCTAAATGGGGGAGTTACACTCCCGCACGAGGAAGTTTTAGTGTGAGATTTCGGATGATGCTTTTGGTAGATCCGGAAAGTGTTGTCGAGACCTGGTTGGGTCGATTTGTGGTAGAGTACAATTTCAGATAGATTGTACTTATGGTTTGGATTTGAATCATCACCGAGGTGGTAACGTGGTAAATCTCGTTGAGAGATAATGGACGTGTTTGGCGAGCAAGGTGAAATCCTCCGGTTAAGGGAGGTGTGTGTCGGGTTCTCTTGTGGAGAATTATTGTTTGGTACCTATGTTTGGTATAGGTGGTTCTTGCTCGATTATGGTATGGTTGTTTGATGAAGCATGATCTTTAGGGTCCGCTGACTTCATCATGGGAATACGTGATTGGTGGAGCATGACTTTCGGGGTCCGCTGACTTCATCATGAGCGTGGTGTTATATCGGTGAAGCATGATCTTCGGGTCCGCTGACTTCATCCGGTGTTGTGATCGGTGAAGCATGATCTTCGGGTCCGCTGACTTCATCCGGTGTTGTGATTGGTGGAGCATGACCTTCGGGGTCCGCTGACTTCATCAAGGGAGTAGTGTTATGTCGGTATGGTGTAACACTATCGGGAAATGCGAGTACCGGTGGGAAATGCGAGTACCATTCCTATGTTGAG
Source organism: Rutidosis leptorrhynchoides (assembly GCF_046630445.1). Taxonomy (NCBI): domain Eukaryota; kingdom Viridiplantae; phylum Streptophyta; class Magnoliopsida; order Asterales; family Asteraceae; genus Rutidosis; species Rutidosis leptorrhynchoides. The sequence goes on along the minus strand of NC_092333.1, from coordinate 390,264,339 downwards.
ATTGTGGATCGCGTGTGTTTTCGGATTCACGATGACGCGTGTAGTTCGGTCATCTTATTGGAATGAATCTCGTGTAGTTCGGATTCATGGTGACTCGTGTAGTTCGGTCATCTTATTGAGGTAGTAATCTCGTGTGGTTTCGGATTACTAAGGCCCGTGTAGTTCGGCCAACCTCGATGTTGTGGAAGTGAATCTCGTGTAGTTCGGATTCACAAATGACTCGTGTGGTTTCGGTCGTTGTATTGAGGAGTGAGTCTCGTGTAGTTCGGATTCACAAATGACTCGTGTAGTTCGGTCATTTCTCCGGGATAGTGACTCTCGTGTAGTTCGGATTCACTATGGCGCGTGTAGTTCGGCCATTCCCGATTGTTGTTATGGTGAAGGTAGTGAGTCGCGTGTAGTTCGGATTCACTAGGGCGCGTGTGTTTTCGGCCAGCCTTCGTGTCGTGAGATCTATTGGTTGTTTGATACACCAATGGTAGGGTCGTAAGGACCGTGTTGCGGGAACTATCGGTCGTTTTATACGTCGATGGTGGGGTCGTGAGGACCATGTTGTGGGATTAGTGAGGCGATAGCCGTGTTTCGCTCACATGTTTGTTACGGGTGTGACGATGGTTGATTTCGTACACCTTGGGTTTTGCATTTCCATAGTCATTTTGGGCGCTATCGGTTTTTAACCGTTGGATTATGATGTTACGGTAGTTGCGTATTGGTCGATTTGCGCACTACAAGAGATGTCTATTGAGTGGTGTTATCCGTAAGGATTCGTTTGGATCGGTCTTCATCGGTTCGGGTTGTTGACCTTAGGTTGGGACTTGGGTGCTTTTAGCGTTGTACTCGGTAATAGTACGCTAAGGGATTTATATCTCGGTACGAGATTGGTTGAGTTTTCCCGATGTTAGGGAAGGAGCATGGTTTTAGTGCTCGGATTGTGGATTTGAGAAAATCGTGGATGACGATTTTAGTGTTAAAGGTGCTTCAATGAGAATAGTTGCCTAGGAAAGTCGGGTTGGAACTTATGTTTAGGACCGTAAGTGGGGTCCGTTTGGTTAAGTGACGAGGATCACGAGGACGTGATCGAGTTTAAGTGGGGGAGAGTTGTAAGACCCGAATATTTATTTTGTATACTTGTTTATAAAAGACATACGAGAACAGGCTTCGTTTAATATTTATATTTAGTTAAAAAGCAAAAGAACCTGAAACTGACTACTTGCGCGCCACGCGGGTCTGGTGCGCGCCGCGCCGAATCGCGCTGACAGAATTCTTTGTTTTTAATTATTTTAAATGAAGGGTAATTTGGTAAATTCACTTGGGGCCGGATTTGTGAGCCATATCAGTTGGTTTAGATCTAACTTTGGATCATTTCACATCCATTCATCATCTTCATCCATTCTTAGAGAGAGAGAGAGAGAGGTCTAGAGAGAGATTTGAGGTTTTGGTGAAGAAGAAGCTTGAATCGTTCAAAGTCTCGGGTTTTAAAGTTGTTCCTTTCATTCCTAGCTACGTTGTGGTGGTATTGGTAAGCTCAAACTCCGAATTTCATTTATTTGATTTGATATTCAAGTTAGGGTTTTGAGTTAAATTGTTGTGTGACCCTTTTAGGTGATGAAATGGGTTTATGGTGACTAGTTATTCTTGTCACTTGGCGGGTTTTGGGTTGGATGACGATTTGGCCTTGATTAGGCTTTGGTTTGGAGTTTAATCACTAGGTATAGTGATTATGGAAGTATTGAAACCCATTTAAGGTTATTTGGTTGACTAATTGTGACTTTGGGTCAAATTAGGGTTTGGTGGTGATTATGACCCAATTGGCGATTTAATGATGTTTATAAACTTAAAATGGATTAAATTGAAGTATAGAACCGAGTTAAATGTGTTTAGGTGTCAAAACTTGTAAAGGATGAGATTTTGACCTTTATGGGTCAAAATTAGGGTTTAAGTGTCAAAATGGTTATGACACGTGTTTAACACTTGAGTTCGAGTTTAATTGGCGTATTAGGACCATTCTCACTTGTGTTAGTGATTATTGGTTAGTTTTGGGCACGGTTTGTGCTTGGAAGTGCATTTGGGTCGAAATTGCACTAAGTGACGAATTGGGTTGATTTGTAAATCCACTCTAAGTGTATTGTTGTAATTGTGATAATGGAATAGGTACTTTCCATTGGCGAGTTGCGGATTACTTGGAAGCATTCTTCAAGACTTCAAGGTGAGTGATAATATCCTATGTGCATATGTATGTGTAGGATGGGTGCGGGTCGGGTGAAGTGATTCTCGGCTATAGAGCTCACTTCACATATAGATGGATTTGATAGACTTGCGTTTAGATCCAATTGGCACGGTTGTGCGTTTTGGTTGACTATCTTTGGCGAAGTACGCGTTCGCGTGTACACTATCGCACGTGATTGTGATGTGGATGATATAACCCCAATGGCGAAGGGTTTTGAGTTGGAGAAGTGAATCGCGTGTAGTTCGGATTCACGATGACGCGTGTAGTTCGGTCATCTTATCAAAAATGAATCTCGTGTAGTTCGGATTCATGGTGACTCGTGTAGTTCGGTCATCTTATTGAGGTAGTAATCTCGTGTGGTTTCGGATTACTAAGGCTCGTGTAGTTCGGCCAACCTCGATGTTGTGAAGATAGTAATCTCGTGTGGTTTCGGATTACTAAGGCTCGTGTAGTTCGGCCAATCTTCATTGTGGTATTTGGTTCTCGGTATTGGGTTAAGGTGTTAACCTTGTTCGTTTATATTGTTATATATTAATGTATTGTTGTGTTGTAGCTAACCCTCCGAGTGTAGCTATTTGGCGTTGTTCACATCGTCGTTGGTGAACTTATATTGTTGTTGTATCTTTAGCTCGTTGCTTAGAGATCGTAAGGTATGCTTAGTGTAGTGCCTTATATGGATGCCTCGGTATGCGGTATTTGTTATTTTGTGGCGTGTCCATTTTATACATATATATGTATGTAGTATATTATCATTCACTAAGCGTTAGCTTACCCTCTCGTTGTTGACTCTTTTTATAGATTGCATGCGGATGGTGGCTCGGGTAAGCGCGAGGATTAGAGGACTTGCATAGTTTGCGTAGAAGGCTTGCTTTTGGATTTATTAGGATTGGGTAGCGTATCCCCAATCGCCATGCTCGGCTTTGTTTTGTATTAAAAGTCTTATGGTCGAAAATTGTATTTTGGTACTTAAGGGGTAATTTGGGTCAATGTGGGCCCCGCTTCGTAAACATAATTTTATTAATAGAACGTGCTAGTTTTTATATATGGAACATGGGGTTAAAAGCGTTACGCCTAAATATGTCGGGAACTAGTCAAACATTTTCGCATTTAAAGACTTTTCGGACAGTCAGGTTTGGCGCGCCGCGCGGCCTATATGGCGCGCCGCGCCAGGTGGCTGTTCAGCATTTTTTTTTGTAAATTTAACGCGGTTTAATGCGGGTTGGTTTGGGTTGTTACATTATCCTTTAAAGACTTGATTCTCCCTACACTTAGTTAGCTGTGGTATCAAAATTGTGATTAACTTCGTTGTTGACTTCCATCGGACTATCTATGTAATGTTTAACTCTGTGACCATTAACTTTAAATTCAATCCCATTTGAATTTATTAACTCTACTGTTCCGTATGGGAAAACTCTTTTGACTATGAATGGTCCAGACCATCTTGATTTCAATTTTCCAGGAAATAGCTTGAATCGTGAATTGAAAAGAAGAACTCTGTCTCCTTCTTTAAATTCTTTTGAACTTCTGATTCTTTTATTATGCCATTTCTTTGTTCTTTCCTTATAGATTAACGAATTTTCGTATGCTTCATGTCTTAATTCTTCTAATTCGTTTAGTTGACTTAATCGTAGACGTCCGGCTTCATGTAAATCAAGATTACAAGTCTTCAAAGCCCAAAATGCTTTGTGTTCAATTTCTACTGGAAGATGACATGATTTTTCGTAAATGAGTCTAAAAGGTGTGGTTCTAATTGGAGTTTTGTAGGCTGTTCTAAAAGCCCAGAGTGCATCCTCCAATTTAATGGACCATTCCTTCGGATTTGATCCTACGGTTTTCTCTAGAATACGTTTTAAAGCTCGGTTGGTATTTTCAACTTGTCCACTTGTTTGTGGATGATAAGCAGTGGAGATTTTATGAGTTACTCCATATCTTTTAAGAACTTTCTCAAGTTGATTATTACAGAAATGAGTACCCCGATCACTTATTAAAGCTTTCGGTGTTCCAAACCTTGCAAAAAGACGTTTTAAAAAGTTGACTACAACTCGTGCATCATTAGTTGGGAGAGCTTGTGCTTCCGCCCATTTAGATACATAATCAATGGCAACGAGAATGTAGAGATTATTATGAGATTTTAGAAATGGACCCATAAAGTCAATACCCCAAATGTCAAATACTTCACATACTTGAATGACATTTTGTGACATTTCATCACGTTGACTTATTTTTCCGGCCCTTTGACAAGCATCACAGGATTTGCAAAGAAGGTGTGCGTCTTTGTAAATTGTAGGCTAATAGAATCCAGCTTCATAAACTTTTCTTGCTGTTAATTGAGGCCCATAATGCCCTCCTGTTGGTCCTGTGTGACAATGGTTTAAGATTTTACTAGCTTCATTTCCAAATACACATCGGCGTATTATTCCATCGGGACAACTTTTAAACAAATGTGGATCTTCCCAGAAATAGTGCTTTATATCACTGAAGAATTTCTTTCGTTTTTGGTATGATAATCCTTTTTCAAGGTATCTACAAACTAAGTAGTTTGCATAGTCTGCAAACCATGGGATTTCATTATAATCTATCTTCAATAGATATTCATCAGGAAAGTTGTCTTGTATGGCCGATTCATTTAGAACTTCTAATTCGGGATTTTCAAGACGAGAAAGATGATCAGCGGCGAGATTTTCTGCTCCTTTTTTATCTCGAATTTCAATATCGAACTCTTGTAAGAGTAAGATCCAACGGATTAATCTTGGTTTAGCATCTTGTTTCGAAAATAGGTATCTAAGAGCAGAATGGTCGGTATAGACCACCGTTTTAGCTAGAACAAGATATGATCGAAATTTGTCAAAAGCAAAGACAATAGCAAGGAGTTCTTTTTCAGTAGATGTATAATTTGTTTGTGCTCCTTGTAACGTCTTACTAGCATAATATATAGGTTGAAATCGTTTTTCAATCCTTTGTCCTAAAACGGCTCCCATTGCAAAATCACTTGCATCGCACATTAGTTCAAACGGTAGATTCCAATTTGGTGTTATCATGATCGGCGCATTAGTGAGTTTTTCTTTAAGAATATTAAAAGATTTGATACATTCATCTGAAAAGATGAATGGGGCATCTTTTTCTAGGAGTTTATTCATAGGAGTGGCAATTTTAGAAAAATCTTTTATGAAACGTCGGTAAAAACCGGCATGCCCTAGAAAACTCCTAACTCCTCTAACATTAGTTGGATGTGGAAGTTTAGCAATTACATCTACTTTAGCTCTATCCACTTCAATTCCTTCCTTTGAAATTTTATGACTAAGAAAGATGCCTTCTTTAACCATGAAATGGCATTTCTCCCAATTAAGTACTAGATTTGATTGTTCGCATCTAATAAGCATTCGTTCCAGATTAACTAGACATGATTCAAATGTATCACCGAAGACTGAAAAGTCATCCATGAAAACTTCCATGCATTCTTCTAGCATGTCATGAAAAATCGCCATCATACACCTTTGAAAGGTTGCAGGGGCGTTGCAAAGTCCAAATGGCATGCGTTTGTAAGCAAAAGTACCATAAGGGCACGTGAACGTGGTTTTCTCTTGGTCCTTGGGTGCTATTGGAATTTGAAAATATCCGGAAAATCCATCTAGAAAACAATAGTAACTATTTCCGGCTAATCTTTCCAATATTTGATCAATGAAAGGTAAGGGAAAGTGATCTTTTCTAGTGGCGTCATTTAATTTTCTATAATCAATACACACACGCCATCCTATTACAGTCCTAGTAGGAATAAGCTCATTTTTCTCATTTGTAATGACAGTCATGCCACCCTTCTTAGGCATGCATTGAACTGGGCTTACCCATGGACTATCAGAAATTGGATATATTAAACCTGCATCTAGCAGTTTTATAATTTCTTTCTTAACTACATCTTGCATATTAGGATTTAGTCTTCGTTGGCGTTGCACATACGTTTTATGACCTTCTTCCATAAGGATTTTATGTGTGCAATACGAAGGACTTATTCCTTTAATATCATGAATCTTCCATGCAATGGCTGGTTTATGAGCTTTCAACACAGAAATGAGTTGTGATTTCTCATTTTCAGTAAGAGAAGACGATATTATTACAGGTATTTCAGATTCACCATTTAAATAAGCGTATTCCAAATGGTTTGGAAGTGGCTTTAACTCTAATTTCGGAGGTTCTTCTATCGATGATTTATATCGATATCTATCTTCTTCTTTTAGCATTTGAATTTCTTCTGTTGTTGGTTCATATCCATTAGCTATAAGTGTAGCTAACATTTCAGCTTCATCAATTGGTTCATTACCTTCTCCTAAAGAACATTCTACTGTTCCTTGTAATTCTGGAAATTCTTCTAACAATTCTGCATGTGAGTCTATAGTTTGAATATAATAACATGTATCATCTGCAGATTGCGGTTGTTGCATTGCTCTATCAACTGAAAAGGTAACACTCTCATCCTCTATACTTAGGGTTAGTTTCTTACCAAACACGTCTATCATTGCTTTAGCCGTGTTTAAGAATGGTCTTCCTAATATGAGAGGAACTTGAGAATCTTCTTCCATATCCAGAACAACAAAATCTACTGGAAATACTAAAGTACCAACTTTAACTAGCATATTCTCCATTATCCCTATAGGATATTTTATTGATCTATCGGCTAGTTGTATGCTTATTCTTGTTGGTTTCAATTCTCCAAGGTCTAGTTTAGCGTATAGTGAATACGGCATTAAATTTATACTAGCACCTAAGTCTGCCAATGCTTCTATTGAACTAAGACTACCCATAAAACATGGAATTGTGAAACTTCCTGGATCAGATAATTTTTCTGGTATCTTATTCAACAGCACTGCTGAACAATTAGCATTCATAGTAACGGCCGAGAGTTCTTCCATTTTCTTTCTATTCGAGATTAGATCTTTCAGAAATTTAGCATATCTAGGCATTCCTGAAATCACATCAATGAAAGGAAGATTTACATTTATCTGTTTAAACATATCCAAGAATTTGGATTGCTCGGCTTCAAGTTTCTCTTTTTTCATTTTACTCTGGTAAGGAAGTGGTGGTTGGTATGATTTAACATAAGGTTTAGTCTTAACTGTGTTATCTTCAATAACCTTCTCAACTACCGGTTCTTTTTCCTTATCTTGTTCAGGTTGTGGTTCTTGTGGACTAGGAATAGTTTCATCAGAAGTTACAGGTATTTCAAGTGGTTTAAGTATTGTACCACTTCTTGTGGTAATGGCTTTAGCTGTTTCATTCCGGGGGTTAGCATTTGTATCACTAGGTAGACTTCCCAGTTTTCTTTCACCTATTAACCTTGCTAGGTTACTTACTTCTTGTTCCAAGTTTTGAATAGAAGCTTGTTGATTTCTAAATGCTTGAGCATTTTGTTCATTAGTTTGTTTCTGAGATGTGAAAAACTGCGTTTGAGTTTCAACTAGCTTCGTCATCATATCTTCTAAATTTGGCTTTTTATCATCGGTTTGTTGTGGTGGTTTGTTTTGAAAATTAGGTCTTTGCTGATTGTAAGTATTGTTGGCTACTTGTTGATTGCTAGGACCTTGTTGGTTGTTGTATGGAATATTTCGATTATAATTCTGGTTTTGATTGTAGATCGGTCTTGGCGGTTGATAATTATTCTGATAATTATTTCCAGGCCTTTGGTTTATGTATGAAATATTCTCTCTTTGTTCCATTGTTAATTCAATACTGAGACAATCTTTTGTCAAATGTGGTCCTCCACACTGCTCACAACTAATTCGTATTGAGTGAATATCCTTAGTCATCTTTTCCATTCGTCTCTCGACAGCATCTATCTTTGCGGAAATGGAATCTAAGTCATGGCTAGAATCGGCTCTAGCTGCTTTAGATGATCTAACGATACCTTTTTCTTGGTGCCACTCATGTGAGTGGGAAGCAGTGTTATCAATAATTTTATAAGCATCAGTTTCGGTTTTCTTCATAATGGAACCACCAGCTGCTATATCGATGTCTTTTCTTGTAGTGATGTCGCATCCTTGGTAGAATATTTGTACTATTTGACAGGTGTCTAAACCATGTTGCGGACATCCTCTTAATAATTTTCCAAATCTGGTCCATGCCTCATATAGAGTTTCATTCAGTTTCTGTGTGAACGTAACAATTTCTGCTTGAAGTCTTACGGCTTTAGATGCAGGAAAGAATTGTTTAAGAAATTTTTCAACTAAAACGTCCCATGTATCGATCGCCCCTTCAGGTAACGATTCCAACCAATCTTTGGCTTCTCCCTTTAAAGTCCAGGGAAATAACATGAGATATATCTGTTCATCTTCCACTTCTCGGATTTTAAATAGTGTGCAGATCCTATTAAAGGTACGTAGATGTTCATTTGGATCTTCCTTCGGCGCACCACTAAATTGGCATGGATTAGTCACCATGTGTAGGATTTGTCCTTTGATTTCATAATCTGGCGCATTAATGTCTGGATGAGTAATTGCGTGACCATGGCCAGTGCGTTTAGCTCTCATTCGGTCTTCCATACTTAAAGGTTCTGTTACTTCCATAATTGAATTTGTTGAATCGGAATCACTAGAGGATTCTGATTTAATGGTTTGTTCCTCAACAATCTCTGTTTGAATGATTGGTGGTTCCGGGGGAAAGTTTAGTGGTTCAGGATCTATGAATCGTCCCTGAATATTCTCCGGATTCTCAATTGTGAGGTCGGGTTCAAAAAATGGATTATCGACGGCTACAATATTAGCTAGATGTCTTGATCTAGTTACAGGTGGTGAACGTACAAAAGGTGGTGAACGTCATGCTCGGTGCATTCACTGAATATCCTATTAGTTTTTAAAAGGAAAGAAAAATTATATAAGTTATCCAATTAATAGACTTTTATGATTTTGTCCACGTTTCGAATAGCCAAAAGATGCAGCAGAGGGGCAGGATTCGTTTGATCTCAATATAATTGAGGACTGTTTGGCTCCAATAACCCGGTCCACGTACAAATCCAACTATTACTACGAACCAGAAAATTTTGATGTCTATCAATTTAACCACTTAAAATAAATTTTCGTAATTTTAAGAAATTTAGATAAGAAGTAGAATAAAAATCTATATCCTAAAAACTAGAATGACGAGAAATAAGAAAGAAAAAGAGCGTGTCGAAAAAGGTCGAAAAAATAAAAATAAGAAAGAAAAAGAGTGACTTATAGAACTTAAAAACACTCGACTAACCCAACCTTATTACTATCACTAACTTAAAATTATAATCGCAAATTGAGATTACTAATTGAAATGATAATTGATACATAGGTAAAAGGCGTCTAAAAATATTAAAGCTTACAAGTAAAACTATATCCCAAATGGCAATAACTTAAAAAAAAAACTAAAACTTAAAAAGGCGTCGCAAAATTCTAAAGCACCTAAATCTTAGTCTAAAGAAAAAGCACTTAAGGGATTTTACGGCAAAGCCTAAAAATCTAGAAGTAAAAATAACTATGGCAAAAACTAAGTTTAACACTAAAAACTAACGAAAAACACAAATATTATGCTAAAACAATTAAAAAGGGATAAAATATAAAAATATACAAAAAGTTGTAAAAAGTACAATTTTTATAAAAATATTATTTTTATAATATTTATTTATTAAAACTATTAATTTTACATTAATTAAACTAATTTAACTAAATATATAAATTAAATAAAAAGTAAAACTAATTAATATATTAAAATTAAACCTAATTAGGGTTAAAAGTTAATTAATAAATATAAAACCCGTAATTAATGCTGATTAGGGTTTCTGTCACGTGTGTCAGGGCTGCTCCGCGAGTTGTGGTGCCCGAAGCAGGAAAACTCCGCGAGTCGCGGGGTTCTAAAATTCAACTCATGTACAGGATTTAATTCGACGCGTTTTTGTTTTTTTTTCTTTTTTTTTATATTTTCTGTATTATGCTTTATATTTTCTGTTTTAAATAAAAATATTTATATAATAAAAACTTATATTTAAAAACTAAAATAAAAATAGAACTACTTTATAATTTTATAAATAAAAATCTTAAAACTAGGTTTATATATATATATATATATATATATATATATATATATATATATATATATATATATATATATATATATATATATATATATATATATATATATAATTTTTTTTTCGGTTTTTGATTTTATATTTTAAATAAACACAAAATATTTAAATAAAACTTATATTTTTATAAAATAAAAATAAAGAAACTTTATAAAACTTAAATATTTAGCAAAATCTTAAAAATATTTATATTTTTGTTTTTCTTTTTATATTTTCGAATAATTAAAAAAACGTATTTTTACAAAAGCGTATTTTAATAAAAGTAAACTAAAAATAAATTTTTTTTTTAAAATTTAGCGTTACGCTTCCGGCTTTTAAGCTAGATTGTCCCCGGCAGCGGCGCCAAAAATAACTTGATGTCAAAGCAGAGGTGTATATAAAATAACTTACCGTTTAATGACCGGTTTGTCGATTTTAAAACTTTAGTCGCAGTTAAAACCAAATGTAAAAAAAATAAATACAAGACTTAATTTAAAGCGTAAAGTAAATAACGATAATGAAATTGCGATAAATAAAAGTGCGATAAAATAAACTTGCGATAATTAAAAGTACGATAATTAAAAGTGCAATTAAATACAATAACAATAAAATAAAATGCGATAATTAGAAGTGCAATTAAATATTAAATAAAGGAAATTAAATATGAAATAAAATAATTATGCTTATTTAAACTTCCGTAATCATGATGTTTGACGTGTTGATTTTAGTTTTATGCCCATGGGTTAATTGTCCTTTGTCCTGGATTATTTAATATGTCCGTCTGGTTTTTGTCCATAACAGTCCATCAGTCATAAATATAAAGTGCGAGTGTCCTCGTCAAATTATTCTTATACCCGAAGTTAAATATTCCAACTAATTGGGGACTTAAACTGTAACAAAATTTTAATACTTTGTTTAATAATTACACCAGGATGTCGACTGAGTGTAACCCAAGGTTTTAATACTTTGTTATCAATTATACCAAGTGTCCTTGTACATAATTTCACCCATGTTTTAATTATTCTAGTGGCTATTAATCCATTTCCGTGTCCGGTTAAATGAACGATTATTCGTACATATAAATACCCCGCCCATCGTGTCCGATCGAGTGTATATGGTAATTTATGGGTACGTCCAATTATAAATCTTTATATTAACATTAACAAACTATCATTTAGTTAAACAAATATAAAGCCCATTAATAGCCCATAGTCTAATTTCCACAAGTGTCGTTCTTTTGTCCAAACCCCAATTATGGTACAAAGCCCAATTACCCAATTTTAGTAATTAGCCCAACATCATGATTACTTCGGATTAAATAAGCATAATAATAACTTAGCTACGAGACATTAATGTAAAAAGGTTGAACATAACTTACAATGATTAAAAATAGCGTAGTGTTATACGGACAGAATTTCAACTTACACCCTTACAACATTCGCTAACATACCCTTATTATTAGGATTTAAAATTAAAATTAAAATTAAAATATAAATTATATATATATATTTACGTATATATTGAGAGAGAGATAGATTATTGATATGAAAATGATCATAATTCGTTTGCTTTTATAGGGAATTGAGTTCAGGGGGTCTCCGCGACTCGCGGCCTTTTCTGCCTTCAAACTCCGCGAGTCGCGGAGTTTGAAATTCCAGCTCACCAACTTTGGAGTCTTTCTTGCCGACGGATTTTTATTATTTATATAATATATAAATAATTATAAGAATTATTTAAATATTATATTATATTTATGTGCATAGTTGACTTGTAATTTTTAGTCCGTTGCGTCGAGCGTTGAGAGTTGACTCTGGTCCCGGTTCCGGATTTTCGAACGTCCTTGCGTACAATTTAATATCTTGTACTTTGCGTTTTGAATCTTGTACTCTTGTAATTTCGAGACGTTTCTTATCAATAATTGGAACCTCTTTGATTGTATTTTGTACTTTTGAGCTTTTTGGTCGTTTGCGTCTTCAATTCGTCGAATCTGTCTTTTGTCTTCACCTTTTAATATTTAAACGAATATCACTTGTAAATAGAACAATTGCAACTAAAAGCTTGTCTTTCTTGGGGAATAATGCTATGAAATATATGTTCGTTTTTAGCATTATCAAACACCTTCATCGAGGAAAATGCTTATAAGATCTTCCGCATTAACGAGACTCCAAGAAGTGAGAGGTTTACATATATTGGTTCACAACTACTTCCAGCCAATGAAAGAAACTAGTATCGTTTTTTGCGGAGGAAACATGTTAACAGAAATGAAGATGATTTGTAGTTACAAAGAAAGTATCGGTTATCAGAAGTGTTAGATATTACTCGAGTGGGAGTAAACATAAGTGTGAAGAAAGACGTTATCAGTCAGTTTCATGTTATTAGAGAATATGAGAAGGAGTACTAGTTTACGGAGGCAAATTTTCAAAATCTGGATATGCTTGACATCTTTCACATCTACAACTACCTCAGTATTCTCACGAATCGACCTTTTGCAAAAACTCAAGCTTTGGAAGCTGTGAAGAGATACATGAAGGAGATAATTGAACTGAGGAGATGTGAGGACTTTCAAATCGGTCTCGATGCTAAAAGGAAAAAGATTCGGATAACGTGTCCGGATCAATTTCTAGAGGGACTGGAGAAGGTATTCATCAGAATGAAAGAGCTAAATAAATATTCAGATGGAACACTCAAGGCTGCACTGAAGTATCTCAAGTTCCGTCAAAGCAAGTTTGATGATATTGACATGAAAATGGGTCTTGGAGAATTCATTAAACACATCAGAGATCGTCTAAAACTCCGAATCCGAACAAGACAATTTGAGATTCTTCGTGGTCAAAGAAAGCAAAGGTATTTTAAAGAAATGGATGAATATCCATTACATGAGGGAGATCCAAGAAAAGTATGGGGTATCTGGAAACCTTCAAAGAAGATTTTAGATAATCAAGTTGAATTTTCTGACTCCATATGTACAAGATGGAAAGCTACATTTGGACCTCTCAAGATTACAAAATAGGATTACATTGTAATGTTCAAATTAACACTAAGGGGGAGATTGTTAGGACCCCGAAATGTGTATAGTGTTAATGAGAACAAGCTTTTACGATGGTTCCTTAGAAGAGGGCTATATAAGGAACCTTAGTAGTCCTAATTAGATAACCATAGCATTGTAACTGAGTTTAAGAAGCTGTGGAATGTAAACTTACCATTTCTCTAATACCGAATCTGTTCTTTATCTTACCGAGTCTCATTCTATCAATCATATCTTTAATTCTCAATATGATCTGACCTATCAAATTTTTACGCGATATCATTCCTCCACCTTTTACTTGGACTACATCTCCATTGGCAGTTTGAATTTGATTTATTCTTGGTTTTGATTAGAACAAATGTTAAAATTTTCAAATATCATGGTGTATGTGGCACCACAATCAAAAATTTACTCGTTACTTTTTGTTGTATTTGTAAAGACATTAGCTGATGAAACTTTATCCTTTAAAAATGAGGTTTTCATTACTTTATTATAAATATTTGGTGTAAAGGATTTAATTTGTATATCTCAATTTTTTAGGGTTTACTCTTGAAAAAGTGGTCCACTTAAGTATTTTTTAAAGAGGAGGGTGTTAGTTGAGGGGGCTTTTTTAAATATACCATAATTGAGCTCCATATTTTTATCTAAGCACGTCTGCACAAAATTAGATTTATTTGTAGCCCCAATATGCGATTCTGGGATCCATTTATAGTTTGGTCGGTCTTTTATCATCCCTGTAGTCAATTCATACAGTTTAATATCATTTGTTCACGCCCATTCGCAGTAAGAGACTAGGGCTTTCCCTCTTCTCAGTTAATATTTTTAATTTAGGGTTCATACCCATTTCTTCGAACGTTTGTAGGCAATGAGGACGATTGGAATATTCCCCCCTTTTTTCCGGCTGAATGATGGTGATTAGGGTTTTTTTCTTTTTACTTTAGTCGATTGTTGCAATTTCTATCTGACCTTAGGTTTGAGGGTTTACCCCCACCCATTCGGTCGTCTTTTTTGAGATAAATTAGAGGTGGAATTACTTGTAGTCATTTTCCTGCTGTTGGTATGGTTAAATTTTTGCAGTGTCGTTGTTGTTGTTGACCTCATGGTTACCGTCAGCGTCTGTTACCGTTGCTGCCACTACCTTGCATTTTCTACTGTTCTTCCACCACTCGGGATAACCTATGAGTTCAAAGCAACTAATGATTGTGTATTTTAACTTTCCACAATTTATACACTTTGGTTGTTCTTGTGTCTGGCGATGGATTTTGATAATGGTTATTTTTTTGGTGGTGGCAACAGGTGGTAGAGGTGGTTGACAGTGAACATACAGGTAACGTTTTATTTGATGGTTTACTAATTCCTCAGTTTTGGTTTGCTGTTGGTTTGGGTTGTTCACTGAGCTATCGTCACTTGAAATTGAGACTCAGTTTTGATATATGGTTGAAGCTACTGTAAGACTCTAATCTTCATTGTACATAAATAGGGTACATGAAGTGTGGGTGACCTTGTATATTAAAACAGTGGTCAGAGGGCGAACTGAGCAGGGTGTGCTCAGCGCACACTTAGGGGTGCGCCTGGCGCACTCCTCACTGTAGCCGGGTTCTGTTGTTTTTTTCCAGATATTTTGATGGGCATTTTGGTAATTTCACTTGTGGACGTGTTGGAGGATAGTAGGTCAGATCTTGGGGTATCATTCACTCCATTTTCAACAACCTTATCTTCTTCACTTTAATTTTGGAGAGAGAGTGTGATTTCTTGAGTGAGAAAGCTTAAATCCAAGAGGAAAAAGTTGTTCTCGGGCCAAAGTGCGGGTATTAAAGTCATTCCTCTACTCACTAGCTACGTTGGGGTTGTAGTGGTAAGCTCTAATCTTGATTTCCCTACTTTGATTTTGTGTAGGGTTAGGGTTTGGGTAAATGAAGAATATAAAACCCATAATTGTTGATTTTGGGTGTTCTTGGGTAAGATGGAGTCATGAAGACTCAATGGTAACTAACTTAGGGTTTCAAAGTGTTAATTGATGTTATGAGTCCTAATTGGTTGGTTAATTACTAGCACACCTAGCTAATTGGTAAATGGGTGTTAGTTGGGTTAGTGGATGACCCGAAATGGGTGTGTTGACTTTAAATGAGTCAAAGGGGTTAATGATTTACCTAGTTTGGGATTATGGGTATGAATTACTCTAATTGTGTTATAGTTAGTGTTGATAGACCTTAATCACTAGCTTTTAAGTGATTGACGAGGGTCTTGACCCTTAAGGGGCGGTTTTGGTGAAAATGGGGCATTTAATGCATTTAAGTCATTAAATGCACTTGAGTGAATTGTTGGTGTTTAGCCCAACAAGTTTGTTTGTTGATTGAATACTTATTGTATTAGGTACTCGGCTTTGAAGCATTCGAAAGTATAAAATCATCACCAAATCGTTGAGGTGAGTGGAATAATTAAATATGTATGTATATGATTTATTTACTTGTGGGGTATGGGTTAAAGTTTGATGTTGACGATACCATAACCTAGAGTATATTGTTGGTTCGTTTTGATGAGGGTTTAAGTTCGATGTTGACGATACCTCATGTATGGATTTAAAGTTCGATGTTGACGAAGCCATGCCGCTAGTGTAGTGAAATTCGATGAGGGTTTAAGTTCGATGTTGACGATACCTCATATGTGGGTTTAAGTTCGATGTTGACGATACCACATTTATTGGGACGAATGGGAATTAAGTTCGATGTTGACGATACCATTCGTTGAGCTAGCCTTGGGATTCGAATACTAATGGATGTTGTGAACATCAATGCTTATGCATTGTGTTATAACGTATTGTGTTGTTGCATTATATGATATTGTTATACTAGCTTATGTTATCGAGGATTTAGCGTTATACATTATAAAGGTATGCTAATTATGTTGCTAGTATGTATGCGGATGTGTTGTAAGTGTTTGCAAGTAAGTAAGTTATATATTTATATGTATAATTATTGCATTCACTAAGCTTTGCTTACCCTCTCGTTGTTTATCTTTTATAGGCTCGGGCGTTGATAAGGGTAAGGGCGTACGGTTGGATTAGAGATTTTCCGCTTGTTGTTTGATAAGGGACGCTTTTGGATGTGATAGCTTTTGGAGTTTGACCGAGATTTGGGTAGTTTAACCCCAAACACCATGCTCTTAGTGTCGTTTGGAATTTAAACTAGTGTGGTCGAAACTCGAACTTCTGTATGAAATTCATAAAACGGCCGATGTGTGCCCCATTTTGTAAAACTCATTTTATTATTAAATCGTGTGAGTTTTAACCATTATAACATGTTGTGAAAAGCGTTTCGTCTAAATAAGTCGGGAAGTGGGAGATCTTTATTTGAAAATTGATAAAACCGGACATAACTGAATGTGGGCCTGTGCGCGCCGCGCACCCCAAGGAGTGCGCGTGGCGCACTCTACTGATAAAAAAAAAATTTGTTTCGCGTATTCGGTTGGTTATTGGTTTGGGGTGTTACAAGTGGTATCAGAGCATGGTCTAAGAGATTTAGGCGACTTGAGATAGGTGCCTAGACTTAGACTTATTGTGTACGCGCTTTATGCGGGACTTGTAGGAGACGGGTCGGACCGGGAGTTGATTAGTGTTTAGGTTTATGTGAACTAACCTTGAACTATTTGTTTTGTGTTGTGTTAGCAAACATCAAGCGAGATAGACGTTGTACTAGCAAGTTAATGCGACGTGCTCGCGTAACAATGATTAGCTACCATTGTTACGGGTTCAAATCGTGTCAAACAAGCGATGTACGACGATTGTTGAGCAAGATGGGATAGTGCGGTGTATATGTATATACGTATGTGTTAAGTCCTTTTCGTTTCGTTGCTTAATTTACTTCGTTTTATAGAATGAAGATGAGAAATGGACACGACACCAATGACGGAAGTACGAGTGAGGACGTTGAACTCACGACCAAGGTCGAGGCCATCTTTAAAAGGCTAAAGAAGGATTTTCTTGACGATGTTCGAAAGGTTTTCCAAGAGTCGGTTGATGGACAAGTGACCGAAATGATAAATGAACGAATGAAAGCCGCAATAGAGGAGGCTTTGGAAGCTAGAAATATTTATCCTCGAGGCGAAGAGGGTAAAGGTAATGGTGGGGGTGGAAGGCGGGACTTCCACTACAAAAATTTCAAGGATACTCAACCTCCAATGTTTAATGGGGTGAGGGATCCATTGAAAAGCACTTGTTGGATTTTCGATATCGAGGGAGCGTTCCGTACCGCGGAATGTCCTCCCGAGAAGAAGACGAGGTATGGGTCTAGCATGTTGCGCGAAGAAGGCAAGTTGTGGTGGGACGATAAAATCAAATTATATGGTGAAGAGCAATGCATGAGCTTGACATGGGAGGAGTTTAAGAAGGAATTTTTCCAAGAATACCGAACTTCTTCTGATCTTGATAGAATCTGGGACGAGTTGCACAATTTGCAACAAGGTTCAATGGACTTGGTCACTCTCAAGTCTACCTTCTTGGCAAAGACTCGTTTTTGTCCAGAATATGTTGGTGACGATCACAAGCTAATGAAAGATTTCTACCGTACCATGAATGATGAGTATAAGGGTAAGATTAGTCGAGGAGCGGCTAAGTCTTTTGAAGAGTTATTTGAATTGGCTCGGGGTTTTGAGCCGGAGGTTCCAAGAAAGAGCAATTTCACTTTTTCTAAAAGAAAGTTTGAAGGTTCTAGTCATTCTAACTTTTCCAACAAGAAGAACAAGAACATGAAGGGTTCCGAAAGTGTAAATAGTGTGAAGAAGGGAGGTTTCGGGAACTTTATCCCTACTTGCTACAATTGTGGAGTACGAGGTCATTTGGCTCGGGATTGTACAAAGCCTCCTTCAACAAACAAGCTCACTTGTTTTAATTGCAACAAAGAAGGAAACCGAAAGTCGGAGTGCCCCGACTTGAACACCGATCATGTTAAACGGTTGGAGAAAGCGGCGGGCACAGCTAGGGGTCGCAACTATTTGATGACGAATGAGGAGGCCAAGCAATCCAATGAAGTCGTTTCAGGTACTTTCATGGTTAACTCTAATCCGGCACGAATCCTATTTGATAGTGGTTCCAATTTATCGTTTGTTTCTCCAAGATTCGTGTCTAAGTTAAATAAACCGATAGTTAAGTTAAGTCGTCCGGTAGAAGTTGAAATAGCGGATGGCAAGACGGCGCTAGTGGTTGATGTGTGTGAAAATTGTAACGTTGTGTTTGGTGCCGAAAATTTTATAATCGATCTCATTCCGATGACTTTGGGTGATTTTGATATCGTCGTTGGTATGGATTGGCTCGATCATAATAGAGCCGATATTGCATGCCATGATAAGTTTATTCGGGTAAAGACCCCAAGAGGGGGAGAGTTAATTATTCATGGTGGTAAGCGGAGAAGACTTGTGCCGATATGCACTTTTGCAAGGGCACGTCGTTTCCTTGTTAGTGGTGGCATGGCGTTTCTTTCCCATATTGTTGATACTCGAGATGATCCACCATCTATTCGTGAAATTCTGGTGGTGAATGAATTTGAAGATGTTTTTCCGGATGAGTTACCGGGTGTTCCGGCGGAAAGACAAGTTGAATTTCGCATTGAGTTGGTTCCGGGGGCTACCCCCATTGCTAAAACTCCTTATCGTTTAGCGCCGACGGAAATGCAAGAGTTGTTAAATCAAACCCAAGAGCTACTTGAAAAGGGTTTTATCCGACCGAGTGCTTCGCCATGGGGCGCTCCGGTTTTATTCGTGAAGAAGAAGGATGGTAGTATGCGGATGTGCATCGATTATCGGGAGTTGAACAAAGTGACGATCAAGAATCGTTATCCTTTGCCTAGGATTGACGATTTGTTTGACCAACTCCAAGGTGCAACGTATTTCTCCAAAATCGACCTACGGTCCGGCTATCACCAAATGCGGGTCCGTGAGGAAGTTATAGAGAAAACGGCTTTTTGAACGCGTTATGAGCATTTTGAGTTTGTGGTAATGCCTTTTGGTCTTACGAATGCACTGGCAGCATTCATGGACCTTATGAACCGAGTGTGCCAACCTATGTTGGACAAGTCGGTAATTGTGTTCATTGACGACATACTTGTCTATTCGAAGAGTATGAAGGAACATGAACATCATTTGCGGAGTGTGTTAAGGACGTTGCGGAAGGAGAATTTGTATGCTAAATTCTCCAAATGTGACTTTTGGCTAAGGGAAGTTCAATTCCTTGGCCATATTGTGAACGAAAATGGTATTCAAGTGGACCCGGGGAAGATTGAGACGGTAAAGAGTTGGGGACGACCGACTACGCCTACGGAAATCCGAAGTTTTCTCGGATTGGCCGATTATTATCGTCTGTTTATCCAAGACTTTTCTAAGATCGCTTCTCCATTGACAAAATTGACAAGAAAGAACGCAAGATTTAATTGGGAGAACGAGCAAGAAATTGCTTTTCAATTGTTAAAAGAGAAGTTATGTCAAGCTCCGGTGTTAGTATTGCCGGAAGGTGTGGAAGACATGACAGTTTATTGTGATGCTTCTTTAAATGGGCTCGGGTGTGTTCTAATGCAAAGGGGTAAAGTCATCGCTTATGCCTCTCGACAATTAAAGGAACACGAAACGAGATATCCGACTCATGATCTTGAGTTGGCGGCGGTTGTTCATGCTTTGAAGATTTGGCGCCATTACTTGTATGGTGTCAAGTGTACGATTTATTCGGATCACAAGAGTTTGAAACATCTTTTTGATCAAAGAGATTTGAATTATCGTCAACGTAGATGGATGGATGTGGTGAAAGATTATGATTGTGAAATACTTTATCATCCGGGTAAGACGAATGTGGTCGCAGATGCGTTAAGTCGAAAGAGTCACCACCCGGCGTTACGATTGGGATTGTTACGTATGATTATTACTAACGATTTTCTTGAAAAACTTGGCGTGATTCAAATTGAAGCTTACTTTCACAACAAGCATGCGGAACGAATTGTGGGACAATCGGAATTCATTACTATGGATTCACGTGGGTTGTTGTCTTTTCAAGGAAGAGTGTGGGTGCCGAAGATGGGGGATTATCGACGAGTGCTACTTGATGAAGCACATAAGTCAAAGTATTCCATTCATCCGGGCGCAACAAAAATGTATCTTGATTTAAAGAAGGAGTATTGGTGGCCGGGCATGAAACGTGATGTTGTTAAGTATGTTGAGCAATGTGTCACGTGTTTGCAAGTTAAAGCTGAACATCAAAAACCGTATGGTAAATTACAACCGTTAGAAATCCCGAAGTGGAAATGGGAGCACATTACCATGGATTTTATTACAAATTTACCAAAGACGGCGAGAACCCAATTTGACTCGATTTGGGTAATAGTTGATCGGTTGACGAAGAGTGCCTTGTTTCTTCCCATTCGGGAAGCGATATCGTCGGAGACCTTGGCTAAATTGTTTATCAAGGAGGTAGTTGCTCGACATGGGGTTCCTATATCTATTATTTCGGATCGAGATACCCGTTTTACATCTCAGTTTTGGGAAAAGTTTCACGAAGATATGGGTACACAATTGAATTTGAGCACAGCGTATCATCCTCAAACGGACGGCCAAACCGAACGTACGAACCAAACTTTGGAGGATATGTTACGGGCGTGTATTATTGATTTTGGTGGAAGTTGGGACGAGCACTTACCTTTGGTGGAATTCTCGTACAATAATAGTTATCATACTAGTATCAGGATGCCACCTTACGAGATGCTTTATGGGCGGAGGTGCCGAACTCCGATTTGTTGGGGTGCGATTGGTCAAAAAGAAATCGGGAGTACCGATTTGGTCTTAGAAACGAATAGCAAGATTGATATGATTCGGGATCATTTGAAAAAGGCTCAAGATAGACAAAAGTCGTATGCCGACAAGCGTAGACGAAAGATCGAATTTCAAGAAAGTGACATGGTGATGCTTAAGGTTTCGCCATGGAAAGGTGTTATTCGGTTTCAAAAATGGGGAAAGTTAGCTCCTCGGTTTATTGGTCCTTTTAAAATTTTAGCTCGTGTTGGTGAAGTCGCGTATCATTTGGAATTAGCCGAAGAGCTTGCGGGGATCCATAATACATTTCATGTTTCCCATCTCCGTAAGTGTCTTGCGGATGATTCATCATGGGTGCCATTAGACGAGATTGAACTAAACAATAAGTTAGAATATATTGAGGAGCCGATTGCCATACTCGATGAGAAGGTCAAAAGGTTGAGAAATAAAGAAGTGAGAACTTTTAAAGTTCAATGGCGTCGTAGTAAAGGTTCCAAATTTACTTGGGAGCCCGAAGAGTTTGTGTTGGTCTATCTTCCCTCTTGTCATGCGGCTTGGATCGCGAGGACGCGCTCCGATTCAAGTGGGGGAGAGTTGTAAGACCCTAATCTTCATTGTACAGCAGAGTAAATAGGGTACATGAAGTGTGGGTGACTTTGTATATTAAAACAGAGGTCAGAGGGCGAACTGAGCAAGGTGCGCTCATCGGACACTTAGGGGTGCGCCTGGCGCACTCCTCACTATAGCCGGGTTCTGTTGTTTTTTTCAGATATTTTGATGGACATTTTGGTAATTTCACTTGTGGATGTGTTGGAGGCCAGTAGGTCAGATCTTGGGGTATCATTCACTCCATTTTCAACAACCTTATCTTCTTCACTTTAATTTTGGAGAGAGAGTGTGATTTCTTGAGTGAGAAAGCTTAAATCCAAGAGAAAAAAGTTTTTCTCGGGCCAAAGTGCGGGTATTAAAGTTGTAACGACCCTGGAATTTCCAACATTTATTTATTAATAATTATTATTATTAATACGTGTGATTAAACGAATGTACGTTATTACATTTACATGTTACCATGATTGCCCGTACTTGACTTTTAAGTGCCCGAAACGTCTTTGTGACACCCGGAACTTTCACGAATAATATTTTTAGATATTATTTACATTCATGATTAAATTTATTAATCGTTTTAATTAACTAAGGCTATTAGTTAGTTACTTAGGCTTTAATTGGTTTAACTTGTGATTTAATTGAACTTGGGCTTTGATTAGTTAATGGACTCATGAATTAAGACTTGTAAGCCCACCCTACCTTTTAAATGGACTTGACTAGCCCACTCTTTCAAGTGTAAGTATCATTTAGTGAGGTAACTAGTTAGTTTTATCAATTGGAATCTAGTTAACAACTTATCCCCATGCATGGCCATCTTTTATCCAACTTTGATGAGCTTTACATGTAAGTGACTAGAGTGTAATCTCCTTTCCCCCACACCTTGCTAAACCGTCGGCCTTTGTTTACTACAAGGGGATTCAAATTTTCTTTTACACTACTTACTTACACTCTCATTCTCTCATTTCTCAAACACACATTCAAACTTGCAACTTCTTTCTCTCTTTTCTCTCTCAAGTTGTAAGTAACAAGCTTTAAACTTCTCTTCTTTTCTTCAAACAAAACCAACTTCTTATCACTTCATCATCATCATTCTTTTCTTTAAATGTTACTTGTCTTTGATTAGTTAATTACTTGTTGTTATTTACTTACATGTTTCAAGAATCTAACTTTCTAGTTTGATTCATCCTTTATCTTGTTTTAACAAGAACAATCAAGAACTAAACTCTCTAGTTTAGGTTCTACATATATTGTTTCAAAAGATATAAGTTCATTGTTGTTGAAATCATACTTGTAAGTCATGGAAGTGAACTTAAAGTTTACTTTACTTAAATATCAACTTTGGTTGAATCTTTAAAGTATGAGCAACCCTTGAACTAATTACTTGTTTAATTAACTTGTTTCTTTATTTTATACACTTTAATTTCATGTAGTTAGTTTATATGGTCAAGTACTACAAGTTAGTCTTGATCTCATATCTCTTGAACAAATTAAGTTAACCTTGGAAATTCAAGAACACACAAATAAGTTTTCTTTAAATATAACTTTGGATCTAGACTTTTGAGTCTTGGATCTTCAAGATCAAACTAAGAACTATGTTCTATTACTTATGATCTTGATTAGTTAGTTAACTTTCAAGTTTATAGTTCAATATTTCTTTTAAAGTTCATGTATGTGTTAGATCTAAGACTTTGATGTAACTTTGGTTCATCAAACTTCATACAACTCTTAAGTGAGTTGTGCTTCATGTCTTAGACTTGCACTAGGGTTATGATGGTCAAGACTTGGTTAAGATGATGTAGATACATCAATGAGTTGTACACTTGAAGCTATATGCATCAAGGATGAGAACCATGATGAACATCAAGCACCAAGACCACCGGAACCCTTTTTAAACTCACTGTTCTGTCCAAAACCTACTGACCTGATGCTTCTGGAACATACCAGTAGACCTGGGCTGTTCTAACCTTGATTTGTAGATAGAAATTTTTGAGTAGATAACTTTTCATATAGGACTCGTCTTAATCCGAGTTACGGTTTAGGATTTATGGCCCTCCGATCGTTACTATGTCCTTTAACGTTGTGCAGAAATTTCTGACCTACTCGCACTTAGACCGTCGCCACGGTCAAACCAAGACGAGTTTGCTTCTGTAACTTTTACCACACTTAAGGGACTCATAGATGGAGCCGTGGCCACTGGTCTCACCTTAATTCAGTAAGGGTAGAGGCCGTGGCGACTGACTGAATTCAGACTTTGTTGAAAACTACTTTCATAAACGAAACTTACTTTACGCCTTTTGTTTGATGATGAATGATGATGACCCTTAAGACCTTAATTACATACTTTTAAACCTATTAAGACGATTTACTGACTTAGTACTATTTGACTTAGGTTGAGGACTTCGGACCATTTACTTGCACACCTTTCCCGACTACTACTTTACCGCTACATATCATTGTGAGTTATAGCATTCCCTTTTTACTTTAACTTATTTTGGGAACTGAGAATACATGCGGATTTTATGTTTTACATACTAGGCACGAGTACTTAAACTTATATATGTGTGGGTTATATAACGGCAGAAACATTCCCTTTAGCTCGGTAACGTTTAATCATTGGTTTATGAACCGGTGAACGCGAATCTTAGATATGGATCCATAGGGTTTGACATCCCCACTCGGGCTAGTCGCGCTAGCAGTCAACGAGTGTTTAATATTTCATAAACATACGCACTCGCCAAGTGTACTTTCAGGGGGTATTTTAAACGTTAAGTTAGTTACCAAGTGCCCACGGTTAACATATACTTTATCATACTGTTTTGAAACGCTCTTTGTAGCACTGAAATCTCGTGGCCTACCTTACATACTGTTATACTTAAACTATAGCTCACCAACCGTTGTGTTGACGTTTTTAAGCATGTATTTCTCAGGTGCTTGAGGTTGCTTCCGCTGTGTACTAGTCGTGCTGTAGAACCCGCTGCTTAGAGTTGTCCACGCATGAACTACTTTACTTTGCATTCAAACATTCGTACTTTTGAACTATGACTTGTAACGACCATTGTGGTCACGTACACTTATTTATTTGCTTCTACTTAGTGAAGCATGCTTTTGAAATGTAAAACATTTGATGTCGGTTATGACATCACCTTTTATCGTGAATGCAACTTCTTTAATTACAGCATATAGTACTTAACCTTGTAATGATCCTGTTGTTGATGATTCGTACACGATGGTTTTGTACGGGGCATCACATTTGGTATCAGAGCATTGGTTGTAGGGAATTAGGTTGCATTAGTAAGTCTAAGACCTACCCGAGTAGGATTCACTAATAGGACTAATCTACAACTTGCTAGTTTACTTGTTTCTGCTGAACTTGCTGCATGCTGCTGCTTACTGTTACTGCTATATGCCATATGCTATTACATGATTTCACTACTGCATGATGCTACTTGCTTTCGATTGCATGCTACTTTCATATGAATTACTGTTATTGCCATGCTAGTTACCGTTATACATGATTTAAACTGTTGGCCTATTATTTGCTTGCTTTATGACATACTGACATGGAAAATTTATTTTTCCTTGTTCAGATGTCGGATGTTCCACCTGCTGGCATTTCGGGCAGTACAGACTCAGACCCCGTCGCCCTACCTACTGCTACACCTGCTGCTGCTACTACCGATACACCGGCCCTGACACCCACTAGTGATCCCGGTGCTTCTACTTCTGGAGCTGGTACTAGTGCACCTGCCCCAGTGGCTGCTCCCGGACCCTCGAGGTCACAGCCCCGCATTGGTGGTATTGAGATCCCCGCGGAGTTCGGGGAAGGGCCGTTTCGTAACCACATGCGCACGCCTTGCCGACGCACTCCCGACGGACGTTTAGTCGTGATTCCTCCAGGCAGACACAGACAGATGTTGGCCGCCTTCGGACGCTTCGGATTACCAGCTCAGCCACCAGTGTCACCACCACACGATTCGGATGACTCATCATCCGCCAATTCTTCATCATCAGACGACTCCAGCGATAATGAGGATCCTGCTGATAGACCTATTCAGGCACCCTCCACCCCACCGAAGAAGCGGTACCGTTCCGACGGCACCGTCATTCCAGGGGTGAATGGAGGTCGTGCTTTTACTGATGCTTTTGGCCATCGACGTAGGGTTACTGCTCGTAAACGAGTTGTGCCATACCCTGCCGACCCACAGATACGTAAGGTTCCCCGTTACGTATTGACTATTCCTGGAACCGTACCACCTAGATTTAGATACGGACCACTTACATCTAGGGACGTACCGTCTACATCCGGAGCCGGACCATCTACATCAGCACCACCGGCACCACCCGCACCACTCGCCCCACCTACACCGCCTGCCCCACCAGCTCCCTCTAACGAGGAACTGATGAGGGAGATTGAGACTCTCCGAGCTCGAGTCACTGAGCTCGAGGAGCAGTTGGCTCGAGGAGCAGTTCACCCGCCTTCACCGTAGGACTTTGTATTTAGATTTCATGATGTAATCTAGTTATAGTTTCATGTATTTCATATGTATTGTACGAACTTATTCAGATGTATGAAACTTATTATTATTAATGAATGGAACTTTGCGTTATTTAATTCTTGCACGATGTTCTATTTACATTGCTGTACGATGATTCTGTGGTATTTGTACCTAGATGCATTATTTAATAACATGTGATGTTTTGATTCCATGTTGGTCACTATATACTGTATTATTACTACTTGCATGCTGGATTTTGACTTGGGTCAAAATTTTTGTTTAGAATACCATGGCTAATGGAAGAACCACACCTACCGCCGCCCAGATTGAGGACATGATCAGCGAACGGGTCGCTGCAGCCCTAGCAGAAAGAAATATCCAAGCTCCACCGCCACCACCACCAGGTATCCCACCCGTTCGAAATGGGTGTACATACAAGGAATTCCAGAGCTGCAAACCGCATAACTTCAGCGGCACCGAGGGACCAGTTGGTCTCACCAGATGGTTCGAGAAACTTGAATCAGTATTCCGAGTTAGCAACTGTTCGGAGGATAATAAAACCAAGTTTGCATCTTGCACGCTATTTGACGGCGCGCTAACGTGGTGGAACACGTTAGCTCAAGCGAAAGGTATCGATGAGGCGTATGCTACGCCATGGGAGGAATTCAAGGCGGCTATGATTGATGAGTATTGTCCGAGAACCGAAATTCAGAAGATGGAAATCGAATTTATGCAGTTAAAGGCCGTAGGAAACGACCTTAACAGTTACAACCGTAGGTTTTTGGAGTTGGCTCTTATGTGTCCGACCATGGTCACCCCCGAATTCAAGCGCATGGAGAAATACTTCTCGGGACTCCCTAAGTCCATCAAAGGAAATGTCACCTCATCCAAACCACCGAATGTTCCCGAAGCAATGCGCATGGCGCATACTCTCCTGAATCAAATCATCCTTGACGAGCCGGAGAAGGCTAAGTTTGAAGCCGGTAGTAGTGAAAAGAGGAAATGGGACAACAACCATAACAACCACAACAACCACAACAACAATAACAACAACAGGGGTAGAAACTATGATCAAAACCCGGCGAAGCAACATGAAGGGTTCAGGCAAAAAAACAACAACCCCAACCCCAACAACAACAACTCCAACCCGAACTACAAAGGCACGCTACCACAATGCAGGAGGTGCTACAAGCACCACACCGGATATTGTAATGCTGTTTGTGAGAAGTGCAAGAAGAGCGGGCACATCGGTAGAGACTGCAAGACTACCACGATGACAGGGAGGCCGAACACCAACGGGCCGAAAAAGTGTTACGAATGCGGGCAGACGGGCCATTTCAGAAACGAGTGCCCGAACAAACGAAAGGATGGCGGACCACCGCGTGCTAGAGCTTTTAATGTTAATGCAAGGGATGCACGCGATAACCCCGACTTGGTGACAGGTATATTCAAAATCAACAATCTTTTAGCTTCTGTCTTGTTTGATACTGGTGCGGATAGAAGTTATGTATGTAGACATTTTTGCGATAAGATTAATTGGTCATTAGTCCCGTTAAAAGAAAGTATGCTTGTCGAGGTCGCAAATGGAAAACTTGAAAAGGTTGACCATATTAGTCGTGGAGCTATTATCAACATAGCTGGTGCAGATTTCGAAATTGACTTGATACCTATCAAACTGGGAAGTTTTGACATGATCGTCGGTATGGATTGGTTGAGCAAGATAAAGGCCGATGTTATCTGTGGAGATAAAGCACTTCGCATACCACAAGGAGATGGCGAACCACTGGTTATCTATGGAGAGAGATGTACCTCGAAGTTGAACCTCATTAGTTGCGTGAAAGCGCAAAAGATTATGAAGAAGGGACGCTTTGCTATCCTAGCACATGTGAAAGCGGTAGAAACTGAGGTAAAGAGCGTGAACGACGTTCGAATTGTGAACGAATTTTCCGATGTCTTCCCAGAGGAATTGCCTGGATTGCCGCCACAGAGAGCCGTAGAGTTTCAGATTGACTTAGTGCCAGGAGCTGCACCTGTAGCTCGCGCACCCTATAGACTTGCACCTTCCGAGATGCAAGAATTACAGAGTCAACTACAAGAGCTACTTGACCGAGGATTTATCCAACCAAGTTTCTCGCCTTGGGGAGCACCGGTTCTGTTTGTGAAGAAGAAGGATGGATCCTTTCGTATGTGTATCGACTACCGTGAGCTCAACAAATTGACTATCAAGAATCGGTATCCTCTTCCACGAATTGACGATCTTTTTGATCAACTACAAGGATCGAGCGTTTATTCAAAGATCGATTTGCGATCCGGCTATCACCAGTTGAGGGTGAAGGAAAGTGACGTTATGAAGACTGCATTCAGAACCCGTTATGGTCATTATGAGTTCCTCGTGATGCCATTCGGTTTGACAAATGCACCTGCCGTGTTCATGGACCTCATGAATCGTGTCTGCAAGCCTTACTTGGACAAGTTTGTTATCATCTTCATAAATGATATCCTCATCTACTCTAAGAGCGAAGAAGAACATGAGCAACACCTTCGACTAGTACTTGAACTCTTGAGACAAGAACAACTTTATGCCAAATTCTCCAAGTGTGAATTTTGGTTGAAGGAAGTACAGTTTCTGGGTCATGTTGTGAGCGACCAGGGTATCAAAGTTGATCCCGCCAAGATTGAAGCCATCAGCAAGTGGGAGACCCCCACTACTCCGACGCATATTCGCCAATTCCCAGGTCTCGCCGGTTACTACCGAAGATTCATCGAAGGATTTTCTCTGATTGCGCGTCCTTTGACCGCACTGACTCACAAGGGCATGAAGTTCATTTGGGAACCCGCACACGAATCAGCATTCCAAACTTTGAAGAAGAAGTTAACCACCGCACCTATCCTATCACTTCCTGAAGGCAGTGACGACTTTGTTGTTTATTGTGATGCATCGAAGAGCGGTTTTGGTTGTGTATTGATGCAACGATCAAAGGTTATTGCCTATGCCTCCCGCCAATTGAAGATTCACGAGCGGAACTACACTACACATGATCTTGAACTTGGATCCGTTGTCTTTGCACTCAAATTGTGGAGACATTATTTGTATGGAACTAAGAGCACTATCTTCACCGACCACAAGAGTCTCCAGCACATCTTTGATTAGAAGCAACTGAATATGAGACAGCGTCGATGGATCGAGACGCTCAACGACTATGATTGTGAACTCCGTTATCACCCTGGCAAGGCCAATGTTGTAGCTGACGCTTTAAGCCGAAAGGAGAGGACGACACCTCTTCGTGTTAGGGCTCTAAACATCACCATTCATTCGAACCTCAACAACCAGATCAGAGTAGCCCAAGTTGAGGCTCTCAAGGAGGAGAACATATCTCACGAACATCTGAACATACTTGTCTCTCGATTCGAGGTTAGGGAGTCTGGACTCCGATGTTATGCCGGAAGAATTTGGGTACCTCTTTATGGAGATCTACGGAACCTGATACTTGATGAAGCACACAAGTCAAGATATTCGATTCACCCCAGTGCGGGCAAAATGTACCACGACCTTAAAAACAGTATTGGTGGCCGAATCTTAAGAAGGATGTTGCAACTTATGTTGGGAAGTGTTTGACTTGTTCGAAAGTTATGGCCGAACATCAGAGGCCTTCTGGGTTACTTCAACAGCCGGAAATCCCACAATGGAAGTGGGAAAGGATCACAATGGATTTCATTACTAAGCTGCCGAAGACGGTGGGAGGATACGATATATTTGGGTTATTGTTGACCGCCTTACCAAATCTGCACACTTCCTGGCGATGAAGGAAACTGATACAATGGAAAGACTTGATCAGCTGTACATCAAAGAGGTTGTATCTCGTCATGGTGTACCTTTATCGATCATCTCCGATCGCGATCCCCGTTTTGCCTCTAGATTTTGGCGTTCTTTGCAAGAAGCCATGGGAACTCATCTCGACATGAGTACTGCTTATCATCCTCAGACTGACGGGCAAAGTGAACGAATGATTCAGACCTTGGAGGACATGCTGCGTGCATGTGTCATTGATTTTGGAAAGGCCTGGGAAAGACATTTGCCACTCGCCGAATTCTCGTACAACAACAGTTATCACTCTAGCATTAATGCTGCACCTTTTGAAGCATTGTATGGCCGTAAGTGCCGATCTCCTATTTGTTGGGCCGAAGTAGGCGAAAAGCAAATCACCGGACCCGAGGTAGTCCATGAAACCACAGAGAAGATTACTCAAATTCAAGCTAGACTTAAGACTGCCCGTGATCATCAAAAGAGTTATGCCGATCTTAAACGTAAGGACTTTGAATTCAACGTTGGTGATCATGTAATGTTAAAGATTGCACCTTGGAAAGGTGTGATCCGTTTTGGAAAACGTGGGAAGTTGAACCCACGATACATTGGTCCTTTTGAGATCTTGGAACGTGTTAGACCCGTTGCTTACCGATTAGATCTACCAGCACAATTGAGCTCAGTTCATCCTACCTTCCATGTGTCAAACTTGAAGAAGTGTCTTGCTGCACCTGAACTTATCATACCACTTGAGGAGCTTACGATTGACGATAAACTCCACTTTGTGGAAGAACCTGTTGAAATTATGGATCGTGAGGTCAAAACTTTGAAACGCAACAAGATTCTGATCGTTCGAGTACGATGGAATGCCAAACGAGGACCTGAGTTTACTTGGGAACGAGAGGATCAAATGATGCGGAAATATCCTCACCTTTTCCCGACTCCTCCATCTACCTCAGCTTAAATTTCGGGACGAAATTTTCTTTAACAGGTGGGTAATGTAACGACCCTGGAATTTCCAATATTTATTTATTAATAATTATTATTATTAATACGTGTGATTAAACGAATGTACGTTATTACATTTACATGTTACCATGATTGCCCGTACTTGACTTTTAAGTGCCCGAAACGTCTTTGTGACACCCGGAACTTTCACGAATAATATTTTTAGATATTATTTACATTCATGATTAAATTTATTAATTATTTTAATTAACTAAGGCTATTAGTTAGTTACTTGGGCTTTAATTGGTTTAACTTGTGATTTAATTAAACTTGGGCTTTGATTAGTTAATGGACTCATGAATTAAGACTTGTAAGCCCACCCTACCTTTTAAATGGACTTGACTAGCCCACTCTTTCAAGTGTAAGTATCATTTAGTGAGGTAACTAGTTAGTTTTATCAATTGGAATCTAGTTAACAACTTATCCCCATGCATGGCCATCTTTTATCCAACTTTGATGAGCTTTACATGTAAGTGACTAGAGTATAATCTCCTTTCCCCCACACCTTGCTAAACCGTCAGCCTTTGTTTACTACAAGGGGATTCAAATTTTCTTTTACACTACTTACTTACACTCTCATTCTCTCATTTCTCAAACACACATTCAAACTTGCAACTTCTTTCTCTCTTTTCTCTCTCAAGTTGTAAGTAACAAGCTTTAAACTTCTCTTCTTTTCTTCAAACAAAACCAACTTCTTATCACTTCATCATCATCATTCTTTTGTTTAAATGTTACTTGTCTTTGATTAGTTAATTACTTGTTGTTATTTACTTACATGTTTCAAGAATCTAACTTTCTAGTTTGATTCATCCTTTATCTTGTTTTAACAAGAACAATCAAGAACTAAACTCTCTAGTTTAGGTTCTACATATATTGTTTCAAAAGATATAAGTTCATTGTTGTTGAAATCATACTTGTAAGTCATGGAAGTAAACTTAAAGTTTACTTTACTTAAAGATCAACTTTGGTTGAATCTTTAAAGTATGAGCAACCCTTGAACTAATTACTTGTTTAATTAACTTGTTTCTTTATTTTATACACTTTAATTTCATGTAGTTAGTTTATATGGTCAAGTACTACAAGTTAGTCTTGATCTCATATCTCTTGAACAAATTAAGTTAACCTTGGAAGTTCAAGAACACACAAATAAGTTTTCTTTAAATATAACTCTGGATCTAGACTTTTGAGTCTTGGATCTTCAAGATCAAACTAAGAACTATGTTCTACTACTTATGATCTTGATTAGTTAGTTAACTTTCAAGTTTATAGTTCAATATTTCTTTTAAAGTTCATGTATGTGTTAGATCTAAGACTTTGATGTAACTTTGGTTCATCAAACTTCATACAACTCTTAAGTGAGTTGTGCTTCATGTCTTAGACTTGCACTAGGGTTATGATGGTCAAGACTTGGTTAAGATGATGTAGATACATCAATGAGTTGTACACTTGAAGCTATATGCATCAAGGATGAGAACCATGATGAACATCAAGCACCAAGACCACCGGAACCCTTTTTAAACTCACTGTTCTGTCCAAAACCTACTGACCTGATGCTTATGGAACATACCAGTAGACCTGGGCTGTTCTAACCTTGATTTTTAGATAGAACTTTTCGAGTAGATAACTTTTCATATAGGACTCGTCTTAATCCGAGTTACGGTTTAGGATTTATGGCCCTCCGATCGTTACTATGTCCTTTAACGTTGTGCAGAAATTTCTGACCTACTCGCACTTAGACCGTCGCCACGGTCAAACCAAGACGATTTTGCTTCTGTAAATTTTACCACACTTAAGGGACTCATAGACGGAGCCGTGGCCACTGGTCTCACCTTAATTCAGTAAGGGTAGAGGCCGTGGCGACTGACTGAAGTCAGACTTTGTTGAAAACTACTTTCATAAACGAAACTTACTTTACGCCTTTTGTTTGATGATGAATGATGATGACCCTTAAGACCTTAATTACATACTTTTAAACCTATTAAGACGATTTACTGACTTAGTACTATTTGACTTAGGTTGAGGACTTCAGACCATTTACTTGCACACCTTTCCCGACTACTACTTTACCGCTACATATCATTGTGAGTTATAGCATTCCCTTTTTACTTTAACTTATTTTGGGAACTGAGAATACATGCGGATTTTATGTTTTACATACTAGGCACGAGTACTTAAACTTATATATGTGTGGGTTATATAACGGCAGAAACATTCCCTTTAGCTCGGTAACTTTTAATCATTGGTTTATGAACCGGTGAACGCGAATCTTAGATATGGATCCATAGGGTTTGACATCCCCACTCGGGCTAGTCGCGCTAGCAGTCAACGAGTGTTTAATACTTCTTAAACATACGCACTCGCCAAGTGTACTTTCAGGGGGTATTTTAAACGTTAAGTTAGTTACCAAGTGCCCACGGTTAACATATACTTTATCATACTGTTTTGAAACGCTCTTTGTAGCACTGAAATCTCGTGGCCTACCTTACATACTGTTATACTTAAACTATAGCTCACCAACCGTTGTGTTGACGTTTTTAAGCATGTATTTCTCAGGTGCTTGAGGTTGCTTCCGCTGTGTACTAGTCGTGCTGTAGAACCCGCTGCTTAGAGTTGTCCACGCATGAACTACTTTACTTTGCATTCAAACATTCGTACTTTTGAACTATGACTTGTAACGACCATTGTGGTCACGTACACTTATTTATTTGCTTCTACTTAGTGAAGCATACTTTTGAAATGTAAAACATTTGATGTCGGTTATGACATCACCTTTTATCGTGAATGCAACTTCTTTAATTACAGCATATAGTACTTAACCTTGTAATGATCCTGTTGTTGATGATTCGTACACGATGGTTTTGTACGGGGCATCACAAAAGTCGTTCATCTACTCACTAGCTACGTTGGGGTTGTAGTGGTAAGCTCTAATCTTGATTTCCCTACTTTGATTTTGTGTAGGGTTAGGGTTTGGGTAAATGAAGAACATAAAACTTATAATTGTTGATTTTGGGTGTTCTTGGGTAAGATGGAGTCATGAAGATTCAATGGTAACTAACTTAGGGTTTCAAAGTGTTAATTGATGTTATGAGTCCTAATTGGTTGGTTAATTACTAGCACACCTAGCTAATTGGTAAATGGGTGTTAGTTGGGTTAGTGGATGACCCGAAATGGGTGTGTTGACTTTAAATGAGTCAAAGGAGTTAATGATTTACCTAGTTTGGGATTATGGGTATGAATTACCCTAATTGTGTTATAGTTAGTGTTGATAGACCTTAATCACTAGCTTTTAAGTGATTGACGAGGGTCTTGACCCTTAAGGGGCGGTTTTGGTGAAAATGGGGCATTTAATGCATTTAAGTCATTAAATGCACTTGAGTGAATTGTTGGTGTTTAGCCCAACAAGTTTGTTTGTTGATTGAATACTTATTGTATTAGGTACTCGGCTTTGAAGCATTCGAAAGTATAAAATCATCACCAAATCGTTGAGGTGAGTGGAATAATTATATATGTATGTATATGATTTATTTACTTGTGGGGTATGGGTTAAAGTCCGATGTTGACGATACCATAACCTAGAGTATATTGTTGGTTCGTTTTGATGAGGGTTTAAGTTCGATGTTGACGATACCTCATGTATGGATTTAAAGTTCGATGTTGACGAAGCCATACCGCTAGTGTAGTGAAATTCGATGAGGGTTTAAGTTCGATGTTGACGATACCTCATATGTGGTTTTAAGTTCGATGTTGACGATACCACATTTATTGGGACGAATGGGAATTAAGTTCGATGTTGACGATACCATTCGTTGAGCTAGCCTTGGGATTCGAATACTAATGGATGTTGAGAACATCAATGCTTATGCATTGTGTTATAACATATTGTGTTGTTGCATTATATGATATTGTTATACTAACTTATGTTATCGAGGATTTAGCGTTATACATTATAAAGGTATGCTAATTATGTTGCTAGTATGTATGCGGATGTGTTGTAAGTGTTTGCAAGTAAGTAAGTTATATATTTATATGTATAATTATTGTATTCACTAAGCTTTGCTTACCCTCTCGTTGTTTATCTTTTATAGGCTCGGGCGTTGATAAGGGTAAGGGCGTACGGTTGGATTAGAGATTTTCCGCTTGTTGTTTGATAGGGGACGCTTTTGGATGTGATAGCTTTTGGAGTTTGACCGAGATTTGGGTAGTTTAACCCCAAACACCATGCTCTTAGTGTCGTTTGGAATTTAAACTAGTGTGGTCGAAACTCGAACTTCTGTATGAAACTCGTAAAACGGCCGATGTGGGCCCCATTTTGTAAAACTCATTTTATTATTGAATCGTGTGAGTTTTAACCATTATAACATGTTGTGAAAAGCGTTTCGTCTAAATATGTCGGGAAGTGGGAGATCTTTATTTGAAAATTGATAAAACCGGACAGAACTGAATGTGGGCCTGTGCGCGCCGCGCACCCCAAGGAGTGCGCGTGGCGCACTCTACTGATAAAAAAAAAAAAAAAATTTTGTTTCGCGTATTCGGTTGGTTATTGGTTTGGGGTGTTACAGCTACGAACGGTAGTATTTATCCCCTGATCTACACTGTAAGCTTTAATACCAAATTAAGAATATAAAGAACTAAATATTTCTCTAACAATAATTAAAAGAACTAAAATGATTGTTTATTTTGATTCACTGAATTGATAATATGTTTATAAACTTGAGCACCTCTATTTATACATAAAAAAAACCAACGACTAGCTAGGATATAAATAAGGCAAGGAGACTTATGGGAGAAATACAAATTAAGGAAAATATAATGGTCAAGATTGAAGGAGCCGTTGAATTTCTAGAATTAACTTTTTTCTAACAGAGGGATTGAATATGAACGTGAATAAGCAAGGTTTTCGATGGATGTGATTGTAACACTCATAGAAAAGAGTTAAAAGTAATGCTACTAAAATATAATGAATAATTAGGTTGGCCAAAAACTATTAAAAGTTTAATTACATTAAACTTGACTAAATATTGCTTGATAAAATACTACATCTTAGCTAGGATTATCACCTATATAAATTATTAGTAACGATATACGTGTACTACAAATATCTATTTGCTGCTCATTTAAAGTTGATGAGTAACATTGTTACTAGCCAAAGATTGTATATTGGGATTATCACCAAAATGTTCAAATATTTTTTACCCCTTGCACCAGAGCCTAAAAAAAAAAAATTGACAAAATGCCCTCGCAAGGCGCAAGGTTCCTTGCGACCTTGCGTCCTTGCGTATTCTTCTAAAAAAATCACGGTTAAATGACATGTTTAAACCCGTCACTCCACACTTTCATCCGACTTCGCAAACACGCAAATAAACAGTAACACAAGCGATTCGCAAAAACGCAAGCACAAACGCAAACCCTCTTCATCGCTTCCATTACTACTACCAGATTCTCCTTCTTCATCATCTCCACCACCACCTAACCCCTCTTGCCACCACCGTGACCTCTTATTCTAGCCTACAAGCGTTTACACGAAGTATTAGGGTTTTCACGCAAGATAAATCGGGTTTTCACGAGGTAATCAAGCTAATAATCAAGGAATCAACCTCTCTACGATGGCGAGCACCCAGGTTAGTGATTACTTTGTTATTTATGTGTGTTTTATCGGTTTATTTTGGGTTTGATGCGAATTGTATAAATGTGCACACATACTGCTCGATGAAATGTCTCTTCGAGGTGTATTTTTGTTTAATGAAGTACAATCGTTGTTTTATGACATGCAACTGTATTTTAGGTTATATGGTCGAGTGAAACATACATAAACTGCTCGTAAAATTATGGAAATTAATCAGACGCAAGGCCTAGTTTGCGTGCTTGCGTATGCATCGTTAAGGACGCAAGGTTATATTTGCGTCCTTGCGTGTCTCCAGAAACATGTCTTTGCGTCCTTGCGTTGGTCTATTAAACGGACTCAAGTTTTATCTTGCGTCCTTGCGTCCTTGTATTTTCTGCTGATTATAAAGTTACTTATGCAGGGATTTGTGGAAGGAAAGTTAACGATGAAGAATAAGTGAGCGTTATAGGGGATGTGAAGAAGGTCATGACTGAGAATCAAATTAAAAAGTTTAAAGAAACGTGTTTTGGTCCATGGTGAGATCTAGAATACTTTGGTAATGATCCCGGGCTTGTACATTGCATGCTTCAAAGGAAGAGTGTGCGGCCGGAAAGACTGGATAATGTTAAGTACCCCGATGAGCATGAGGATATATGGTTTCATTTTCAGAACAATTTTTCGATTAGATTTGGTCGCCGTGAATTTTGTCTTGTGACGGGTTTTTTGTTTAGTAGCCGGACGGACATGGCACATTACATCCCGAAGAATTATGATGTCCAGACCGCACCTATTAGACGACGTTTATTTAAGGGTTTTAAAGATTCTCAAAATGTTTTGATTAGTGATGTTGAAAAGATGCTTTTAAAATCTGATCACCGCCGTATTAGTGACGATGATGTGGTGCGATTAGCAATTATCTTGATTGTAGAGAGAGGTTTTATGGGTAAACAAGGGATCCATGTTGCGAATAAAAAGTTTTTATGGCTAGTCGAAGAGTTATCGCGTGTTAATCAGTACCCATGGGGGTCTCGTATTTGGGAGCCAACTTACGAAGCGGTTAGTGAAGGCTTTGTTATTCGTGAAAGCCAATTAGAGAGTGGAAAGGCGTACACTTTGGCGGGATTTATGTGGGCTTTCAAGGTAAATGGTTGAATATTTGTTATTTAATGTTAATATTTAAGATGTAACATAAATTAAATTAATTGTTTTATTATTTGTAGATTTGGATTCTCGAGTCTTACCGTCGTACCATTAAACCGTTTGCAAAAAAGACTGACAAGAATGGAGTACCGAGGGCTCTTTTTTGGAAGCGTTCATCTGCCGAGTCATTTGGAATGTCTGAATACCTTAAACTCCTACATATTCAGGTTAGTTACATTTTTAAAATGTTAGCCTATCCTAAATTGTTCATAGTTTATCTGTTATCTATTTACAAACAGGTTCTGGTATGGATGCAAGGTATACCTTGAGTCCTTGCGTTTATTTTTATGTAGACGCAAGGTGGACCTTGCGTCCTTGCGTGTGGTTTTGTTCATCAACGCAAGCGTTGTTTGCGTCCTTGCGTACACGTACGCAAGCTTTTCTTTGCGTCTTTGCGTATTGGTTTCTGCTAATATTCTTATTTGATAATTAAATAATTAATAATTAATTGTAGGATGAGTGTCCCAAGAAAAAGAGACCTTTTCGTGGTCTGCAGCCAACTGAAACAGAACAGAGTTGTCAATGGTGGATTCAGAGTGACGTGTACTTTAGAGGAGGAAAGGTACCAGAAGATGAGATCGAGGTTGAGGTCCAGGATGATGAAGTTGATACAGATGATCCAGTTGTTGATGGGTCTGAGCAGACACACCACAAGCATTCAACAGAAGATGTTTATACAGAGGGCCTTCACGATGTACACAATTTACATCGTATGTTAGAGTTGTTGATAAAGCGGGTGGACAAACAAGAGAAAGAGTTAATTGATTGCAAAAAACTTGTTATGCAACACGAAGAACTTTTATCGCAACAACAACAACAACAATATCAGGTACATTGAATTGAATTGATTTATGTTGGTTTATTTATTATTATTTTGGTATTAATTGAATTGATTTATTGATTTATTTATTACTTATGTTATTTATTGTGGACAAACAAGCTTGCGTTTTTTCGTGCACGTTTTGATACACAAGAACCGCCGCCACCAACTCCACCAGTAGAGATTCAGGTTGATTGATACATTGTAGCTAATAGGTAGCAGGTCTTGTATGCAAATATGGTGTAAATAGGTTGCTGGTAAATTCACTTTTGCAACAGTTGTATTTGACACTACACGCAAGGACGCAAGCTTAGATTTGCGTCCTTGCGTGTACATATTTTTGGCTGTTTTTTGTACGCAAGCAAGATTTTGCGTCCTTGCGTGTGTATACTTTCGTCTATCTTGCGTACGCAAGCAAAGCCTTGCGTACGCAAGCAAAGCCTTGCGTACGCAAGCAAAGCCTTGCGTACACAGTAAGTGATTTGCTTCCTTGAGTGTGTTGTAAAACAAATTACATTTATTATATAAAATAACACAGTAGGTACCTAGAATACAAGGGAAATACAACAATACATTACAACTAACGAAATCCAACAATAAGTTAAAAATAAAACTGACATTACAACAAATGCGATAGTGTTACTAATTATCGCTCCCTAAATTGCACGTTGCATAAAACTGAGACTGATATGCCTTAAAAGCTTCAGCATCTGTGGCCTTCTCCTTACCCTTCTTCGATTTTGAGGCCGATGTTTTTACTACCCTTTTAGAAGTTGATTCACCTGTTCGGTCATAAGAAGCTGTGCACGTATCCCTACCATGACCTGGTTCTTTGCAACGAGTGCAAGTTCTTACGGTTTTTTCATTATCTTCACCCTTCGACGGAATACGTTTTGTATTTTTAGGGCGTCCAGGGGCTCTTTTCTCCTTAATGGGAGGGTTTACAATTTGTAAAACGCCGGGCGACGGATACGACCATTCTGACCGATGGGCAAAGGAAGGATGTGTTCCAAATACGTATTTATATAAGTTTGAGTCGTGAACCAGTGTGATACAAATTGAGTAACATCCTCCACGCCGAAAAGTCGTGCTGCTGCAATAACATGACCACAAGGTATCCCCGATAACTGCCACTGCCCACATGAACATACTTTATCGTCGAGATTAACCATTCCATTTTTTCTGCCATCTCGCACTTCTATTTGATTGTTTGTCGATGGAATTGCTTGCCATCTTCTAGATTTTCTCGTCATCTTGCCTAGTTTATGTGACGCCCCGTACTAAATCATCATGTACGGACCATCATCAACAGGATCATTACAAGGTTAAGTACTATATGCGTTTTCAAAACAGAGTTTACCTTCATAAATAAAAGTGACGTCATAACATACGTCAATTGTTTTACAAATCAAAGTATGCTTCACAGAGTAGAAGCATTAAATAAGTGTACGTGACCATAATGGTCGTTACATAACATAAGTTCATAAGTAAAAAGTTTGAATGCAACATAAGTAGTCATGCGATAACAACTCTAGGCAGCGGGTTCTACAGCACGACTAGTAAGATAGCGGAAGCGACTTCAAGCACCTGAGAAAATACATGCTTAAAAAGGTCAACACAAAGGTTGGTGAGCTATAGTTTAAGTATAACAGTAATGTAAGTAGGCCACGAGATTTCAGTGCTACAACGAGCGTTTCAAAAGTATGTAAAAGTATATGCTTAACCGTGGGCACCCGGTAACTAACTTAACGTTTAATGTACCCCCTTAAAGTGCACTTGGCAAGTGCGTATAACCTCGAAGTATTAAACACTCGTTAAATGCTAGCGCTACTAGCCCGAGTGGGGATGTCAAACCCTATGGATCCATATCTAAGATTCGCGTTCACGGTT
Source organism: Rutidosis leptorrhynchoides (assembly GCF_046630445.1). Lineage (NCBI taxonomy): Eukaryota > Viridiplantae > Streptophyta > Magnoliopsida > Asterales > Asteraceae > Rutidosis > Rutidosis leptorrhynchoides. The sequence continues at coordinate 390,223,804 of NC_092333.1, read as the reverse complement.
CAAAAACCAATGATTAAACGTTACCGAGCTAAAGGGAATGTTTCTGCCGTTATATAACCCACACATATATAAAGTTTAAGTACTCGTGCCTAGTATGTAAAACATAAAATCCGCATGTATTCTCAGTTCCCAAAATAAGTTAAAGTAAAAAGAGAATGCTATAACTCACAATGATTAGTAGTAATGGTAAGGTAGTAGTCGGAAAGTGGTGTGCAAGTAACGGTCCAAACGTCCTCAACCTAAGTCAAATAGCACTAAGTCAATAAGTCGTCTCAAAAGGTTTACAAGTACGTAATTAAGGTCATAAGGGTCATCATCAATCATCATTAAACAAAAGGTAACAAGTAAGACTCGTTTATGAAAGTCGTTTAAAACAAAGGCTGACTTCGGTCAGTCACCACGGCCTCTACCCTTACTGAATTAAGGTAAGACCAGTGGTCATGGCTCCGTCTATGAGTCCCTTAAGTGTGGTAAAATTTACAGAAGCAAACTCGTCTTGGTTTGACCGTGGCGACGGTCTAAGTGCGAGTAGGTCAGAAATTTCTGCACAACGTTAAAGGACATGGTAACGATCGGAGGGCCATAAATCCTAAACCGTAACTCGGATTAAGACGAGTCCTATATGAAAAGTTATCTACTCGAAAAGTTCTATCCAAAAATCAAGGTTAGAACAGCCCAGGTCTACTGGTATGTTCCAGAAGCATCAGGTCAGTAGGTTTTGGACAGAACAGTGGGTTTTGGAGAGTTCCGGTTGTCTCGGTGCTTGATGTTCATCACGGTTCTCATCCTTGATGCGTATAGCTTCAAGTGTACAACTCGTTGATGTGTTAACATCATTTTGACCAAGGTTTGTCCATCATAACTCAAGTGCAAGTGTTGTAAGTGTTTGATGAACCAAGGTTACATGTAAGTTTATGAACAAGTTCATGAACACTAAGAAAGATCACAACCAAGTGTTGGATCCATGATACTTGCACCAAAGTGTAAGCTCTTGTTGGTTTCATGTCCTTGTTCAAATGTTTAGTAAGCAACTTAACAATAAGAAATAAAGAAAATGAAAGATAAGCCTAAACCAACCATGAAGGTGGTATTCTAGTAACATACAACAAACAAGAACACAAGTAACAAAAATTAAAGATTATAAACTTTAAATCTTTGAAATAAATAAAGTAGAAAGCTAATCTAAACAAGAAGATGATTCATAGTTGCTCTTACTTTTAAAGATTCAACCAAGTTGATCTTTAAGTGAAGTAACTTCAAAGTTACTTCAAGAACTACAAGTAAAGAGTTTATACAACTATGAACTTTAATTCTTTGAAACAAAATATGTAGAACATAACTAGAGAGATTATGTTCTTGATGTTCTTGTTAAATACAAGATATAAATGAAGAATCAAACTAAGAAGTTGATTCTTGAAACATGTAAAGAAAGACAAGTAAGTAAGTAAGTAAACAACTTAGTAATCTACAAGTAATTAAACTACAACAAGATTAAGTAACAAACAACAAAAGATGATGATGATTATGTGATGTTTAAATTCAGTTTTGGGACAAAGAAAAGAGAAGAAAAGTTGTTCATAATACTTACAATCTTTAGAGAAAAATGAGAGAGAAAAGAGAGAAAAGTATGCAAGTAATGTGTGTGTGTTTTTGAGAGAGTGTTGTATGTAAGTTGTGAATGAAAAATGGAAACCAAATCACCCCATATGGGCATCAAAATCTCGGCATTCAGCTGAATAGAGAGGGGGAGAGGTTAAGTTTAATGGTTATTAGCATGTAAAGTTCATAAAGGTGGATATAAGAGTTGATTTCATGGGGATTATAAGGCAACTAGATTCCTTAAGCAAGTAACTAGTTAGTTTATGTTTAAATGATACTTACAAGTATGCAAGAGTGGGCTTAATGTCCATTAAAAGAAGTAGGGTGGGCTTGTGAGTCTTATTCAAGAGTCCATTACACTAATTAAAGCCCAAGTTGCAAATAATCCAAATAAGTCCAACTTAAGCCCAAGTAATTAACTAACCATCTTAGTTAATTAAAATGATTAATAAAATTAATCATGAATGTAAATAATACCTTAAAATATTATTCGTGCAAGTTCCGGGTGTCACAAAGACGTTTCGGGCATTTAAAGTTCAAGTACGGGTAATTAAAGCAACATGTAAATGTAATAACATACATTCGTTTAATCAAGCGTATTAATAATAATAATTATTAATAAATAACGTAGGAAAAACCAGGGTCGTTACATTACCCACCTGTTAAAGAAAATTTCGTCCCGAAATTTAAGCTGAAGTAGATGGAGGAGTCGGGAAAAGGTGAGGATACTTTCGCATCATTTGATCCTCTCGCTCCCAAGTAAACTCAGGTCCTCGTTTGGCATTCCATCGTACTCGAACGATCGGAATCTTGTTGCGTTTCAAAGTTTTGATCTCACGATCCATAATCTCAACAGGTTCCTCCACAAAGTGGAGTTTGTCATCGATAGTAAGTTCTTCCAATGGTATGATGAGTTCGGGTGCAGCAAGACACTTCTTCAAGTTTGACACATGGAAGGTAGGATGAACTGAGCTCAATTGTGCTGGTAGATCCAAACGGTATGCAACTGGTCCAACACGTTCCAAGATCTCGAATGGACCAATGTATCGTGGGTTCAACTTTCCACGTTTTCCAAAACGGATCACACCTTTCCAAGGTGCAACCTTCAACATTACACGATCACCAACATTAAATTCAAAGTCCTTCCGTTTAAGATCGGCATAGCTCTTTTGGCGATCACGGGCAGTCTTAAGTCTAGCTTGGATCTGAGCAATCTTCTCCGTGGTTTCGTGAACTACCTCGGGTCCGGTGATTTGCTTTTCGCCTACTTCGGCCCAACAAATAGGAGATCGGCACTTACGACCATACAATGCTTCAAAAGGTGCAGCATTAATGCTTGAGTGATAACTGTTGTTGTACGAGAATTCGGCGAGTGGCAAATGCCTTTCCCAGGCCTTTCCAAAATCAATGACACATGCACGCAGCATGTCCTCCAAGGTCTGAATCGTTCGTTCACTTTGCCCGTCAGTCTGAGGATGATAAGCAGTACTCATGTCAAGACGAGTTCCCATGGCTTCTTGCAAAGAACGCCAAAATCTGGAAGCAAAACGGGGATCGCGATCGGAGATGATTGATAAAGGTACACCATGACGAGATACAACCTCTTTGATGTACAGCTGAGCAAGTCTTTCCATTGTATCAGTTTCCTTCATCGCTAGGAAGTGTGCAGATTTGGTGAGGCGGTCAACAATAACCCAAATAGTATCGCATCCGCCCACCGTCTTCGGCAGCTTAGTAATGAAATCCATTGTGATCCTTTCCCACTTCCATTGTGGGATTTCCGGCTGTTGAAGTAACCCAGAAGGTCTCTGATGCTCGGCTTTAACCTTCGAGCAAGTCAAACACTTACCAACATAAGTCGCAACGTCCTTCTTAAGATTCGGCCACCAATACTGTTCTTTAAGGTCGTGGTACATCTTACCTGCACCGGGGTGAATCGAATATCTCGATTTGTGTGCTTCATCAAGTATCAGGCTTCGTAGATCTCCATAGTAAGGTACCCAAATTCTTCCGGCATAACATCGGAGTCCAGACTCTCTAACCTCGAATCGAGAGACAAGTATGTTCAAATGCTCGTGAGATATGTTCTCCTCCTTGAGAGCCTCAACTTGGGCTACTCTGATCTGGTTGTTGAGGTTCGAATGGATGGTGATGTTCAGAGCCCTAACACGGAGAGGTGCCGTCCTCTCCTTTCGGCTTAAAGCGTCAGCTACAACATTGGCCTTGCCAGGGTGATAACGGAGTTCACAATCGTAGTCGTTGAGCATCTCGATCCATCGACGCTGTCTCATATTCAATTGCTTCTGATCGAAGATGTGCTGGAGACTCTTGTGATCGGTGAAGATAGTGCTCTTAGTTCCATACAGATAATGTCTCCACAATTTGAGTGCAAAGACAACGGCTCCAAGTTCAAGATCATGTGTAGTGTAGTTCCGCTCGTGAATCTTCAATTGGCGGGAGGCATAGGCAATAACCTTTGATCGTTGCATCAGTACACAACCAAAACCACTCTTCGATGCATCGCAATAAACAACAAAGTCGTCACTGCCTTCAGGAAGTGATAGGATAGGTGCGGAGGTTAACTTCTTCTTCAAAATTTGGAATGCTGATTCGTGTGTGGGTTCCCAAATGAACTTCTTGCCCTTGTGAGTCAGTGCGGTCAAAGGACGCGCAATCAGAGAAAATCCTTCGATAAACCTTCGATAATAACCGGCGAGACCTAGAAATTGGCGAATATGCGTTGGAGTAGTGGGGGTCTCCCACTTGCTGATGGCTTCAATCTTGGCGGGATCAACTTTGATACCCTGGTCGCTCACAACATGACCCAAAAACTGTACTTCCTTCAACCAAAATTCGCACTTGGAGAATTTGGCGTAAAGTTGCTCTTGTCTTAAGAGTTCAAGCACTAGCCGAAGGTGTTGCTCATGTTCTTCTTCGTTCTTAGAGTAGATGAGGATATCATCTATGAAGACGATAACAAACTTATCCAAGTAAGGCTTGCAGACACGATTCATGAGATCCATGAACACGGCAGGTGCATTTGTCAAACCGAATGGCATCACGAGGAACTCATAATGACCATAACGGGTCCTGAATGCAGTTTTCATCACGTCACTTTCCTTCACCCTCAGCTGGTGATATCCGGATCGCAAATCGATCTTTGAATAAACGCTCGATCCTTGTAGTTGATCAAAAAGATCATCAATTCGTGGGAGAGGATATCGATTCTTGATAGTCAATTTGTTGAGTTCACGGTAGTCGATGCACATACGGAAGGATCCATCCTTCTTCTTCACAAACAGAACAGGTGCGCCCCAAGGCGAGAAACTTGGTTGGATAAACCCTCGATCTAACAGCTCTTGTAGTTGACTCTGTAATTCTTGCATCTCGGAAGGTGCGAGTCTATAAGGTGCGCGAGCTACAGGTGCAGCTCCTGGCACTAAGTCAATCTGAAACTCTACTGCTCTCTGCGGCGGTAATCCAGGCAATTCCTCTGGGAAGACATCAGAAAATTCGTTCACAATTCGAACGTCGTTCACGTTCTTCTCCTCAGTTTCTACCGCTTTCACATGTGCTAGGACAGCAAAGCGTCCCTTCTTCATAATCTTTTGCGCCTTCACGCAACTAATGAGGTTCAACTTCGAGGTACATCTCTCTCCATAGATAACCAGTGGTTCGCCATCTCCTTGTGGTATGCGAAGTGCTTTATCTCCACAGATAACATCGGCCTTTATCTTGCTCAACCAATCCATACCGACGATCGCGTCAAAACTTCCCAGTTTGATAGGTATCAAATCAATTTCGAAATCTGCACCAGCTATGTTGATAATAGCTCCACGACTAATATGGTCAACCTTTTCAAGTTTTCCATTGGCGACCTCGACAAGCATACTTTCCTTCAAAGGAACTAACGACCAATCTAACTTATCACAAAAATGTCTACACACATAGCTTCTATCGGCACCAGTATCAAATAGGACAGAAGCTAAAAGATTGTTGATCTTGAATATACCTGTCACCAAGTCGGGGTTGTCGCGAGCGTCCCTTGCATTAACATTGAAGGCTCTAGCACGTGGTGGTCCGCCGTCCTTACGCTTGTTAGGACACTCGTTTCTGTAATGGCCCGTCTTTCCACATTCATAACACTTCTTAGGCCCATTGTTGTTGTGGTTTGGCTTCACATTCAAAGTGGTAACCTTGCAATCCTTGCCAACATGTCCAGATCGTTGGCACTTTTCACAGATAACATTGCAATACCCAGTGTGGTGCTTGTAGCACCTATTGCATTGTGGTAAGGTTCCTTTGTAGTTCGGATTGGTGCGGTTGTTGTTGTTGGGGTTGGTGTTGTTGTTGTGCATGTTGTTGTTTTGCCTGAACCCTTCATGTCGTTTTGTCTGGTTTTGATCATAGTTCCTACCCCTGTTGTTGTTGTGGTTGTTGTCCCATTTCCTCTTTTCACCACTAACAGTTTCGAACTTAGCCTTCTCCGGCTCGTCAAGGATGATTTGATTCAAGAGAGTATGCGCCATGCGCATTGCTTCGGGAACACTTGGTGGTTTGGATGAGGTAACATTACCCTTGATGGACTTAGGAAGTCCCGAGAAGTATTTCTCCAAACGCTTAAATTCGGGGGTGACCATGGTTGGACACATAAGAGCCAATTCCAAAAACCTACGGTTGTAGCTGTTAAGGTCGTTCCCTACGGTTTTCAATTGCATAAATTCGATTTCCATCTTTTGAATCTCGGTTCTCGGACAGTATTCCTCGATCATAGCACATTTAAATTCTTCCCAAGGCGTAGCATACGCCTCATCAATTCCTTTCGCTTGGGCCATGGTATTCCACCATGTGAGCGCGCCATCAGACAGCGTGCAAGATGCAAATTTCGTTTTGTTAGCCTCAGAACAATTGCTAACCCTGAATACCGATTCCAACTTTTCGAACCATCTGGTGAGACCGACGGGTCCCTCAGTGCCACTGAAGTAGTGTGGCTTGCAGTTTTGGAATTCCTTGTAAGTACACCCATCTCGGACGACAGGTGGATTGACAGGCGGTGGTGGTGGAACTTGGGGTTGTCTTTCAGCTAGTGCAGCAGCGACTCGCTCGTTAATCATGTCCTCAATCTGGGCGGCGGTAGGTGTGGTTCTTCCGTTGGCCATGATGTTCTATACAAACATTTTGACTCAAGTCAAAATCCATTATGCAAATAATAATAATATAGTATATAACAACCAACATGAAAACAGCACAACACATGTTGATTAAGTAATGCAAGCATATATAAGTACCACAAAACCATGATATGATAACGTAAATAGAACACTTGCGCACAAAGTAACAACACAAATTCCATTCATTAATGATAATAAGTTCATACATTACAATAAGTTCGTACATTACATAAGTGAAGTATGAAATTACAAAAAGAGATTACAATACAGAATCTAGTACAAAGTCCTACGGCGATGGTGGGTACAAGATGTCCAAAACATGAGTCATCTGCTCCTCGAGCTCAGTAACTCGAGTCTGGAGAATCTCAATCTCCCGCCTCATTTCCTCATTAGAGGAAGATGGTGGGGCAGGTGGTGCTGGCGGTGCAGGTGGAGCCGGTGGTGCTGAAGTGGATGGTCCGGCTCTGGGTGGAGACGGTAATATCAGTGGGTCGGCGGGGTACGGCACCAGCCGTTTACGAGCAGTGATCCTACGACGCCGACCATAAGCGTCAGTGATAGTACGACCAGGAATTATGCCAGCGAAGCGATACCGCTTCTTCGGCGGGGTAGAAGGTGCCTGAATCGGTCGGTCAGCGGGATCCTCCTCATCACTGGAGTCGTCAGATGAGGTGTCGTCTGAAGAAGTATCGGTGGAAGAACCGTCATCTGAATCATGCGGTGGTGGCGCGGGTGGCTCAACGTATCCGAAAGCGGCCAACATCTGTCGGTGTCGGCCTGGCGTGATCACGGCTAAGCGGCCGTCGGCAGTGCGTCGGCAAGGTGTGCGCCAGTGATTACGGAAGGGTCCTTCCCCGAACTCCGCGGGGATCTCCATGCCACCAATGCGAGCCAGTTGTCTCAGGGGTCTGGAAGAAGACGCCGGGATAGGCACACTAGAGCTAGCTCCAGAACTAGAGGCGCCGGGGTCGCCAGTGAGTGTCGGGGCCGGAATGTCGGCAGCAGCAGCAGCAGCAACAGGTGCAGCAGTGGGTGGAACAACGGGGCCTGAGCCGCTCGGGATGTCAGTAGGTGGAACGTCCGACATCTGAACAAGGAAAAATAAATTTTCCATGTCAGTATGTCATAAAGCAAGCAAATAATAGGCCAACAGTTTAAATCATGTATAACAATAAGTAGCATGGCAATATCAGTAATCGTACGAAACTAGCATGCAATCGAAAGCAAGTAATAGCATGCAGTAGTGAAATCACGTAGTAGCATACGGCATATAGCAGTAACAGTAAGCAGCAGCATGCAGTAAGTTCAGCGGAAACAAGTAAACTAACAAGTTGTAGATTAGCCCTATTAGTGAATCCTACTCGGGTCGGTCTTAGACTCACTAATGCATCCTAATTCCCTACAACCAATGCTCTGATACCAAATGTGACGCCCCGTACTAAATCATCATGTACGGACCATCATCAACAGGATCATTACAAGGTTAAGTACTATATGCGTTTTCAAAACAGAGTTTACCTTCATAAATAAAAGTGACGTCATAACATACGTCAATTGTTTTACAAATCAAAGTATGCTTCACAGAGTAGAAGCATTAAATAAGTGTACGTGACCATAATGGTCGTTACATAACATAAGTTCATAAGTAAAAAGTTTGAATGCAACATAAGTAGTCATGCGATAACAACTCTAGGCAGCGGGTTCTACAGCACGACTAGTAAGATAGCGGAAGCGACTTCAAGCACCTGAGAAAATACATGCTTAAAAAGGTCAACACAAAGGTTGGTGAGCTATAGTTTAAGTATAACAGTAATGTAAGTAGGCCACGAGATTTCAGTGCTACAACGAGCGTTTCAAAAGTATGTAAAAGTATATGCTTAACCGTGGGCACCCGGTAACTAACTTAACGTTTAATGTACCCCCTTAAAGTGCACTTGGCAAGTGCGTATAACCTCGAAGTATTAAACACTCGTTAAATGCTAGCGCTACTAGCCCGAGTGGGGATGTCAAACCCTATGGATCCATATCTAAGATTCGCGTTCACGGTTCAAAAACCAATGATTAAACGTTACCGAGCTAAAGGGAATGTTTCTGCCGTTATATAACCCACACATATATAAAGTTTAAGTACTCGTGCCTAGTATGTAAAACATAAAATCCGCATGTATTCTCAGTTCCCAAAATAAGTTAAAGTAAAAAGAGAATGCTATAACTCACAATGATTAGTAGTAATGGTAAGGTAGTAGTCGGAAAGTGGTGTGCAAGTAACGGTCCAAACGTCCTCAACCTAAGTCAAATAGCACTAAGTCAATAAGTCGTCTCAAAAGGTTTACAAGTACGTAATTAAGGTCATAAGGGTCATCATCAATCATCATTAAACAAAAGGTAACAAGTAAGACTCGTTTATGAAAGTCGTTTAAAACAAAGGCTGACTTCGGTCAGTCACCACGGCCTCTACCCTTACTGAATTAAGGTGAGACCAGTGGTCATGGCTCCGTCTATGAGTCCCTTAAGTGTGGTAAAATTTACAGAAGTAAACTCGTCTTGGTTTGACCGTGGCGACGGTCTAAGTGCGAGTAGGTCAGAAATTTCTGCACAACGTTAAAGGACATGGTAACGATCGGAGGGCCATAAATCCTAAACCGTAACTCGGATTAAGACGAGTCCTATATGAAAAGTTATCTACTCGAAAAGTTCTATCTAAAAATCAAGGTTAGAACAGCCCAGGTCTACTGGTCTGTTCCAGAAGCATCAGGTCAGTAGGTTTTGGACAGAACAGTGGGTTTTGGAGAGTTCCGGTTGTCTCGGTGCTTGATGTTCATCACGGTTCTCATCCTTGATGCGTATAGCTTCAAGTGTACAACTCGTTGATGTGTTAACATCATTTTGACCAAGGTTTGTCCATCATAACTCAAGTGCAAGTGTTGTAAGTGTTTGATGAACCAAGGTTACATGTAAGTTTATGAACAAGTTCATGAACACTAAGAAAGATCACAACCAAGTGTTGGATCCATGATACTTGCACCAAAGTGTAAGCTCTTGTTGGTTTCATGTCCTTGTTCAAATGTTTAGTAAGCAACTTAACAATAAGAAATAAAGAAAATGAAAGATAAGCCTAAACCAACCATGAAGGTGGTATTCTAGTAACATACAACAAACAAGAACACAAGTAACAAAAATTAAAGATTATAAACTTTAAATCTTTGAAATAAATAAAGTAGAAAGCTAATCTAAACAAGAAGATGATTCATAGTTGCTCTTACTTTTAAAGATTCAACCAAGTTGATCTTTAAGTGAAGTAACTTCAAAGTTACTTCAAGAACTACAAGTAAAGAGTTTATACAACTATGAACTTTAATTCTTTGAAACAAAATATGTAGAACATAACTAGAGAGATTATGTTCTTGATGTTCTTGTTAAATACAAGATATAAATGAAGAATCAAACTAAGAAGTTGATTCTTGAAACATGTAAAGAAAGACAAGTAAGTAAGTAAGTAAACAACTTAGTAATCTACAAGTAATTAAACTACAACAAGATTAAGTAACAAACAACAAAAGATGATGATGATTATGTGATGTTTAAATTCAGTTTTGGGACAAAGAAAAGAGAAGAAAAGTTGTTCATAATACTTACAATCTTTAGAGAAAAATGAGAGAGAAAAGAGAGAAAAGTATGCAAGTAATGTGTGTGTGTTTTTGAGAGAGTGTTGTATGTAAGTTGTGAATGAAAAATGGAAACCAAATCACCCCATATGGGCATCAAAATCTCGGCATTCAGCTGAATAGAGAGGGGGAGAGGTTAAGTTTAATGGTTATTAGCATGTAAAGTTCATAAAGGTGGATATAAGAGTTGATTTCATGGGGATTATAAGGCAACTAGATTCCTTAAGCAAGTAACTAGTTAGTTTATGTTTAAATGATACTTACAAGTATGCAAGAGTGGGCTTAATGTCCATTAAAAGAAGTAGGGTGGGCTTGTGAGTCTTATTCAAGAGTCCATTACACTAATTAAAGCCCAAGTTGCAAATAATCCAAATAAGTCCAACTTAAGCCCAAGTAATTAACTAACCATCTTAGTTAATTAAAATGATTAATAAAATTAATCATGAATGTAAATAATACCTTAAAATATTATTCGTGCAAGTTCCGGGTGTCACAAAGACGTTTCGGGCATTTAAAGTTCAAGTACGGGTAATTAAAGCAACATGTAAATGTAATAACATACATTCGTTTAATCAAGCGTATTAATAATAATAATTATTAATAAATAACGTAGGAAAAACCAGGGTCGTTACAGTTTACGTTCAGCATATGGGGTAACCGTTGAAGTAAGACTAACCGACTGGTTGCGATGTTTGAAATACCAATCTTGTACTGATGCGCGAAAAAACTCAAACAACATGCAAACAGGTAGTTTTCGAGCATGTTTGGATAGTGCGTTAACAGACTCTATACTGTTGCTAGTAAGGTATGAATACCTAACATGTTCAGCTCTACTTCTGGACCATTTGTGGAAACCAACTTGTTCTAAATAATTGTAAGACGCTCTCAATCTTCTTCGAAATACACTAAGATGATCCTCAAAATCCGACCCACGGTAAGCTTTCACCATTTTCCAATAATGCCATTCAAAATATTTGAATTTGTTAGATTTAGTCTTGATGCTTCCAAACAAATGACGTGCACAAAAACAGTGAAAGGCTTCAGGAAACACAGTTGAAACACCATGTGCAATTGAAGCAGCACGATCAGAAATAAAAGTAAGCTCTGAAATACGATCACTCATACCACAACTCATTAAATGATCTCTTAGGTTGCTTAAGAACCATGACCAAACCTCGTTTGTCTCGCCGCCACCAATTCCATAGGCCAATGGCAGAATTCCATTATTGTCATCCATCGCAACGGCAACTAAATTTGTCCCCGAGTACCCTGCCTTCAAATGCGCACCATCGACGATGATTACCGGGCGACAATGTTGAACAAATGATGGAACCTACATAGATTTTAGCAGGTCAAAAGTGTTCAATTATAATAAGGTCAATTATAAGTTAAAAATGAGAGAGATTATCGATACTTACAACTACGTCAAGGGAATAGTAGCACATCAAAAATCTATCTTCTTTGTCGGTGACCAAATTACTTACGCTTCCCGGGTTGTGGATCCTAATGTTATATAGGTAAAGGGGAAGCAAGAGGAACGAGTCCTCAGCACTGCCACGAAGCATCTGTAATGTATGACATTTGGCCCTCCATGCTTGATTGTAAGATATGCTGACACCGAACCGTTGTCCTATATCCGCACGTATATCATTTGCTTTGTATTCCCAGTTTGCAGACTTGAAAGAATCCACAAGCATACTACCCAACACCTTTTTGGTAGCATATTTATTGTTTCCCATAATTAGTGTGTGTGAGCATGTGTGTACGTCATGCAATTTCTTTACCATAAAGTTTTCAGTGTTCCGTATTTTGTAAGCACTAATTTTCCATTCACAATTTGGCAACACACAAGTAGCGGTGTATCGAGATTTGTCCGTCTTTACAGGCTTAATTTGGAAGTTTTCTTCAAGACATTTTGTAAATAGAGTGTTTATGAACTCGGCCTTGTTCAAAAAAGTTTGACGAACTTTAATTAAATCTGATACCCTATACGTGGTTGGTGTTTGTGTCGTAAATTCAGGCTCTTGCTCTTGCTGACTCAATAGAGGTGGCATATTCCAGAATAAATCTTGCTTTTCTTCTTCATATTGATCTTCTTCGTCTTCGTCTCCGTCTTTTTCTCCATCTGAATCACTAGATGCGACAACAGATATCTCAAACGGGTGGTCTCCTTCTTTAATTTTACATACATTTTCAACACCATAGTTAAACATATCAAACTCTTCAGTGTTTGGAAGTGGCATTTCAGGCTCTCCCGCTTCTAAATTATGAAGGTTTGGTTCAGTGACTTGTGTTGAGTGTGTTTCTAGGTTTGCTTGTGGTTGGAGTGTTTCTGGGTTTCGTTGTGGTTGGTGTGTTTCGTAGTTTCGTTGTGGTACGTGTGTTTCTGGGTTTCGTTGTGGTAGATTCATTCGTACTTTCTCAACAACATAAATATCAATCGGAGCATTTACAATTGCATATTGTAAGAACTCTTGAAAGTCTTCATAATCATCCGTAATATCAAAAACATGGTTATTATAAATGTATCTCATTGAAACAGGTGAATTGGGTGGCATTTGTATTTTTTTAAGAACATTTTTTAATAATATTCTCTGATTCATTGGTTTTACAGGTGCAACAGGTAGTTTTAGCCGAATTCTAAAACAATCTAGGGGTAAATACATGGGAATGTTGTTAATGTACTCAAAAGAACCCCCACAACATATATGAACAACAAATTTATCTTCATTAACATAATTCATAAATACTTAATTAGTGAAAAAAATGCTTGAAAATGTACCTTGTGTAGCCAATAATCACTGAAATTCTTTTGGAATGAGTTGTTAGAAAATGATAAATTACAAGTTCCAGGGACATTCTTTATATAGGATCGAAATTCTATCCATGAAAATCTAGAAAATCTAATGAAATCTTATCCTGAAAATCCTATCCATAAAGGCGCAAGGACGCAAGGGCGCAAGGACGCAAAGATGCAAGGACGCAAGAAAGCTTGCGTACTTGCGCCAGTGTGTACGCAAGGTACCTTGCGCCTTGCTAGGGCGTTTTGTCAAATTTTTTTTTTTTTTTTGGGCTCTGGTACAAAGGGTAAAAAATATTTGGGCATTTTGGTGATAATCCCTTGTATATTACAATGGCACGTATAACACCTATACTTTAGATCATATGACAAGCACCTTGAATTGTTACTATAAATAGCCTAAATGATCAAATCGATAATTTACACACAAAGATGTTAGATCTACTCATGAGCAACGATTGGGTTATATAATGAGCACAAGTATTTAAGAGGAGATGATCCCATAATGTGAGTATTCACGTGTTATTTTACAATGCGATACTACGTGTTTACTGTTACTTGATTAGATAAGAGTTATGTGCATTTATTATTGGAATTACATTGCATATGATTTTAATTATATTATATACGTATTATCGACTTTCGAGCTATAAATCGGAATATGGTGATATGGATTGAGAAACGCGGGTTGGATAGGGTTAATCGGTTTCCTCCAAATTATGGCAAAATGTGGATTGGGGTCGAAATACGATAATACATAAAGCTCGACTATTATAATTAATATTGTAAAAGTTATATGAAATATGAGTTTCAGTGTGGGTGGTATTTTATAGGGAAACACACGACCTTTACTAAGCCTTTGAACTTATGTATGCTATCGTACATATCTCATGTTGATGTTATCCATGAAAAAGTGATCAAAAGTTGACTCTGATTGGTAAATAAAATAAAGTGGGACTAGTGATATAACATTCGATCGAATACAGAAGGGCTTTGTTATAATTATGTATCGAGCCGAATGTTATCTAATATAAATTAACATATTTGACTTAGGGCTTTGTTATAGTTATGTATCTAGCCGAATGTTATCTAATATAAATTAGCATATTTGACTTCCACTTTATGTGTGTATCTAATCTATGACTTGTTTGTTTTAATTGCACTCGGGAGGGAAGCGTCAGACACTGTATTGGGCTTTCTTTACTTTGTGTTAAACTGGAAGATGAATAATTAAGTCGTATATAATTTAATTTTCTTAACAAGATTGCTTTAGTACCTTTAAATTGAGGAGGATAAACAGATTTAAGTCTGCCTAGTTATAAGATCATAGTGCACATCGAAATCATAATGAGTCTCCGTCCCAAATTAACTGTCCCATTTGACTTTTTCACGTCTTTTGTCTACAACTTTGACCATAATTATTTCGGTTTGTATTATACAATAATTGATGAAATTTATATGGATGGTTCGGTTTTTAATTGTGTTTTTATTCGTATAACTTTCATCAAATATTATATAACACAAATCGAAATAATTATAGTCAAAGTTATACACAAAAGATTCAAAAAAGTCAAATGGGACAATTAATTTGAGACGGATGGAGTATAATCTTTTATATAAAATTGATATTTAGATGATTATTTGGATAAGCATTATATCAAAAATATCATTCTTGCATAGTGTGGTGGGCGACACACATGATATCAGAGAATTAGTTTAACTATATTATATTTTGTACCTAGTTATAAATGAGAAATTTAGTTATAGATCTATTAAGATGCTTCATTGTCTATTAATTGTACGTTTAAGTTAAATTAAATTTTTTTTTTTTTTTTTTTGAAAGGCAGTAAATATTTCATTAAAGCTCAAATGTTACAATCACAAGTTGATGACTACATCGCAAACCCGGAAGGGCGAAACACACAAGAAAAAAGGAAATAAGGTGCTAAGATAGCAACTCGACGACCAACTAAAATTCTAAAAATTTAAAAATTTAAAAAACAAACAAACTATGTAAAATACAATGTCGGATTATGGAGCCAATTATGACACTCGATCTTCTTCACTTTACATCTCTTCGCGATCCATTCAAAGCTTTTAACTTAAACCTCACAAACCGCAACCAGGATATTCCAACTTTTGCGTTTAAACACTTTGTCGTTACGATTCTTCCAAATTAAATATACACACGTCCATATTACCCCTTGCCAAATGTAATTGCCCAAGTCTGAATAGTTCCGTCCCGACTCACCATTAAGTAGTTCACGAACACTATTGCAATTAACATTTCCCATATTTAGCCAATGAAAGATTTTTTCCCAAATCCCCAAATCGGACAACACACCTGTAAGACCCTAATAATAATTGTACATCAGTGTAATTATGGTACATGAAGTGTGGGTGACCTTGTATATTAAAACAGAGGTCAGAGAGTGACCTGGGCTGGGTGAGCTCAGCACACACATAGGGGTGCGCGTGGTGCACTCCTCACTGTAGCCGGGTTCTGCTTGTTTTAATTAGATATTTTGATGGGCTTTTTGGTAATTTCACTTGTGGACTAGTTGGAGGCCAGTAGGTCAGATCTTGGGGTGTCATTCACTCCATTTCCAACAACCTCATCCTATCCACTTCAATTTTAGAGAGAGAGAGTGAGATTCTTGTGTGAGAAAGCTCAAGCAAAGGAAAAAGGAGCTAGTTTTGAGTCTTAGCTCGAGTTATAAAGTTGTTCATCTCCTCTCTAGCTACGTTTTGGTTGTAGTGGTATGTTCTAACTTTAATTTCCTTACTTTGATTTTGTGTAAGGGTTAGGGTTTGGGTAAATGGTGAACATAAAATTCATGTTTGGCGATTTTGGGTGTTCTTGGGTAAGATTGAGTCATGTAGACTCAGTAGTAACTAACCTAGGGTTTTAAAGTATTATTTGGGGTGTATGAACATAAATTGGTTAGCAAATTACTAGCACACCTAAATGTTTAGTAAATGGGTGTTAGGAAGGTTTGTGGAAGACCCGAAATGGGTGTGTTGACATTAAAGTGATTAAATGAGTAATTGTTGACCTAGTTGGGCAAGACGGGTGTGAAATGTCATAAGTTTGTGAAAGACGGTGTTGTTAGACCTTAATCACTAGCTTTTAGTGATTGATGATGGGTCTTGACCTTAAATGACGGTTTTGGTAAATGGGGCATTTAATGCAATTAAGTCATTGAATGCACATGTGTAAATTGTTGGCATTTAGTCCAACTAGTTTGTGTGTTAATGGAGTACTTATTATATTAGGTACTTTGCTTTGAAGCTTGCGGAGTTATAAAATCGTCACCAAATTGTTAAGGTGAGTGGAGTAATTATACATGTATGTATATGGTGTATTTATTTATATGCTATGGTATGACCCACGGAGCCGGGAGTGCCATAGTATGTGTGAGTGTACTATGATGTGAACCACGGAGCCGGTAGCATCATGGTGCACGTGTTGTGATGTGAACCACGGAGCCGGTAGCATCAAAGTGTGAACCACTGAGCCGGTAGCACTATAAAAATTAGGTGTGAACCACGGAGCCGGTAGCACCGAAGTGTGAACCACGGAGCCGGTAGCACTATAAAAGAGTATGACTCGAATGCGTAGTGACGTGAACCACGGAGCCGGTAGCGTCATAGCATTACGTATGGTGTGAACCACGGAGCCGGTAGCACCATGACGTGTGTATGGTTAACCATATAGCTTGTGTATGTGTTGTTGTATAGCATAATATATTATTTTGTTGAATATGCTAATGATTATGCTAGTTGCGGTATTTGGAGGTTATTAGCTTATACTCGGAGTTTGTATGCTAATTGTTGTTATTAGCGAATATTACGGTGTATGTAAGTGTATGAAAGTAGGTATATTATATATGTATATGTATAATTATTGCATTCACTAAGCTTTGCTTACCCTCTCGTTGTTTATCTTTTTATAGGCTCCGGCGTTGACAAGGGTAAGGGCATTCGATTGGATTAGAGATCCCGCTTGTTGTTTAGGGGACGCTTTTGGGATGTGATAGCTTTTGGAGTTTGACCGAGACTTGGGTAGTTTAACCCCAAACACCATGCTCATAGTGTCGTTTGGAAATTAAACTAATGTGGTCGAAACTCATGATTTGTACGAAACTCGTAAATCAGCCGATGTGGGCCCCTTTTGTAAAACTCATTTTATGTTTGATTCGTATGAGTTTTTCATATTAGAACATGTTGTGAAAAGCGTTTCGTCTAATTATGTCGGGAAGTGGGAGATCTTTATTTGAAAATTTGCAAAACCGGACAGAACTGATTTGGGGCCTGTGCGCCCCGCGCACCCTGTGGTGGTGCGCGTGGCGCATTCCACTGTTATAAAAAAAATAAAAAATAAAATTTGTTTCGCGTAATCGGTTGGTTATTGGTTTGAGTTGTTACAAGTGGTATCAGAGCATGGTCTAAGGGATTTAGGCGACTTGAGATAGGTGCCTAGACTTAGACTTAATTGTGTATGCGCTTTATGCGTGACTTGTAGGAGACGGGTCGGACCAGGCGTTGGTTAAGTGCTTAGGTTTATGTGAACTAACCTTGCGCTAATTGTTTTGTGTTGTGTTTAGCAATCATCAAGCGAGATAGACGTTGTACTAGCAAGTTAATGCGACGTGCTCGCGTAATAATGATTAGCTACCATTGTTACGGGTTCAAATCGTGTCAAACAAACGATGTACGACGATAGTTGAGCAATATGGGGTAGTGTGGTGTATATGTATATACATATGTGTTAAGTCTTTTTGTTTCGTTGTTTAATCTTTTCCGTTTTATAGAATGAAGATGAGAAATGGACACGACACCAATGACGGAAGTACGAGTGAAGACGTTGAGTTCACGGCCAAAGTTGAGGCCATCTTTAAACGTCAAAAAACGGAGTTTCTCGAAGATGTTAAGAAGACGTTCCTAGATACGATTGACGAGCAACTAGTCAATATGGTAAAGGAGCAAGTTAAGGCCGTTCTTCAAGAGGATAATGTGAGGAGACGGGACTTATTCTATAAGAATTTCAAGGACTCTCAACCTCCCACCTTCGATGGTGAACGGGAGCCACTTAAGAGTGCCCGTTGGATCTCCGATATGGAGGGGGCTTTTCGTACATGTGAATGCCCTCTCGATAAAAAGACGAGATATGGTTGTAGCATGTTAAGAGGTGATGCTAAATTGTGGTGGGACGCGAAGATCCAACTTTATGGTGAAGAACAATGCATGGAATTCACTTGGGATGAATTCAAGAAGGAGTTTTTTGTCGAATACCGAACTTCGGCCGATCTTACAAGGCTTTAGGACGAGTTACGTTCCTTGAGGCAAGGGTCAATGGATTTGAACACTCTCAAATCTGTTTTCTTGTCAAAGACCCAATTTTGCCCGGAGTATGTCGGGAATGATAAAATGTTGAAAGAAGATTTTTACCGAATCTTGAACGATAACTATCAAGAAAAGATTAGTGTAAATGTAGTAAAAAGCTTTGATGAATTGTTCAACATGGCAAAGGGTTTTGAGGCGCTCGTTTTGAGAAAGAGTGGCTTTAGTTTCGGCAAAAGAAAGTTTGAGGGTTCGAGCCATTCGAACTTTTCAAACAAGAATAGCAAGAAAGGATCCGAAAGCGTTGATAGTGTGAAGAAGGGTGCGTCCAGGGGCTTTGGACCCAAATGTTATAATTGTGGAAGACAAGGACACATGGCTCGTGATTGTACAAATGCATCATCTACACCCAAGCTCACTTGTTATAATTGTGGTAAAGAAGGGCACAAGAGGACGGAATGTCCCGATTTGAATAATGATCATGTTAAGAAGTTAGAGAAGGCAGCGGGTACGGCTAGGGGTCGCAATTATTTGATGACCAATGAGGAAGCCAAGCAATCTAACGAAGTTGTTTCAGGTACTTTCATGGTTAATTCTAATCCGGCAAGGATACTCTTAGATAGTGGTGCAAACTTGTCGTTTGTGTCACCAAAATTTGTACCTAAACTTAATAAACCGTTAGCTAACTTAAGTCGTCTGATAGAAGTTGAAATAGCGGATGGCAAGACGGTGCTAGTGGTTGATGTGTGTAAAAATTATAATGTTGTGTTTAGTGCCGAAAGTTTTAAAATCGATCTCATTCCGATGACTTTGGGTGATTTTGATATAGTTGTTGGTATGGATTGGCTCGATCATAATAGAGTCGATATTGCATGCCATGATAAGTTTATTCGGGTAAAGTTCCCAAGTGGGGGAGATTTAATTATTCACGGTGATAAACGAAGAAGACTTGTGCCGATATGCACTTTTGCACGGGCACGTCGTTTCCTTGTTAGTGGTGGCATGGCTTTTCTTGCCCATGTTGTTGATACTCGAGATGAGCCACCATCCATTCGTGAAATTCCGGTGGTGAATGAATTTGAAGACGTTTTTCCGGATGAGTTACTGGGTCTTCCGGCGGAAAGACAAGTTGAATTTCGCATTGAGTTGGTTCCGGGGGCTACCCCCATTGCTAAAACTCCTTATCGTTTAGCACCAACGGAAATGCAAGAATTGTTAAATCAAGCCCAAGAGTTGCTTGAAAAGGGTTTCATTCGACCGAGTGCTTCGCCATGGGGCGCTCCGGTTTTATTCGTGAAGAAGAAGGATGGTAGTATGCGGATGTGCATCGATTATCGGGAGTTAAATAAAGTGACGATCAAAAATCGTTATCCATTGCCTCGGATTGACGATTTGTTCGGCCAACTCCAAGGTGCAACGTATTTCTCTAAAATTGACCTACGGTCCGGCTATCGCCAAATGCGGGTCTGTGAGGAAAATATCGAGAAAACTGCTTTTCGAAGGCGTTATGGGCATTTTGAATTCGTAGTTATGCCTTTTGGTCTTACGAATGCACCGGCGGCATTCATGGATCTTATGAACCGAGTGTGCCAACCTATGTTGGACAAGTCGGTAATTGTGTTCATTGATGACATACTTGTCTATTCGAAGAGTATGAAGGAACATGAACATCATTTGCGGTGCGTGTTAAGGACGTTGCGGAAGGAGAAGTTGTATGCTAATATCTCCAAATATGAATTTTGGCTAAGGGAAGTTCAATTCATTGGCCATATTGTGAACGAAAATGGTATTCAAGTAGATCCGGGGAAGATAGAGACGGTAAAGAGTTGGGGACGACCGACTGCGCCTACGAAGATCCGAAGTTTTCTCGGATTGGCTGGTTATTATCGTCGGTTTATCCAAGACTTTTCCAAGATTGCTTCTCCATTGACGAAATTGACGAGAAAGAACGCAAGATTTAATTGGGAGAACGAGCAAGAAATTGCCTTTCAATTGTTAAAAGAGAAGTTATGTCAAGCTCCGGTGTTAGTATTGCCGAAAGGGGTAGAAGACATGACGGTTTGTTGTGACGCATCTTTAAATGGGCTCGGGTGTGTTCTAATGCAAAGAGGTAAAGTCATCACGTATGCCTCCCGACAATTAAAGGAACACGAAACGAGATATTCGACTCATGATCTTGAGTTGGCGGCGGTTGTTCATGCGTTGAAAATTTGGCGCCATTACTTGTATGGTGTCAAGTGTACGATTTATTCGGATCACAAGAGTTTGAAACATCTTTTTGATCAAAGGGATTTGAATTATCGTCAACGTAGATGGATGGATGTGGTGAAAGACTATGATTGTGAAATACTTTATCATCCGGGTAAGGCGAATCTGGTCGCGGATGCATTAAGTCGAAAGAGTCAACATCCGGCGATACGAGTGGGATCGTTGCGCATGATTATTACTAACGATTTCCTTGTAAAGCTCGGCGAGACTCAAATCGAAGCTTTTGTTAACAATAAGCATGAGGAACGAATCGTGGGAAAAATGGAGTTTATTACCTTAGGTCCGCATGGTTTGTTATCTTTTCAAGGAAGAGTGTGGGTGCCTAAAATGGGTGATCATCGACGAGTGCTACTTGATGAAGCACATAAGTCAAAGTATTCCATTCACCTGGGCGCGACGAAAATGTATCTTGATTTGAGGAAAGAGTATTGGTGGCCGGGCATGAAACGTGATGTTGTTAAGTATGTTGAACAATGTGTCACGTGTTTGCAAGTGAAAGCCAAACACCAAAAGCCGTATGGTAATTTACAACCGTTAGAAATCCCGAAATGGAAATGGGAGCACATTACCATGGATTTCATTACAAAATTACCAAAGATGGCAAGAACCCAATTTGACTCGATTTGGGTAATATTTGATCGATTGACGAAGAGTGCCGTGTTTCTTCCCATCAGGGAAGCGATATCATCGGAGACTTTGGCTAAATTGTTTATCAAGGCGGTGATAGCGAGACACGGGGTTCCTATATCTATTATTTCGGATCGAGATACCCGTTTCACATCTCGGTTTTGGGAGAAGTTTCATGAAGATATGGGTACACAATTGAAATTGAGCACGGCGTATCATCCTCAAACAGACGGTCAAACCGAATGTACTAATCAAACTTTGGAGGATATGTTACGGGCGTGTATTATTGATTTCGGTGGTAGTTGGGATGAGCACTTGCCTTTGGTGGAATTCTCGTACAATAATAGTTATCATACTAGTATCGGGATGCCACCTTATGAGATGCTTTATGGGCGGAGGTGTCGAACTCCGATTTGTTGGGGTGAAATTGGTCAAAGAGAAATCGGGAGTATCGATTTGGTTTTAGAGACGAATAGTAAAATTGATATGATTCGGGCTCATTTGAAAAAGGCTCAAGATAGACAAAAGTCGTATGCCGACAAACGTAGGCGAATGATCGAATTCCAAGAAGGTGACATGGTGATGCTTAAGGTTTCGCCATGGAAAGTTATTATTCGGTTTCGAAAACGGGGAAAGTTAGCTCCTCGGTTTATTGGGCCATTCAAGGTTTTAGCTCGTGTTGGTGAAGTCGCGTATCGTTTGGAATTACCCGAAGAGCTTGCGGGGATCCATAATACATTTCATGTTTCCCATCTCCGTAAGTGTCTTGCGGATGATTCTTCTTGGGTGCCATTAGATGAGATCGACCTAAACAATAAGTTAGAGTATATTGAGGAGCCGATTGCTATACTCAATGAGAAAGTCAAAAGACTGAGAAATAAAGAGGTGAGGACTTTTAAAGTTCAATGGCGACGGAGTAAAGGTTCCGAGTTTACTTGGGAGCCCGAGGAGTTTGTGTTAGTTTATCTTCCCTCTTGTCATGCGGCTTGGATCGCGAGGACGCGCTCCGATTCAAGTGGGGGAGAGTTGTAAGACCCTAATAATAATTGTACAGCAGTGTAATTATGGTACATGAAGTGTGGGTGACCTTGTATATTAAAACAGAGGTCAGAGAGTGATCTGGGCTGGGTATGCTCAGCGCACAAATAGGGGTGCTCGTGGCGCACTCCTCACTGTAGCCGGGTTCTGCTTGTTTTAATTAGATATTTTGATGGGCTTTTTGGTAATTTTACTTGTGGATGAGTTGGAGGCCAGTAGGTCAGATCTTGGGGTGTCATTCACTCCATTTCCAACAACCTCATCCTATCCACTTCAATTTTAGAGAGAGAGAGAGTGAGATTCTTGTGTGAGAAAGCTCAAGCAAAGGAAAAAGGAGCTAGTTTTGAGTCTTAGCTCGAGTTATAAAGTTGTTCATCTCCTCTCTAGCTATGTTTTGGTTGTAGTGGTATCTTCTAACTTTAATTTCCTTACTTTCATTTTGTGTAAGGGTTAGGGTTTGGGTAAATGGTGAACATAAAACCCATGTTTGGCGATTTTGGGTGTTCTTAGGTAAGATTGAGTCATGTAGACTCAATAGTAACTAATCTAGGGTTTTAAAGTATTAATTGGGGTGTATGAACATAAATTGGTTAGCAAATTACTAGCACACCTAAATGTTTAGTAAATGGGTGTTAGGAAGGTTTGTGGAAGACCCGAAATGGGTGTGTTGACATTAAAGTGATTAAATGAGTAATTCTTGACCTAGTTGGGCAAGACGGGTGTGAAATGTCATAAGTTTGTGTAAGACGGTGTTGTTAGACCTTAATCACTAGCTTTTAGTGACTGATGATGGGTCTTGACCTTAAATGACGGTTTTGGTAAATGGGGCATTTAATGCAATTAAGTCATTGAATGCACATGTGTAAATTGTTGGCATTTAGTCCAACTAGTTTGTGTGTTAATGGAGTACTTATTATATTAGGTACTCTGCTTTGAAGCTTGCGGAGTTATAAAATCGTCACCAAATTGTTAAGGTGAGTGGAGTAATTATACATGTATGTATATGGTGTATTTATTTGTATGCTATGGTATGATCCACGGAGCCGGGAGTGCCATAGTATGTGTGAGTGTACTATGATGTGAACCACGGAGCCGGTAGCATCATGGTGCACATGTTGTGATGTGAACCACGGAGCCGGTAGCATCAAAGTGTGAACCACAGAGCCGATAGCACTATAAAATTTAGGTGTGAACCACGGAGCCGGTAGCACCGAAGTGTGAACCACGGAGCCGGTAGCACTATAAAAGAGTATAACTCGAATGCGTAGTGACGACAACCACAGAGCCGGTAGCGTCATAGCATTACGTATGGTGTGAACCACGGAGCCGGTAGCACCATGACGTGTGTATGGTTAACCATATAGCTTGTGTATGTGTTGTTGTATAGCATAATATATTATTTTGGTGAATATGCTAATGATTATGCTAGTTGCGGTATTTTGAGGTTATTAGCTTATACTCGGAGTTTGTATGCTAATTGTTGTTACTAGCGAATATTACGGTGTATGTAAGTGTATGCAAGTAGGTATATTATATATGTATATGTATAATTATTGCATTCACTAAGCTTTGCTTACCCTCTCGTTGTTTATCTTTTTATAGGCTCCGGCGTTGACAAGGGTAAGGGCATTCGATTGGATTAGAGATCCCGCTTGTTGTTTAGGGGACGCTTTTGGGATTTGATAGCTTTTGGAGTTTGACCGAGACTTGGGTAGTTTAACCCCAAACACCATGCTCATAGTGTCGTTTGGAAATTAAATTAATGTGGTCGAAACTCATGATTTGTACGAAACTCGTAAAACAGTCGATGTGGGCCCCATTTTGTAAAACTCATTTTATGTTTGATTCGTATGAGTTTTTCATATTAGAACATATTGTGAAAAGCGTTTCGTCTAATTATATCGGGAAGTGGGAGATCTTTATTTGAAAATTTGTAAAACCGGACAGAACTGAATTGGGGCCTGTGCGCTCCGCGCACCCTGTGGTGGTGCGCGTGGCGCACTCCACTGTTATAAAAAAAAAAAAATTATTGTTTCGCGTAATCGGTTGGTTATTGGTTTGGGTTGTTACAGCACCGAGTTCAAATCAACCCCTCTTTTATCAAGTTCCGATAATGTTAGAAGTCTTCAATCTCGCTCTCCAAACATATAATTCCACCTTGTTGGGGACTAGTCTGTTACGAAGAGTATGAGACAACTCACCATTCGAACACAATAATTTTTCTTCCAATAATTTAGTCAGCGACTTCGTGGTAAAACATCCCTTTGCGTCAGGAGCCCAAGCCCAGCAATCTGATGAATTTGGGCTGATCTTCACGCTTGATAGCAGCCCATTGAGTTCGTCCAGCTCACCTTTTGCGCATCCTCTAACAGCACGAGCCCAGTTCTAATTCCCCACCCATTTCGTTCCATCCCAAATCACCCTATCGCACACTTTAGCAGTCACATCATTCTCTAAGTGTGATAGTCTCTTGAACCTATTTTTCAATGAAGTAGAACCAAGCCAAACTTCATTCCAAAAAAACGTAGAAGCTCCATCGCCAATTTGTTTGACAAAGGAGCTTCTAAATACCACACCAAGTGAATCAATGTTGTTTCCGGTTTTTACAATGTTGGACCAAACCGAACTATAAGGGAACTTTGTATTCAGGTTTTCAACACAAAGACCCCCCGTTTGACCATAAATACTCGAAATGACTTTGACCCACAAGGAGTTAGTTTCGGTTTTAAACCTCCACCACCACTTGCCAATCAAAGCCAAATTTTTACTTTTTAAAGAGCCAATATTTAACCCTCCTTTCTTGAAAGGAAGAAGGGTTGTATTCCATTTAACCCAAGCAATTTTATGATTATTTCCCGACCCGCCCCAAAAAAAAGAACGTCTTACACACTCAAGTTTTTTTTTATCACACATGGCGGAGCACGAAAGAGCGAGAAGTAGTACAATGGGAGACTATTTAACACCGATTTCACAAGAGTCAAGCGCCCACCAAATGACATCGATCTAGCCTTCCAATCCAAGAGACGTTTCGAGAATTTATCAATTATCGGATTCCAATTCCCCAACTTATTCATCTTTCCACCAACCGGGAGCCCAAGGTATATAAAAGGAAATGAACCCGCCTTACACTTATACAAATGAGCCATATTCTCCACCATCCGTGTTTCAACACCCACCCCATAGAGATTACTTTTATTATAATTTACTTTTAGGCCCGAAGTTAACTCAAAGCATTTCAAGAGTTTCATAAGGTTACTAAGGTTATTCTCACTCCGTTCACCAAAAAATATTGTATCATCCGCATATTGAAGGAGCGAAATGGGCACTTTATCGTCACCAATTTCCATCCCCTTAAACATACTATTACCCACGGCACCTTTAGTAATCACATTTAGACCTTCGGCTACCAAGATAAACAAAAAAGGTGATAGCGTGTCACCTTGTCTAACACCCCTCTTCAACGTAAACTCATTTGTTGGAGACCCATTAACAAGAACGGAAATAGAGGCCGATTGAAGACACGAGAGGATCTATTTTCTCCATTTAAAACCAAAGCACATAATTTCCAGAATTTCCATAAGGAAATCCCAATTTAAGCAATCAAAAGCTTTCTCGAAATTCACTTTAAAAATTAGACTTTTTATCTTTTTATGCTTCAAATAATCTAAAGTTTCATTCGTGATAAGCGCACCATCAAGGATGTTGCGCCCTTTAATGAAAGCACTTTGTTCAAAACTCACAAGATTCGGGATCACCTTCCTTAATCTATGGAGAGTAGTTTTGATATAACTTTGTAGTAACTTCCAATTAGACTAATTGGGCGATAATCACTTAGGCAAATTGGATCCGATTTTTTATGGACAAGGATGATAAAAGATGCATTACAACCATTCGAAATAGTACCCGAACACCAAAATTCCTCAATCGCCTGCATCAAATAGTCTTTAATCAAATACCAAAATTTTTTATAATACCTCATATTAAACCCATCCAGTCCAGGAGCTTTGGAACTCCCGCATTCTTTTATTGCATCCCATACTTCAGATTCAGAGAATGGGCTTTCCAATTGATTCGCCTCTTCCTGAGAAAGATTACAAAGGACAGGGCCACGAGATGATGCAGACCCACTATGCGAGATTGGGACAGAAACAGTAGTACTACAACCAGCAGCATGTCCCTCTAAAACGGAACCGCTATGCTCAGGGTAGCCTGTTGGGCCAGCAACAAATTGATTATTGGGCTGATCGGCAACAGGCCCATCAACATTATTCTGTCTGTTCCCAGCAAAACGATTAAATAATTGGGGCCTAATGGTAGCTTTTTCACTAAATACACTCTTAAAATATTCAAACACAGTATCTTTTATAGATTTTGGATTCTCGTTCCAACAACCATTAATATTCAACCCACGAATGTTGCATTTATTATATTTCCTTTTCAAAGATGCGTGGAAATACTTGGAGTTTTCATCACCTTCTAAAATCCACCGGATACGAGCCTTTTGTTTCAACATATTTGCTTTACTTTTTTCTTTTGACATCCATTTCTTACGCTCCTCCAACCAACACAAACGTTCCGCCTCCGTTAAAACACCATTCTCGGCCTTAATCTCCCAATTCATTGTACTCTTTTTTAAACTATTAATTTCATCATCAATGCCACCAAATTCTTCTTTGCTCCAAGTTTTTAAAGCACCTTTAACATTTTTGAGTTTATCCTTAAAGCAACAATCTTTTCTCGAGCCATGAATAGCCATACCCCACCCTTCTTGAACTACCCGGTCAATCCCTTCCTTGTGAAGCCACTCATCGAAAACCTTGAAAGGCTTCGTACCAAAGTCAATTAACTTATCCCTAAGGATAAGAGGGCAATGATCCGATTCCTTCCTATCTAGCACCATAATGGAAAGATCTTCCCACATATTAATAAAAGCATCCGAAATGAGGAAACGATCCAATTTGCAAAATTTCAAGCCATTATCACTACCCCGAGTAAATTTCCTTCCATTAATTGGTATCTCGATTAAGTTATTCCTAATGATGAAATCATTGAACCTCCTAGCACGATTTTGGTGGAAAATACAATTAAGTCGATCTGATTCCTCCCTAACCTCTTTGAAATCCCCACAAAGAACCCACCCAATGGCGAGATTACCCATGAGACTATCAAGGGCATCCCACATTCTCTTTTTGTCACTATCATTATGTGGTCCATACACGTTCACGATTATTGATTCAAAGCCCGTGCCAAACCATTTACCCCAAATAGCTAAATAAAACTCATTTCCCGCAACACAATCAACTACAAACCTTTTCGTGTCCCAAATCATTAGCATACCCCCCGAATTCCCAATAACTTCCTTTTGAATGAAACCGAAATCACTATTTCTCCATAAAGATTGAACCCACCCGTCTTCAAGTTTTCTACACTTAGTCTCTTGAAAAACTGCAATATCCGGATTCTCACAAGATAATATGCGTTTAACCCACCCAAACTTTCCCTCCAAACCAAAACCATGAACATTTAACGATATAATCTTCATTAAGAAACAAAGACAAATGAATAAACCTGACCAGGCAAATTAATGATTGAGGTTAGGCCACCTCAAACCTATCTGCTCACCAAATTCTTTTAATTCCACATTGTTAATCGAACCCCCAATTGAGACCCCATTACCGTTTAAAGAAGAAGAGGCTTTCGCTGAGATAGAGTTCCTCACCCTCTTTTTTGATAATTGGCGGAACGATTTACATCTAGCTTTCTTTTCCCCATCTAGATTTCACCACATCTCGCCATGTTTTTTAGTTTCATCAGTCTGGTAGTCATTTTCCAATTTCCAATCGCGTTCCAGTAATAGCAATTACATACCGACACCTCCTTTATTCTTTCGCTATTACCCGATCTCTTAGATTTTTCTTTCCTACCCTTCGATTGTTTCCGCATTTTAGCCGAGTCTTCCACAGAATTATTCGATTCATAATTATTGTTGGAACCAGCATCACCCTTCGGGATTGGGTTGGTAGCTAAATCAACATCATCCACAATATTAGGCCCACATTTGCTATTATCCACATTGCACTTTGATCCAATATTCTTTGAGTCCAGGTTGCCATCCAATGGCCCAATATGCTCCGAGCAAGGCCCATTTGTATTAACTTCAGGCCCATTATTTTGGTTCCCAGGACATTTGTTAGGATTTTCCTCATAATTAATTGGTTCACGCTAGCTTGCCTCGGTATTCCCCACAACCGATTTTACACCTTTTGGATTATTCTTGGAACTAGGGTTTGGAACATCATTACTCATTGTTTCTGCAACCACCTCCTCAGAATTCACAGATACTTTTGCAACCCCAATACAACCAGACTGCTGATCTTCTTCTGCCGGGAAGTTTTCTTGTGACGGATTACCGCCGCCACTCTTTGGCCGGAAACCTAGAATTTTGATTGGTTCATACCTATCTTGATCACAGGATTCATCATCCGATTCGAACACTTCTTCCTGTAATGGCACTATGGATTCATCGTTACTTGATAAATCATCACTGTCCACATACTCAGAGTTACTATAGTCTGAGATTATCTCACTATCAGAGTCGCCAAGGAAAGATTCAAAGTTGTCGTTGGGAAACATCTTCACTTCTTCTTTAACGTTAATGAAATACACTTTTCATCTAAACATGAGTTTCAATGAATCATTCACGAGTTCTGGATTGTAAAGTTTAACAAAAACTTTTCCATAATTTAAACATTTTGAATTAACTAGGGAGCAGTTCTCAAACTCATAAATCACACCCGGCCATTCCGCAATTGATTGGAATGTCGTCTCAGTCCAGCAATGTACCGGAACCCCCGTAATTTTCAGCCACTTCATCCTCCCATCAGGCCAACTATTCGTATCCCATTTCGAGATTTTGTAGACCCAACGCTTCAAAGGATGTTCCTGCTGAGATAGAACATTGTTGACGATATCCGGTGAGTTGAATATGATCATGATGCTAACACCCCCTAAAAACTTGATCTGAGCTTCCAAGTAACCCAACTCCTTAACAATAGTCTCAATGTTTCTAAGAACCTCCACGCTAGTGACATCACAAACAATAGCATTCTTAAGGGTTTCAAGATTATTGTTGTTATCATCAATTACCACCACTTTGTCTTCAGCATGAGTTTCACTCTTAAGCTTCTCATATTTTCTCTTTTCATTAAGTTTATCTCGTAGATCCTTATCACCTCTCATATTATGATTCCCCACAACCTTACTAAAGGCTCTACCATCATTGAACTTTCTTTCAAACGGTTTCCTTGTGTTGTACCCATTCGACTTCTTCTCCTCCGATTTAGGGCTTCTTTTAGTAGCCATAAAAACCTTGATGTTTTTTCTCCGAACTTGATTCCTTCTAGGGTACGAAGTAATCTGTCACTATCCTTAACATTCCCAAAACGAACAAAAGCAAAACGATTCCCATTCATTAATCTTCTGCCGACCATATAGACATCTCTCACTTCACCAAAAGGTTTGAAGATCTTCCATAAATCCACTACACGACACTCCTCTGGAAAGTTGAAGAACATGAAGGATGTTAGATAGTTGTTCCTTGACCACTTAGATTGGTGTGACAACCCAGAAATTTCCGACCAAATTTAAACTTAATTCTTATATGATTTCAACATGATAAGCATAGTCTATTAGATTGAGTCTCAAAAATTTTGAACTGTTCAATTGACCATCGATTGTTCCCGACGATTCACGAATTATTATTTGTAAATAGATATGTATATAAATGTATGTAAATAAATAATAACTCGAATTACGTTAATAAACTATTATATGATTTTATTGTTATGTAAAATGATTTACAATATAATAAAACTTGTTATTAAAACTTATTGTTAATAGCAAATTTGCTGTTTCCAAAAGAATATAATATATAACGTAATTAAATCTAATATTTATATATAAGGTAATAAGAAAATAAATACATCTTAGTTAAGAAAGTTATCTGTATCTAATGAATTTGTTTAAATGCGTCGACGTCATATTATTTATATATATATTTTTGATCTAATGTAAATGTCCATAAATTTAGTGATACGAGCACGGTTTGTACGTGGGTCTGTGCCACATACTTGAAGAATATGGTTATATCATTTACCTATTAGCAATATGATTATAATTCACGTATATGTGTGTATACATTTGGTTAATGAAAAGAGATATAACCAATTAGTCAATCAACTTGTCATAAGTGCATAATATATAATAGTAATAAAGAATATGGAATAGGCCTTGCAAGTTGATATATATTGTCCCTAGCTGTACTCCACATAAATCACAATCAAATGGAGACCACTTACTTTCTCTTTTCTCTCTTTAGTGTCGACTAACAAAATAGCCAAGGAGTCCCACAAGACTACTCACATCACAATAAAAACAAATAAATTTTTCACGAGAATGCTAAGGTAGATATTTGAAACCAAAAACAAAGTATGTGTAGCTTGATGTCTGCATATTGAAATTCATGTATATATAATAGTATTCTCAATAAAAAAAAACACTACTAAAACATCTATGATCAACAAGCCATTCTCATTATTTTTCTGCCATACAACCACCACTAGTTTTCTGTTTACTAATTCGAAACCACCCCAAACCTGCAACACGGCTTGTTACAATCTAGGGCTGCTATTCTCTTCTGCTCTCAACCCAACCTCAATCACCTCAACCCAACCTCAATCACCTGCGACTGATGTTAGTTAACTCTGCTAACCGATTATCGATCACTCCTTAATACTTCATATCCTCTGCCTGATCACAACCAACCCGATCACCATATATTAAGTTGCTTCCGATTCACCATAACCACAACACCATCATTCAACCACCACAAACCGCTATATGCTGCTGCTTACCACCGTTTGCTGGTCGAAACCAAAAGTAAAAGATATCTGTAGCAATCGACACAATTATTGTGTCGTAGTTGTTATGATGAAAATGAAGAATAAAGATAATGATAATATATTGATATTGATATAATTATGATTATGATTATGAATTATGAATATGAATATGTTACTTGTTTCGGTTATGCCATGGCTATCTCAATAATCATTAACTCAAATCAACAACCCTTTTAGCTAATAATTGATCCTGATTTCCGGCTTTTGCTTGATCTTGTTCTACCTGCAATACATACCCAACAAAACTCTATCATATTGCTAATACCATCGAACACCAAACCCAAATTCACCACGAATGGCTACTAATCATGCTTCTACTTCTTTTCTGGTCGAATCCCTCTCTCCTCAAAACCCCATCAAACGCTTGCACCTACTGCCAAATTGTTGCAGCCCAAATCACCATCGATCAACCTGTTTCTGTTTTGGGTCTGGTTCCACACAAACAAAAACCTGCAAGATGTTCCAAATTCTTGTTTCTATTCAATTAGACTCGAGACCAAACCATAACCAAATACCATCAAACTATCTTACTATTTTTCTATTTTCTGTTTCGAATCAAAACACAAACCAAATACATTAACTTTATCTAATTACTCCTAATTAGATTATCCATTTACTCCTCTGTTCGAAAGTACAGACCAGGAGAAAGCTGGTACCATTTTGAATCTAGGATCAAAACCCCAAATGCACCTGCAATCCAATTAAATAAACAAAATCGTCATACCTAATGATAATGATGACCAACGATGGTGACTGAGAATGATCGAATAAGGATGATGATAATTAGATGACATGCTCGCTGCTTGATTGATCTATTAATGATGAAGATGAACGGTGAATTGTTACTGCTACTGCTATGTGTTGTTTTGCAGCCTTTCTCTAATTCTTGTCGAAATCTTATGTTTCTGCTTAGATTTATATCTCGAAGAAGGAGATAATTGATGGTGATTTTTTTACGGTGATGAACAGTGGACGAGATTTTGATGATGGAAGGTGCTGAATCATCGGATGATGAGGAAACCGTCGGTGTTTTGTTCCTTTTGGTGGGCCGAATCAAACACTAAACCCCTAATTTGTTTCTCTAAGGTATATTTATATTTATATTTATATTTATTATTATTATTATTATTATTATTATTATTATTATTATTATTATTATTATTATTATTATTATTATTATTATTATTATTATTATTATTATTATCATTATTATTATTATTATTATTATTATTATTATTATTATTATTATTATTATTATTATTATTAAGTATTGTTAAACTAAGATACTAGTATTATAATAGAAGCATATTATGAATGTCATTGCCAAGGTTAAGATCTTGATATACGTATTGTTGCGGTATAAAAAGAATATGTATATAAGTTTATATAATGATGATGATATAACGATAATATTATGATGATGATGATATCAAACGCGAATGATGATGATAATGAAATGATGATGTTAATTAGACGTTGTAATTCTTATTATTTTCTTTTTTATTAAAATTATTATTTTTATCTTTATTATTAAAAACTATCAAAATTTACCCTATTATTAAAATTTTTATTTTCATTAAAACATAGCATTTTTTTTTTCTTTTTGTTAAAATCTATTATTATTATAATTATCAATAATTGAATCATTAATATTATTATCATTATCATTATTATTATTAGTATTATCGTTATTAATAAAGTTATTTTTATTATTATTATTATTATTATTATTAGTAAATCAGTATTATCAAAACTATCATTTTTAACAAGATAAATATTTTGTATATAAAAAATATACTTATTACATATACTATAATTATATTAATATTTCATATAATGATATATCAAACCTATTAACATTATTTAACTAAATGTATGGATATTAATTATTTTAAATATATATACAAAATAAATATATATAAATAACATATTATTTAAGATATAATATAAGTATATGTTTTTAAATGGAATTTAGTATGAATTCTACATAACTACAAATATATATAATTGATATAGGTTCGTGAATCTGAGGTCAACCCTGCATTGTTCAGTATAGTCGTATGAATATTTTTACTACAAAATATTATACTGTGAGTTTCATTTGCTCCCTTTTTAAATGTTTTTGCAATATATATTTTTGGGACTGAGAATACATGAGCTGTTTTTATAAATATTTTACGAAATAGACACAAGTAATCGAAACTACATTCTATGGTTGGATTATCGAAATCGAATATGCCCCTTTTAGCTTGGTAACCTAAGAATTAGGAAACAGTACCCCTAATTGAAATGAATCCTAAAGATAGATCTAAGGGCCTAACAAACCCCATCCGAGGTGAAATGTCCCATTCTTATTGATTAAAAACGTTCCATATTAATTGATTTCGTTGCGAGGTTTTGACCTCTATATGAGACGTTTTTCAAAGACTGCATTCATTTTAAAACAAACCATAACCTTTATTTCATCAATAAAGGTTTAAAAAGCTTTACGTAGATTATCAAATAATGATAATCTAAAATATCCTGTTTACACACGACCATTACATAATGGTTTACAATACAAATATGTTACAACAAAATAAGTTTCTTGAATGCAGTTTTTACACAATATCATACAAGCATGGACTCCAAATCTTGTCCTTATTTAAGTATGCGACAGCGGAAGCTCTTAATAATCACCTGAGAATAAACATGCTTAAAACGTCAACAAAAATGTTGGTGAGCTATAGGTTTAACCTATATATTATCAAATCATAATAATAGACCACAAGATTTCATATTTCAATATACATCCCATACATAGAGATAAAAATTATTCACATGGTGAACACCTGGTAATCGACATTAACAAGATGCATATATAAGAATATCCCCATCATTCCGGGACACCCTTCGGATATGATATAAATTTCGAAGTACTAAAGCATCCGGTACTTTGGATGGGGTTTGTTAGGCCCAGTAGATCTATCTTTAGGATTCGCGTCAATTAGGGTGTCGGTTCCCCAATTATTAGATTACCAGACTTAATAAAAAGGGGCATATTCGATTTCGATAATTCAACCATAGAATGTAGTTTCACGTTCTTGTGTCTATTTTGTAAATCATTTATAAAACCTGCATGTATTCTCATCCCAAAAATATTAGATTTTAAAAGTGGGACTATAACTCACTTTCACAGATTTTTACTTCTTCGGGAAGTAAGACTTGGCCACTGGTTGATTCACGAACCTATAACAATATATACATATATATCAAAGTATGTTCAAAATATATTTACAACACTTTTAATATATTTTGATGTTTTAAGTTTATTAAGTCAGCTGTCCTCGTTAGTAACCTACAACTAGTTGTCCACAGTTAGATGTACAGAAATAAATCGATAAATATTATCTTGAATCAATCCACTACCCAGTGTATACGTATCTCAGTATTGATCATAAATCAAACTATATATATTTTGGAATCAACCTCAACCCTGTATAGCTAACTCCAACATTCACATATAGGGTGTCTATGGTTGTTCCGAAATATATATAGATGTGTCGACATGATAGGTCGAAACATTGTATACATGTCTATGGTATCTCAAGATTACATAATATACAATAAAAGTTGATTAAGTTATGGTTGGAATAGATTTGTTACCAATTTTCACGTAGCTAAAATGAGAAAAATTATCCAATCTTGTTTTACCCATAACTTCTTCATTTTAAATCTGTTTTGAGTGAATCAAATTGCTATGGTTTCATATTGAACTCTATTTTATGAATCTAAACAGAAAAAGTATAGGTTTATAGTCAGAAAAATAAGTTACAAGTCATTTTTGTAAAGGTAGTCATTTCAGTCGAAAGAACGACGTCTAGATGACCATTTTAGAAAACATACTTCCACTTTGAGTTTAACCATAATTTTTGGATATAGTTTCATGTTCATAATAAAAATCATTTTCTCAGAATAACAACTTTTAAATCAAAGTTTATCATAGTTTTTAATTAACTAACCCAAAACAGCCCGCGGTGTTACTACGACGGCGTAAATCCGGTTTTACGGTGTTTTTCGTGTTTCCAGGTTTTAAATTATTAAGTTAGCATATCATATAGATATAGAACATGTGTTTAGTTGATTTTAAAAGTCAAGTTAGAAGGATTAACTTTTGTTTGCGAACAAGTTTAGAATTAACTAAACTATGTTCTAGTGATTACAAGTTTAAACCTTCGAATAAGATAGCTTTATATGTATGCATCGAATGATGTTATGAACATCATTACTACCTTAAGTTCCTTGGATAAACCTACTGGAAAATAGAAAAATAGATCTAGCTTCAACGGATCCTTGGATGGCTCGAAGTTCTTGAAGCAGAATCATGACACGAAACAAGTTCAAGTAAGATCATCACTTGAAATAAGATTGTTATAGTTATAGAAATTGAACCAAAGTTTGAATATGATTATTACCTTGAATTAGAATGATAACCTACTGTAAGAAACAAAGATTTCTTGAGGTTGGATGATCACCTTACAAGATTGGAAGTGAGCTAGCAAACTTGAAAGTATTCTTGATTTTATGTAACTAGAACTTGTAGAATATATGAAGAACACTTAGAACTTGAAGATAGAACTTGAGAGAGATCAATTAGATGAAGAAAATTGAAGAATGAAAGTGTTTTTAGGTGTTTTTGGTCGTTGGTGTATGGATTAGATATAAAGGATATGTAATTTTGTTTTCATGTAAATAAGTCATGAATGATTACTCATATTTTTGTAATTTTATGAGATATTTCATGCTAGTTGCCAAATGATGGTTCCCACATGTGTTAGGTGACTCACATGGACTGATAAGAGCTGATCATTGGAGTGTATATACCAATAGTACATACATCTAAAAGCTGTGTATTGTACGAGTACGAATACGGGTGCATACGAGTAGAATTGTTGATGAAACTAAACGAGGATGTAATTGTAAGCATTTTTGTTAAGTAGAAGTATTTTGATAAGTGTATTGAAGTCTTTCAAAAGTGTATAAATACATATTAAAACACTACATGTATATACATTTTAACTGAGTCGTTAAGTCATCGTTAGTCGTTACATGTAAGTGTTGTTTTGAAACCTTTAGGTTAACGATCTTGTTAAATGTTGTTAACCCAATGTTTATAATATCAAATGAGATTTTAAATTATTATATTATCATGATATTATCATGTATGAATATCTCTTAATATGATATATATACATTAAATGTCTTTACAACGATAATCGATACATATATGTCTCGTTTAAAAATCATTAAGTTAGTAGTCTTGTTTTTACATATGTAGTTCATTGTTAATATACTTAATGATATGTTTACTTATCATAGTATCATGTTAACTATATATATATATATCCATATATATGTCATCATATAGTTTTTACAAGTTTTAACGTTCGTGAATCACCGGTCAACTTGGGTGGTCAATTGTCTATATGAAACATATTTCAATTAATCAAGTCTTAACAAGTTTGATTGCTTAACATGTTGGAAATATTTAATCATGTAAATATCAATATCAATTAATATATATAAACATGGAAAAGTTCGGGTCACTACACGAGGTACGGATGCTTTAGTACTTCGACTTATTATTATACGGATGAGAGGATTCTGTTTTGGGGATATTCTATATGCATCTTGTTAATGTCGGTTACCAGGTGTTCACCATATGAATGATTTTTATCTCTATGGAGTTTGCGAAATGCCTGATATGAGATGTATATTTATGGAAAGAATGAAAATCTTGTGGTCTATTAAAATTATGGAAATTATTGATTACGATAAACTAATGAACTCACCAACCTTTTGGTTGACACTTTAAAGCATGTTTATTGTCAGGTATGAAAGAAATCTTCCGTTGTGCAATTGCTCATTTTAGAGATATTACTTGGTGTTATTCATGACATATTTCAAAAGACGTTGCATTCGAGTCGTTGAGTTCATCAAGATTATTATTGAGTCAATTATAGTTGAATATATTATGAAATGGTATGCATGCCGTTAACTTTCGATGAAATGAAAGTATGTCTTTTAAAAATGAATGCAATGTTAGTAAAATGTATCATATAGAGGTCAAGT
The DNA here is from genome assembly GCF_046630445.1 of Rutidosis leptorrhynchoides. Lineage (NCBI taxonomy): Eukaryota > Viridiplantae > Streptophyta > Magnoliopsida > Asterales > Asteraceae > Rutidosis > Rutidosis leptorrhynchoides. The sequence continues at coordinate 390,186,222 of NC_092333.1, read as the reverse complement.
ACCTCGCGATGTAACCAAATGTAATGTATTCGTCCAGATGGATTAGGATGGGTCGCTTCATGTGGTATCAGAGCGGTGGTCTTAGCGAACCAGGTCTTGCATTAGTGTGTGTAACTGATAGTTGTTTAGATGCATTAGTGAGTCTGGACTTCGACCGTGTCTGCATGTCAAAATTTTTGCTTATCATTTCGTGTCAAAAATTACCTGCTTATCATTCTTAGAGAATCATTTGTTTATCATTCTTAGTCTAGACACATCTTACTGCATTGATTGCATAAATAGTTTATAGACAAAATTCATATCTTAGTGTATCTTTTGTTCTATATATATAGATATTCTATGTAATTAGAATACTATCCGATAGCCGAAAATCATTTCATACCGAAAAACCCTTTACTCAATCGTACGAAATGGAACTCGTCACTAGTTCAAATTCTTCAGAACCCGATAACTATTCTGACATGGATGTTCACTTGAGCTCCGAAAGCAGAGTCACCAGAATGAATCAACCAATCATCCATCCTCAATTTATCTGATGAGTTCGTAGCCTACTTAATCATTGGAGACAAGAAGAAGGCGATCCCTTCCACCCACCAACCTGCACTCTTGGCGAAGAACCTGAAACACTTACCGGTGAACCTGTTCGTAATACCATTTTCTCTCTCATTTCTAGAGTATCTCATCATGATTATATACTATCTCAAATTCTAGATCTTATTCATCTGCTCGTCCCAACCGACAATCAGTCTGGAGTAATGGAAGAAGTCAACGAGCTTCGCGCTCGAGTAATCAATTTGGAGAATATGGTTCAAAACTTACCAGCTTCAGCATCAACACCAGTACCACCAACAACCCAAGTTTCAACATCATATGCCTCAACATCACAATCTATACCTCAAGCATAATCATCGTTCTACATGACGTTCTACATCATTTATCCTCGTTCGACATGGCGATTATGTAATCTCTAAAGTTTTGGAGATTATTCATTCTAGTTCCAACCGAAAATCAGATGAGATTAATATCATATTAACTCATAAATCCATGATTACATCTGAAGAAAATATATATGTACATATGTTTTCATAAAGATTGTAATTAAAAATTCTTTTGTACAAAGTGTTAATGGTGAAAATATTTTAACGGGTAGGTAATACCCGAGGAATATTTAGATTTCACATTAATAAGTTACACTGTACATTCTTCCAATCTGATTCAACAGTCATTTACTATCCTACTTACATCCACAGATATACGAATCTGTTCACTGTAGAATAACCATTTTCATTCAATTTCATATTTGGATTTTAACATATCAGAATCCAACAAGTGGCATAATGAAGAAAACGTTGGACAAAATAAAATTTATTAGAAACAAACAAATTAACTATGAGAAATTTTGTTAAGAATCCACGCTAATGAAATCCTAGCTAACTGTTCCTAGCTAACTGATTACATTTTATTTATCGCAATTTATTTATCGCAATTTATATTCTCGCAATTTTATTTATCGTCATTTAATTTCTGTTATTTATTTTACGCACTTTAAATATCGGGACCCATATACAATTTTTTGACATATCATATCGACGCATCTATATATATTATTTGGAATAACCATAGACACTCTATATGATGTAATGCTCGAGTTCGCTATAGAGGGTTGAGGTTGATTCTAAATAATATATATACTTTAAGTTGTGATCGAGTCTGAGACATGTATACAATGGGTCACGACACGTATTAATTAATTCGAATATAATATATTAAACTATATATGAATTATTGAACTGCTAACTGTGAACTATCAACTGATGACTACTAACATTGGACAATTAAAATGAATTAAAATATTGATTATAACATATGAAACTAAACATTTCTTCAATTTTGCCACTTGATTTCATCTTAAACCTCGTTTGTATCTTGACGATTACAATCTGCATTCAAACCTTTCATGATTCTTGAAAACACCTCAATCGAGAGAATGAACCAACCACACTTCATCTACGGGAGAAAAGATTGATGCATATAGTTATGCACCTGAAAATACTCGGAACCTGAGTAAACGTTTAACACGTATCTGTGATAGCTCCTTTGGCATTGTTATTATCGAAAATAACATTGCAATTCTTTTTCAAATTAGCCAATTTTATCACAGCTCCAACAAACCAACTTCAATTTTTCATTCGAATAAACCTTATTATAAAGATTACCCCTTCATCATCGTTACCGGAGAACCATTTATATTCCACCACATTAGCAGTAAACTTACCAGCAACTTCATTACTCATTGGCTTAAGTCTCTTCGAAAAACCATTATATTTGTTCATCAAAACCCTATCATATACTCATCCACATCTTATAACGAAAATTGCCATACTAATTATCGAGAATTAGCAATCAGTATTTCGAATCTCGCAGCGTTTTACATCAACAGTTATATGCATACATATAACAATTATCTCTTAGAATTATGATCTTCCATTATAAAATTATGAAAAAGCCTACGAATCAGTTCTCGAAATTTTGAAAAATGCTGATGAAGCAGCAAAAACTGTAAACGACCTTAACAGTCAAAAGTTTGATGATAAAGAAAGATACATTAGAAAAGCTCAAAAGAAAATTTGATATTGAAAAACGGATTGAGCAAACTATGAAGGAGGCTGTGGACAAATCACAAAGACTAAACCTGCCTTCAAAGAATCCAAATGATTCAGTGTCTGCTGAAGTCATTAACTAATACCTTGCTCCTGTCTCTAAACCTTTACGAACAAATCTTCTTCATCAGAAATTCTAAGATATCATCGTATCTTTCATTATAAATATCCTCGATATTTCTGAAGATATTTTCATAACTATTCTTATCTGAAATCATTTATCTCTTCGCGTTATTTGTATTACATCATAAAAGAAACTGTTTAGTTTCTATATTCTGTAAACCTTCGAGTTTAAATTATGAATGTTTTTGAAGCAGTGTTGGGAATTGAAGCATGAGTTAGTATAATATAATAACACTTGATCAACGTGATTATATTACAGTAAGTCATGCTGAGTTTCTAATGGAACGTGATGATTCACAGATCATACCATCATCATGTGCCATGTTACATGACTCTTACATTCTATCTAATTACCCATCTACTATTAGGAAGAGTAGACCTTGAAGCCCCATTGGTCCACGTCTCCTCTCCCCCTCACAATGTTTACTGCTCACGGTTTCCCTCTTCCCCCCCCTTTTTTTTTTCCCTTTTCTCCATTAAAAAAAACCCGACACTCTCCTGCTCCAGCTCCATATCTTCTGCCTCACCTCCTCCCATACCTTTCTCCATTTTTCTTTCCTATCTTCTTCCATCTCTTTTGTCATATCTTCTGTTCTCCACTTTTTTTTTCTTTTGTCAACTCAATTTGAACGGAAAAGAAGATCAGCACCTGGAGGGAGGCAAAATCATCGATGGAAATGGTGCCTCTACTACCACAACCACTACTAATGTCTCCTCTAACCACCGTCACAGTTTCTATTCCCTTCTAGGGTTCTAGATTTTGTAAGTTACGTTTATACTTCTTTGATTTACCCGCTCTGGCTTTTATTTATTTATTTATGATATTGATGAAAAAATTAGGGTTCGTTGTTGCGGTTTGCTCCTGATCACTGAATGTTCTTTAGTCGATGTGTAACACATGTTTGTTTGCTTTGTTGCTTGTAACTTTAATAAATTTGTTTATTTTTTAGTATACATTAACTGTTTTTTAGGTAAAATATTAGGGTTATGAGACTGACACAAATGTATGTTTTATTGATCATGAACATGATAAATGTCTAAACTAAAAAGAAGTTAAAATAGTTTTTTTTTTTGTTCACTGAGTTTTTATAAAAAAAATAATATATATAATTTCACATATTTTTATATGTATTGTGATTTTTGATATTATTAAGACTATGATTTACTTGATCATTTGTTTTGAGGCCTAATTTTAGTTGTTTATTATTTAGTATCACATTTTAGAGTATGATGTAACTGAGATTTCAAGGAATGTGTGTAATTTGAAGAAACGAGAAGCTGATTCGATGCTGAAAATTGATATTGTGGAGAAAGGCGATAGACTGGAGGTAATGAATCTAATTATGATCACAATTTGTATTTACTATTTTTGTTTATTATACTGGATAGAAACTTGTCAGATAATTAGGTGCTTAGGGCTTATATAAAATATTAGATGCTTGAATTTTGTATAAGTATCAGAAAAACAAGATGTTGAAAGTCACAAACTTAGTGATTTATTGCTGTTTTTTAGTGTTGATTTTTGTTGAAAAGGCCACGAGCTTCAGCCGTTTGGAGAGTTGGAATTCAGGCAACATTTTCGGAATAAAAATGGAGGTATAAATAGAAGCTAGCGAAATTGTGATTAGTTTGTGACTTGAAATCGTTTAGGGTTTAGGTTTGTTTTTTTAAGAACCAGAGAGTTTTGGTTTTGCTGTGTTTTAATGTCATTGTTAACTTTATGATTATTTTTTAGAATGTAGTTCATTATGATCATTAATCTTTGTTTGTTTTTGTTGTCCTCCTGAGTTTTTTTAAAAATGATAATGCATTAGCACTTAAAACAAAGTAAACAATGTTCATAATTAATATTTGCAAATTTGATTGTACGAAGTAATAAAAAGTACTTTAATCCTTTATAATCTCGAATTAATTCAACTTTTTTATATATAATGTGAGGACTTATCAAGATTTTTTTTTTAAATATATTTAGGAACCATTGAGGAGTAATTGTGGATTTGAGTGTACGAGTAATGTATAGTGGAAGAGAGCCCTTCTAAAGAAAGGTACATGTATTATCTCTAATTCGTCCAACTTGAATCTTTTGCATACGGTGTTTATTTACACTATTGTAGCACTTTCATCGATGATTCCTCTAATCCTCATGAGCCTTTATTTGGTTTTGCTTATTTTTACAATGATACTATTTCAGATAAAAGTTCTACAGAAAAAAGTTGTAAGATATCGTTTTTTTCTTAAAGTTATTTTTAGTTGCTGAGTGAGCTATGTTAACGGTAGCCATTGTACCTGAATTCTGTTTCTATGTGATGTTATTGTTACAGTATATTTTCTTTCATATGGTGAACTTTTTTGATGCTCCTATAAGTGAGCCACATGGTCTTCAATAATCTTGGAGGTATATGTTTTCAAATTTTTAACGATTTTATGCTATGCCTGATGCTTGGTTATATTTGTTTTATTTAAGTTACCTTTGATGTTATCATTATTCCCATTGTTGTTAACATTTATTATTTGAATTTTATTTTTCTTTACTTTTCTTCAGTTTCGTTTTTAGTTTTAGATGCTTTATACAATAATAATCTGTTTTTCCTTCTGTCGTGCATATTTTATGTGTAGTAACACGTCAGGGGTCGATTAATGTTTTGATGTATAATTATCGTACTGAGCCTGCCATTATCATATTTGGAAATGTAAGCGGTCGTATTGTAAGTAGTAACCATGAAACAGTATATAACAATATCGAATTCAACCACAAACAAGTTACCGCAGTTGTATTAGTGAATATACTTTGTCATTAGTGTCTTATGTACAATAGTGTTTTTTCATTATTTAAACAAGTTAGAAATTTTTTTAGAGTTTATAAATTTGGTTTTGCTTTTTGTTTTAGTGATTAGATTGTTAATGTATGCAGGGAAGAAGGAGAATGAGAATGGTGTCTCAAAGGTGATTTTCATAATTCATTTTTTAGACAAAATCATAACCCAATTGCAAAAATTCTTTACATCGAGTACCTTACAATACGGTGTACTAAGGTCAAATTTTGTTATTGAACCCTGTTGGATGGCGGTTTGTAACAGCAATAAACGGGCTGCAGGAGGGCGGTTTTGGGTGGCGGTTTGACAGCAGAAAAGCTGCTGTGGGTGGCGATGATGATGGCTGCAAAAACGCAGCTGTAAGTAGCTGTTTTGGGCTGAAAAATGGCGACAAGAGGACTGCTACAGCAGTAAAAATTAGGCGATTGAGGGCTGTGATGGGTGGCGGTTTTGGGTTGTAGAAGGTGGCGGATTGCAGCAAGGAAAAGGCTGTTTTGAAGATGAATTGGAGCTGTTTTTGGGTCGACTAAAAGGATGGTTTGTGAGTCGACTAAAGTGCTGTTATAGGCGGTTGCATGGAAAGGACATGACTCAGGTACACATCAATATCATCTTTTTGCATTTGCAGACCCACCATCACGTTTACCCAACGGTTTGTGGCCATTTTTAACTTTAATGTAACTTCAATTGCATAGACCAGGTCATCTGAAAACTTAACTTCATCTTCGTCGCTAAGAGAAATAATTAGGGTTCTTACATCTGGTAAACGTGGTCAACAATTATTGAGATTTGGGGGTAAAGATTAGGCTTTATATTTCTGTACGTTCTCCCTAGAACCATTGTTAGATTGTTATTTATAGAGTTATACATTTTTTTTTTCAATTTTCGTTATAAAGTTCGCATTCAATCATGGGTAATGTGTGTTTGTAATCTTACAGTTTATTTTTATCATTTTTTTTTTCAGTTTACAGGTAATTTGAGCTTGATTCAATGGTATGCTCCCTTGCAGGTGGCCATATGACAACCACCTCACAAATAATGTCAGGTAAAAACAATAATTAAAAGAATAATAATATTTTTTTTAACCGTTAACATTATTACACTAGCTTTAAACATTTCAATGTTGTGTTGTGGAAATGTGATTTTTCATTAGTAATTCTTAATCATAATTTATATATATATATATATATATGTATATATATATATATACATATATATGTATATATGTATATATATATATATATATGTATATATATATATATATATATATATATATATATATATATATATATATATATATGGCTGTTTAACTGATGTTGACATATTAGGGCATAAATGTGTTTATAATTCAAAATATCAGGTTAAAGTTAGTAACTTTTGTTAAATTGACAGATGATGCAGGGAGTTGGAAGTTAGCAGCTCAGTATATTCAAAGGGAAGTTCAGATGAATTAAATTTGCTAGATGAAGAAGGTAAGATTTATTGGTTTAGTTATTCGGCCTATAATGCAGCTTCTTCTTTGAATTACTTTTCAGATTTCTATTTCAAAAGTTCCTCACTTTTCGGTAAATTAACATAAGCGGCGAGCATCAGTTGTAGTTTTGTGTGTGTGTGTGTATGTGTGTGTGTGTGTGTATGTGCAGATATAGAGCAAATGAAGGAAAGAATTATACGCCTACTCTTAAGAGTAGATATGACGGGTCATGGCAATGGGGTTTCAATGGGTTTGGCTTCACCCTTAACCGAAACTCTAACATTGTATCTTTGATCATGAATTTTTTTATAACTAATTCTTCGTTTTATGTTTTGTAGTTGTGTGGAGTTAAAGTGCACTTTGTGGGATGAATTTTCTCAACTGTTTCATGATTGCGAAAACTAATGAATATAATGTTCTTCTAATACCTCAATTTGGTTGTAGCCAGTTCAAGCAAAGCATTCCCGACAGTGAAATGGCGTTAGATTTATGTTAAATTGGTACCTATGTATAAAACAGTACATATAATATAATATATAATATTATAGATGATGGATGGGCGGGATGAGACACCAGCAGAGTAGTATATAATTGTAAATCATGTTCCGAGTGAAGTCGTTTGTATATTTTTGGATCTGATAAGAAAATATCGATTGCAAATATCGAGAGGCTCATTGGTTAGGCATTATGTAAACGCAAGCTTTTCATGGTTTGTAATCTTAACAATTTGTGATGTAACTTACACTACAAAATAATTGTTAGTGCGGATTATTTTGTAACATGGTTTGTGTATATTAATATTACTTATTGAAACATTTTAAATTAATTTACTTATTGTAATATTAACAATTTGTGATGTAACTTATTTTGTAACATGGTTTGTGTATAATAATATTACTTATAGATTTTTCTTCGATAATGTATAGCCGCGTAGCGCGTACCTTCAATCTTGTATATAAACATATCAAGAACATAAATTCTTGATAGTTCTATATTTTCTCGTGAATTCTTGTAATTTAACCAATCAAGATCGTGCTGTTACAATCTCTCTTAGAACATTAATTATGTTCATTTCAAAATTCATATCTACGAATTCTGGACTATTATTCGCTTAACTTAAAGTAGGTAAGAGAAAACAAAAGGGATGGAACTCCAAAATATAAAGGAAACGAAGGGAGTAGATTTATAGTAGAATGTCCGACAAAGCAATCGAGACAGATCATCGCATTTAACCAAAGAGAATCCTAATTTCCTTAACTACCGAAGAATCAAATCTCATATAGATTTTGAAGATTATCTTTAAATCCCTGAAATTACGGAAATCAGCTTTGACTACGTCAGAGGTTAAGACAAATCTTTATTATCTTATTTCAGTCTTTTGTGATAGCTTCACTCATACGTTTTGAGTAATCGAATCACTTTATCCATATTACTCTTTGGTAATAAAACTCTATTTATCAACTCGTTTGCATCATGAAAACATATTTATTGTCAGCCATGACCATCCTAATCAAATTTCGGGACGAAATTTCTTTAATGTGTAGGTACTGTGACGATCCGGAAATTTCCGACCAAATTTAAACTTAATTCTTATATGATTTCAACAAGATAAGCATAGTCTATTAGATTGAGTCTCAAAAATTTTGAACTGTTCAATTGACCATCGACGGTTTCCCAATGATTCACGAACTATTATTTGTAAATAGATATGTATATAAATGTATGTATATAAATAATAACTTGAATTACGTTAATAAACTATTATATGATTTTGTTGTTATGTAAAATGATTTACAATATAATAAAACCTGTTATTAAAACTTATTGTTAATAGCAAATTTGATGTTTCCAAAAGAATATAATATATAACGTAATTAAATCTAATATTTATATATAAGGTAATAAGAAAATAAATACATCTTAGTTTAGAAAGTTATCTGTATCAAATGAATTTGTTTAAATGCGTCGACGTCATATTGTTTATATATATATATTTTTGATCTAATGTAAATGTCCATAAATTTAGTAATACGAGCACGGTTTGTACGTGGGTCTGTGCCACATACTTGAAGAATATGGTTATATCATTTACCTTTTAACAATATGATTATAATCCACGTATATGTGTGTATACATTTGGTTAATGAAAAGAGATATAACCAATTAGTCAATAAACTTGTCATAATATATAATAGTAATAAAGAATATGGAATAGGCCTTGCAAGTTGATAGATATTGTCCCTAGCTCTACTCCGCATAAATCACAATCAAATGGAGACCACTTACTTTCTCTTTTCTCTCTTTAGTGTCGACTAACAAAATACCCAAGGAGTCCCACAAGACTACTCACATCACAATAAAAACAAATAAATTTTTCACGAGAATGGTAAGGTAGATATTTCAAACCAAAAACAAAGTATGGGTAGCTTTGTGTCTGCATATTGAAATTCATGTATATATAATAGTATTCTCAATCAATAAAAACACTACTAAAACATCTATGATCAACAAGCCATTCTCATTATTTTTCTGCCATACAACCACCACTAGTTTTCTGTTTACTAATTTGAAACCACCCCAAACCTGCAACACGGCTTGTTACAATCTAAGGCTGCTATTCTCTTCTGCTCTCAACCCAACCTCAATCACCTGCGACTGATGTTAGTTGTGACGATCGCTCCAAATCCATATGGACGAACACGTCATTTATTGATTTCATTGCGAGGTATTTGACCTCTATATGATACATTTTGTAAACATTGCATTCTTTTGAAAAGGCACACCATAAATGAATATTTAAATCAAAGGTTTTTGACATCTGATGATTTCTACATATAGACAATCACCATGAATAATAGTTTACAACATTATTTCCGTTGACAATGCAGTCAAAATAAAATACATGGTGATGATTTGGTGAATGCAGCGTTTCCTTGAAAAATGTGTCATATAAGACTCCATGCACATAGCTTGTCTAACATCTAAACAAACAGCGGAAGACTTCTAGGAAACCTGAGAATAAACATGCTAACAAGTGTCAACACAAAGGTTGGTGAGTTCATAGTTTTAGTGTTTCGTATAATCTGTATATAAAAGTGGATCACAAGATTTTAGTTGTTTCATCCAGAAATGTTTATCAATAGATTATATAAAAGTGGATCACAAGATTTCAGTTGTTTCATCCAGAAACGTTTATCAAAATATTCTACGAAATTGAGCACCCTGGTAACTAAACTTTAACGTATATATAATTTGTACCCTTTGTATAATCATCTTTAATAATACACGCAAACCAACGTGTACGCTTCTCAAATAGCATACGTCCGTTAAAAGGCTAGTGCTCTAGCTCGGACGGGGATATCAAGCCCTATGGATCCATATACTACTACTCGCGCCCACCAGTTCTTATAACTGGCAGTTACTAGTTACCAAAGCTAAGGGATTTTCGGTTCAAACTCAGTGTAGAATTTAGTATGTACTTGTATCCATTGCGTTTAAAATAAAGTGCATGTATTCTCAGCCCAAAAATATAGATTGCAAAAGCAATTAAAAAGGGAGCAAATGAAACTCACGCATATAAATATTGTATATCGGTTAATAAAGCATTTGCATGTATTCTCAGCCCAAAAATGTAGAGAGTAAAAGGGGTCATATGAAACTCACGCATATAAATCTAGTATTTTCAGTATTTATAAACAGTCGCATGTATTCTCAGCCCAAAAATGTATTGAGTAAAAGGGATCATATGAAACTCACACAAAATCAGTTTTAGTATTTGTATCCATTTAGTAAAACAGTTTATAAAACTGCGCATGTATTCTCAGCCCAAAAATATATGTAAAAAGGGATCAAATGAACTCACTGTTTAATATTGATATATAATATTGCAGGAAAGCACGTAGACGCATCGGAGATGATAAACACGAGGTTTGATTCACAAAAAAATACCCCCGAACATTACCCATAACCTCCTTGGCAATAACCCATAATTTCCTTAGCTCTAGCTTGCTCGAAAACTCATTTTGAAAATTTCTTGGACAGCACTCCGTCGTAATATTTTATGTACATTATTATTTTTGTATCGCAAAAATAATAACACTAATAATAAAAATAATAAGATTAATAATAATCTTATTATTATTATTAATAATAATAATAATAATAATAATAATAAAATAAATAAATGCGGAGTAAAAATAATATATATGTGTGTGTGATTTATCTGGCCAAAACTCGAGAATTTATAGCACTTGGCCTGAAATCTGGAGTCATGCGACTCGCATGGAAATGGCCTTCTGGCCATGCGACTCGCATGAGGACCAGGGACAGCTCACATTGTTTTGTAATTTAGCTCGTCGACATAATTAAATATTAATATAATATATATAATTTAAATAATTAATTATATATTATATTAAATTCACGTGCATAGTTGACTTGTAATTTTTGTTCCGATAAGTCGTACGTCATCACTCGACTTATGTCCCGGTTCTGGTTTTTCGAATGTCCTTTCGTACGCTGAGAAAACTTGCATTTTACGTTTCGTGACACGTACCTTTGTCAAAATATAGCCTTAAGTTATCCATAAACTATACCACTCATAGTATATCTTAAACTTTCGAGTATTTTGGTCATTTACTTCTATAAATCATCATCTCGTTATTTGCTAAAAATACATTTTAAAATAGTGTTTTACTGTAGCAATTCACTGTAGCAAAGTCAATTTCACTGTAGCAAATAGTGATTTTCGAAAACACTGTAGCATTTTGAGTAATGTGGCAATTTGAAAACACTGTAGCAAATTAGTGTTTAACTGGTTCATCTTAAACGCTTTAGTTAACTTATCTAAATATCAATTGAATCAATAAACGAATGTTACTATCGTTTATTATATATATGTATATATCTTTTTAATATACATAAATCAGTTTTTAAATACACATTGGACGTTATTTATAAATAAATTTTAATAATAAATATTTAAATTTATCATATACATTAAAATAGATATTTAAACCAATAAGTTTAATGTACGGTATCAAACAATTAATACATTGTTACCTTTTCATGTTATAGTATATATGTATCTTTTTACATATAATTGTTCGCGAATCGTCGAAAACAACCGAAAGGTATTTAAATATATAAAAGTAGTTCAAAAATTTTGAGATTCAGTTTTACAGACTTTGCTTATCGTGTCGAAAATGTTAATCATACAAAGATTAAGTTTAAATTTGGTCAGAAATTTCCGGGTCATCACATTAGTTAACTCTGCTAACCAATTATCGATCACTCCTTAATACTTCATATCCTCTGCCTGATCACAACCAACCCGATCACCATATATTAAGTTGCTTTCGATTCACCATAACCACAACACCATCATTCAACCACCATAAACCACTATATGCTGCTGCTTACCACCGTTTGCTGGTCGAAACCAAAAGTCAAAGATATCTGTAGCAATCGACACAATTATTGTGTCGTAGTTATTATGATGAAAATGAAGAATAAAGATCATGATAATATATTGATATTGATATAATTATGATTATGGATTATGAATATGAATATGAATATGTTACTTGTTTCGGTTATGCCATGGCTATCTCAATAAGCATTAACCCGAATCAACAACCCTTTTAGCTAACAATTGATCTTGTTTTCCGGCTTTTGCTTGATCTTGTTCTACCTGCAATACATACCCAACAAAACTCTATCATATTTCTAATACCATCGAACACCAAACCCAAATTCACTACGAACGACTACTAATCATGCTTCTACTTCTTTTCTATTCGAATCCCTCTCTGCTCAAAACCCCATCAAACGCTTGTACCTACTGCCAAATTGTTGCAGCCCAAATCACCATCGATCAACCTGTTTCTATTTTGGGTCTGGTTCCACACAAACAAAAACCTACAAGATGTTCCAAATTCTTGTTTCTATTCAATTAGACTCGAGACCAAACCATAACCAAATACCATCAAACTATCTTACTATTTTTCTATTTTCTGTTTCGAATCAAAACACAAACCAAATACATTAACTTTGTCTACTTACTCCTAACTAGATTATCCATTTACTCCTCTGTTCGAAAGTACAGACCAAGAGAAAGCTGTTGCCATTTTGAATCTAGGATCAAAACCCCAAATTCACCTGCAATCCAATTAAATAAACAAAATCGTCATACCTAAAGATAATGATGATCAACGATGGTGACTGAGAATGATCGAACAAGGATGATGACAATTAGATGACCTGCTCACTGCTGATTGATCTATTAATGATGAAGATGAACGGTGAATTGTAACTGCTACTGCTACGAGTTGTTTTGCTGCCTTTCTCTAATTCTTGTCGAAACCGTATGTTTCTGCTTAGATTTATATCGCGAAGAAGGAGATAATTGATGGTGATTTTTTTACGGTGATGAACAGTGGACGAGATTTTGATGATGGAAGGTGCTGAATCATCGGATTATAAGGAAACCGTCGGTGTTTGGTTCCTTTTGGTGGGCCGAATCAAACACTAAACCCCTAATTTTTTTTTCTCTAAGGTATATTTATTATTATTATTATTATTATTATTATTATTATTATTATTATTATTATTACTACTATTATTATTATTATTATTATCATTATATTATTATTATTATTATTATTATTATTATTATTATTATTATTATTATTATTATTATTATTATTATTATTAAGTATTGTTAAACTAAGATACTAGTATTATAATATAAGCATATTATGAATGTCATTGCCAAGGTTAAGATCTTGATATACGTATTGTTGCGATATAAAAATAATATGTATATAAGTTTATATAATGATGATGATATAACGATAATATTATGATGATGATGATATCAAACGCGAATGATGATGATAATGAAATGATGATGTTAATTAGACGTTGTAATTCTTATTATTTTCATTTTTATTAAAAGTATTATTTTTATCATTATTATTAAAAACTATCAAAATTTACCCTATTATTAAAATTTTTATTTTCATTAAAACTTAGCATTTTTTTTCTTTTTGTTAAAATATATTATTATTATAATTATCAATAATCGAATCATTAATATTATTATCATTATTATTATTAGTATTATCATTATTAATAAAGTTATTATTATTAATATTATTATTAGTAAATCAGTATTATCAAAACTATCATTTTTAACAAGATAAATTTTTTGTATATAAAAAATATACTTATTACATATACTATAATTATATTAATATTTCATATAATGATATATCAAACCTATTAACATTATTTAACTAATTGTATGGATATTAATTATTTTAAATATATATACAAAATAAATATATATAAATAACATATAATTTAAGATATAATATAAGTATATGTTTTTAAATGGAATTTAGTATAAATTTTACATAACTACAAATATATAAATAATATATATATTAATAAATGAAATTATGTGATTTCAATTATATGTTTTAATATATATAATTGATATAGGTTCGTGAATCCGAGGTCAACCTTGCATTGTTCAGTATGGTCGTATGAATATTTTTACTACAAAATATTATACTGTGAGTTTCATTTGCTTCATTTTTAAATGCTTTTGAAATATATATTTTTGAGACTGAGAATACATGTTCTGTTTTTATAAATATTTTACGAAATAGACACAAGTAATCGAAACTACATTCTATGGTTGGATTATCGAAATCGAATATGCCCCTTATAGCATGGTAACCTAAGAATTAGGGAACAGTACCCCTAATTGACGCAAATCCTAAAGATAGATCTATGGGCCTAACAAACCCCATCCGAGGTACGGATTCTTTAGTACATCGACTTATTATTATACAGACGAGAGGATTCTATTTTCGAGATATTCTATATGCATCTTGTTAATGTCGGTTACCAGGTGTTCACCATATGAATGATTTTTATCTCTATGCAGTTTGCGAAATGCCTGATATGAGATGTATATTTATGGAAAGAATGAAAATCTTGTGGTCTATTAAAATTATGGAAATGATTGATTACGATAAACTAATGAACTCACCAACCTTTTGGTTGCCACTTTAAAGCATTCTTATTCTCATGTATGAAAGAAATCTTCCGTTGTACAATTTCTCATTTTAGAGATATTATTTGGAGTTATTCATGACATATTTCAAAAGATGTTGCATTCGGGTCATTGAGTTCATCAAGATTATTATTGAGTCAATTATAGTTGAATATATTATGAAATGGTATGCATGCCGTTAACTTTAGATGAAATGAAAGTTTGTCTTTTAAAAAACGAATGCAATGTTTGTAAAATGTATCATATATAGGTCAAGTACCTCGCGATGTAACCAAATGTAATGTATTCATCCAGATGGATTAGGACGGGTTGCTTCATGTGGTATCAAAGCGGTGGTCTTAGCGAACCAGGTCTTGCATTAGTGTGTCTAACTGATAGTTGTTTAGATGCATTAGTGAGTCTGGACTTCGACCGTGTATGCATGTCAAAAGTTTTGCTTATCATTTCTTGTCAAAAATTACCTGCTTATCATTCTTAGGGAATCATTTGCTTATCATTCTTAGTCTAGACACATCTTACTGCATTGATTGCATGAATAGTGTATAGACAAAATTCATATCTTAGCGTATCTGTTACTGTAAACTTTGCCTGACATATTCCGTAAATTCCTCCGTATTCTACGAAATCTTTTGTTCTATATATATAGATATTCTATGTAATTAGAATACTATCTGATAGCCAAAAATCATTTCATACCGAAAAACCCTTTACTCAATTGTACGAAATGGAACTCGTCACTATTTCAAATTCTTCGGAACCCGACAGCTATTCTGACATGGATGTTCACCTAAGCTCCAAAAGCAGCATCACTAGAATGAATCAACCAATCATCCATCCTCAATTCATCTGATGGGTTCGTAGCCTACTTAATCATTGGAGACAAGAAGAAGGCGATCCCTTCCACCCACCAACCTACACTCTTGACGAAGAACCTGAAACACTTACCTGTGAACCTGTGCGTAATACCATTTTCTCTATCAATTCCAGAGTATTTCATCATGATTATATACTATCTCAAATTCTAGATCTTATTCATCTGCTCGTCCCAACCAAAAATCATTCTGGAGTCATGGAAGAAGTCAACGAGCTTCGCGCTCGAGTAATCAATTTGGAGAATATGATGCAAAACTTACCAGCTTCAGCATCAACACCAGTACCACCAACAACCCAAGTTTCAACATCACATGCCTCAACATCACAATCTATACCTCAAGCATAATAATCGTTCTACATGATGTTCTACATTGATGTGCGAAAGTGGTATATGAATTGTTGTATGGAAAATACCGGTTTTAAAGATTACACACACTAACGGGCAGTGTACCCGATCGTGTAGTAGTATAGAAAATGGTAAAATCCGTGTATCGTTCCAAGGACAGTTATATGTGCAAATTAAGATTGTATAAACTAAATTGTGATTAAGCTAAAATAAATGAAATCAAACAAGTATAAGATATTGGGTTGCCCTTTAACGATGGGAAAATCAATAAAGGAATAAGTTTAAAGACAATATTTTTGGTATTTTAGGTTTATGAAGATGAAAGATAGTTTTTATATCAAATTAAACAAATATGCTAATCTAGACTTTTTACCCTCGATTATTGATTGTTGTTTTAGGATTAAGACCGGATTGATTGACTATGCACGAGAACTAATTAATCGGTTTACCAAGAGTAGTCTTGCGCAAACACTCAAACGGGATTACACGATGCAAGTGATGTTCTTGTCATCTAAGACCTCCTTTTTGTAATCAATTAATTCAACTAGTCTAAAGACTTGAATGATGATCATGCCAATGATGTGTTGATCATGATCCACTCCTATGTCAACTAATAGTTTAGCTTACTTCATTCCCTTGATCCTGTTAAATGCTCAATTCACCCAACCCAAGTAATCAATTAAGTGTAGTAATAGGATCCCTATAAATGTCACTATATAAGGCAAATTTCTAACACCTATTAGCTATATGGAATTGAGTAGTGAAAATATGTATAACATATTCTAGGGAATTGATCGTTTACCTAGACAACTACACATATCAAATAAGCTATCCGAAAGTATCTACAAGAGTCGTTCTTACATTCCTATATAGATTAATCGTTTGGACGCAACTTACCCCTTTTGGTAAAAGACGAGCAAACACTTGTCACTAGGTGCAAATCAATATACTAAATCAACAAGATGGTGTTTCTTAGTTGAACAAGTATACTAACTAATTGAATCGAAAAGATTAAACTTAACAAGAATGGTTCTTGTATTCAAACATCAAACTATCATACATAAGAACAATCAATCAACCAAAGTAACAATCAACATCTCGGTTATTAATCTAGACAAGCATAAAAATAACTAGCTAACAATCATATTTAAAGACAATAACAAACTGGAAATAAAGATAGAATTCATTGTGATAACAAGAATCGACCTTTTATATGAATCTTGGATGATGATCCTGATGATTCTTGAATCCGGATTGAAATGATGGATTAGGTGATCCTGGATTACTCCAAGGATCACCTTGAATCATAACCTCTGCCTCTAAAAATGACTGTGTAATGGTGTCTGAAGAATGAAGCTGGAAAGGGGCTTAAAAAGGAAGAATATAGCTGGAAAAGCCAGCGTGCGCGGCGTGCACAAAAGTAGGTGCGCGAGGCGCACTAGCCACCTACCACCTTTTACTTTACAGCTCGATTACACGTCTCAGATCTACTTTACATACGAAAAAGGGGATCGTGCGCGGAGGATGTGCGCGGTGCGCACTGTAGTGCGTGGAGTGCACAGTTTAATTTTGCGCGGTGTGCATTTATGTTTTGTTTAAGCAACTTTCTGATCAAAATTGGTCGTGCGCGGTGGCGTGCGCGGAGTGCACACCCAGGGTGCACGTTTTTGTTTCTTCGTTTCTTGTTCTGATTTTGATCTTTGAGTTGTTTCATTCATTATCTTCAACATTTCTTCAAGTATACAATGATTCTATGCTTAATTACAATACAATGAAATATACAAGGAAATAATACCAATAAAAATGTAAAACAATGAAAATGACTTGATATTGCGACTAACGATATGTCTGTTTTGAGCAATATCAAAATCCTCCACACTTATCTCTTGCTTGTCCTCAAGCAAGTCTTGTTTTAAACACTCGAATACAAAACAAAAATATGAAACACACACATTTATTGGAGCACACATTTATTGGAATCACACTCACACAATATAGTACACAAGTTTACACTAATCACACGAAGTAGACGAAACACACACATTTTTTTTTTTGGAACACCAAACTCACGCTATATGAAACACACACACACACACATTTGGAATGATCGGGAGAAAAGAACTTTGTTATAAGCTCCGAAAAATTTTGGATCTTTAGGGAAAATTAGATCTTGTGAAAACGTTTTCTGATTTTTTAAAATGTCATGCTAGTTTTTACACTAGACACGTTTTCCGGGTTTTAAACTCAAATTCCGGTTGAGGGTAACTGAAAACCTAAGTCTCAGTCGGCGATTAGCAAGCTATCCGCCCCCATGATTGTAGTATCATGGAACTCTTAACCGGGCGCCCCCTGACGCGATATAAATATCGGTCTTTCATGACAATTTGTACATTTAAATCAAGGGTTAAAACTGCGAAGACTAAGCTATCGCGCGGGACAGATCCTGCTCCAGCTTATACACCGTAATCAGTCTTGCACTGGATAGCGACTTGGATTTACCCTACCAGGTTTATTTTCGGGTTTGAAAGTTCAAGACTTTCCCTTCCCACTGTACCTTTATATCGTGATATGATATTGGTATGAAATGATATAGTTTAGGAAGTTTGCTATATCAAGTAAGACAAAAATTTGGAAGACTTTACTTCCTTCATGGATGAACTATATGCATCCTTTAAGTTTAGTGACATTTTATTCGTTTTATTTTCAAGCTAAAAGTACCTTAAAATACTTTACTTGCAAAATTTGCTGATAGTAATTCGAAAAGATTGGTAAAATCCCCCACACTTGGCTTTTTCGTTAAGTCTTTTCTTTCAAAAATTTTAAAATTTCCCATTAAAATGCGATAATAAGCCAAGTTGCATACCGTTTGAATACCCGCGAGAATTTATACCATCCCCCCACACTTAAGATTAAGTAATGCCCTCATTACATAGTAAAATTTAAATTCGAGAGGACAATAGTGAGAAAAAGGAGTTCGAAAAACCTAGGTTCAAAAACTGGAGATCGTGGAGTATAGGTGAGCGATGGTGCATCCTTCATTCTTTGATCTTCATCACACAAATTCTAATTTGATAGGTACCTTGCTGAATTTTAATGCTAGTGTCACTAAAACCTTGAAAAACCTCGTGCAATTTTCATGCACTCGACTCGACCCCAGAATTTAATGCCTAGTGGGGTTAAACTCCACCACACTTTATCGGACGAGACGTGAAGTCGGTGGAAAAAGTTCCACGAATCAAAATAGTGAGCCAATCATTTACACCTCGGGTGGTGTATATTATATGTGATAAATCCTTTTTCAGTTTCCCGAAAAAGGATGACCTAACTCGAGGGTTAACATACGACTCCTCTCCATGTGCGACTTTCTGTAAAACTTTTATTCTTATTGGTGGATCTTGGTCAAATGGGTCTTTAAAGATTTTCTTCCCCAAATTGACATCCTCTGGAATAAGCATGGACCTGCTGTGAATCTCAACTATTGAGCGGGGCTCAATTTCCAGCTTTAATTCCTTTAATTCTTCAGTTGTAGGTTCATAACCATTAGCCATGAGAACGAGTAGCAAACCGTCTTCCTCCTTTAACACAATCTCATCTATATAACTAGAAGAGTAAGAATGTAACTCGGGGAAATCCTGTAAAAGCTCAGAAAGTGGATCTAAACGAGTACATTTTTCAACAACCAGTTCGTCTTGCAAAATAGATTGTGAAGTTACAAATTGTGGAGCTAGACTGGATTCTGTCACATTTGGAAACAGAATCAACGGTGAATAATGATTGGTAGCAAGTTGCATAGTGGGTAGGGGACTCGAATGTTTTACGTTCGGATTCATGCAACATTGCCAAGACCCATAAAAACACGGGCAGAAACCTTCTACTATCATCCTTTCTTTCATAGACATGTTTTTAGTGTTAACCACAACTTCATTTTCTTCTTTCTCTTGGTACCCCTCGTTGGTAACACTAGGAGATAAATATAATTCGATTAGTTTCCTCCGTTCTACTCTCATTCTCTCACTCATTGTCATATTCCTATGGTCAACCATTTTCCTGCAACTGACAAAAACTAGAAAAGAATAAAAGCACCGACACTAAACAGTGAAAGAAAAAAAATAATAATAAAAATTCTACAAAAAAAATGATAAAATCTAAAACAATAATAATCACAACTTAGTCAACAATTCTTATCTTGACACAACTGTCCCCGGCAGCGGCGCCAAAAACTTGATGTGCAAAAAGTGGTATATGAATTGTTGTATGGAAAATACCGGTTTTAAAGATTACACACACTAACGGGCAGTGTACCCGATCGTGTAGTAGTATAGATAATGGTAAAATTCGTGTATCGTTCCAAGGACAGTTATATGTGCAAATTAAGATTGTATAAACTAAATTGTGATTAAGCTAAAATAAATGAAATCAAACAAGTACAAGATATTGGGTTGCCCTTTAACGATGGGCAAATCAATAAAGGAATAAGTTTAAAGACAATATTTTTGGTATTTTAGGTTTATGAAGATGAAAGATAGTTTTTATATCAAATTAAACAAATATGCTCGTCTAGACTTTTTATCCTCGATTGTTGATTGTTGTTTTAGGATTAAGACCGGATTGATTGACTATGCACGAGAACTAATTAATCGGTTTACCAAGAGTAGTCTTGCGCAAACACTCAAACGGGATTACACGACGCAAGTGATGTTCTTGTCATCTAAGACCTCCTATTTGTAATCAATTAATTCAACTAGTCTAAAGACTTGAATGATGATCATGCCAATGATGTGTTGATCATGATCCACTCCTATGTCAACTAATGGTTTAGCTTACTTCATTCCCTTGGTCTAGTTAAATGCTCAATTCACCCAACCCAAGTAATCAATTAAGTGTAGTAATAGGATCCCTATAAACGTCACTAGATAAGGCAAATTTCTAACACCTATTAGCTATATGGAATTGAGTAGTGAAAATATGTATAACAGATTCTAGGGAATTGATCGTTTACCTCGACAACTACACATATCAAATAAGCTATCCGAAAGTATCTACAAGAGTCGTTCTTACATTCCTATATAGATTAATCGTTTGGACGTAACTTACCCCTTTTGGTAAAAGACGGGCAAACACTTGTCACTAGGTACAAATCAATATACTAAATCAACAAGATGGTGTTTCTTAGTTGAACAAGTATACTAACTAATTGAATCGAAAAGATTAAACTTAACAAGAATGGTTCTTGTATTCAAACATCAAACTATCATACATAAGAACAATCAATCAACCAAAGTAACAATCAACATCTCGGTTATTAATCTAGACAAGCATAAAAAGAACTAGCTAACAATCATATTTAAAGACAATAACAAATTGGAAATAAAGATAGAATTCATTGTGATAACAAGAATTGACCTTTGATATGAATCTTGGATGATGATCCTGATGATTCTTGAATCCGGATTGAAATGATGGATTAGGTGATCCTGGATTACTCCAAAAATCACCTTGAATCGTAACCTCTGCCTCTAAAAATGACTGTGTAATGGTGTCTGAAGAATGAAGCTGGAAAGGGGCTTAAAAAGGAAGAATATAGCTGGAAAAGCCAGCGTGCGCGGCGCGCACAAAAGTAGGTGCGCGGGGCGCACTAGCCACCTACCACCTTTTACTTTACAGCTCGATTACACGTCTCAGATCTACTTTACAGACGAAAAAGGGGATCGTGCGCGGAGGATGTGCGCGGTGCGCACTGTAGTGCGCGGAGTGCACACTTTAATTTTGCGCGGTGCGCATTTATGTTTTGTTTAAGCAACTTTCTGATCAAAATTGGTCGTGCGCGGTGGCGTGCGCGGTGCGTGAGCGGAGTGCACACCCAGGGTGCACGTTTTTGTTTCTTCGTTTCTTGTTCTGGTTTTGATCTTTGAGTTGTTTCATTCATTATCTTCAACATTTCTTCAAGTATACAATGATTCTATGCTTAATTACAATACAATGAAATATACAAGGAAATAATACAAATAAAAATGTAAAACAATGAAAATGACTTGATATTGCGACTAATGATATGTCTATTTTGAGCAATATCATACATCATTTATCCTCGTTCGACATGGCGATTATGTAATCTCTAAAGTTTTGGAGATTATTCATTCTAGTTCCAACCAAAAATCAGATGAGATTAATATCATATTAACTCATAAATCCATGATTACATCTGAAGAAAATATATATGTACATATGTTTTCATAAAGATTGTAATTAAAAATTATTTTGTACAAAGTGTTAATGGTGAAAATATTTTAACGGGTAGGTAATACCCGAGAAATATTTAGATTTCACATTAATAAGTTACACTGTACATTCTTCCAATCTGATTCAACAGTCATTTGCTATCCTACTTGCATCCACAGATATACGAATCTGTTCACCGCAGAATAACCATTTTCATTCAATTTCATATTTGGATTTTGACCTATCAGAATCCAACAAGTGGCATAATGAAGAAAACGTTGGAGAAAATAAAATTTGTTAGAAACAAACAAATTAACTGTGAGAAATTTTGTTAAGAATTCACGCTAACGAAATCCTAGCTAACTGTTCCTAGCTAACTGATTACATTTTATTTATCGCAATTTATTTATCGCAATTTATATTCTCGCAATTTTATTTATCATCATTTAATTCCGTTATTTATTTTACGCACTTTAAATATCGGGACCCATATACAATGTTTTGACATATCATATTGACGCATCTATATATATTATTTAGAATAACCATAGACACTCTATATGTTGTAATGCTCGAGTTCGCTATACAGGGTTGAGGTTGATTCTAAATAATATATATACTTTGAGTTGTGATCGAGTCTGAGACATGTATACAATGGGTCACGACACGTATTAATTAATTTGAATATAATATATTAAACTATATATGAATTATTGAACTGCTAACTGTGGACTATCAACTGAGGACTACTAACATTGGACAATTAAAATGAATTAAAATATTGATTATAACGTATGAAACTAAACATTTCTTCAAGTTTGCCACTTGATTTCATCTTAAACCTCGTTTGTATCTTGACAATTACAATCTGCCTTCAAACCTTTCATGATTATTGAAAACACCTCAATCGAGAGAATGAACCAACCACACTTCATCTACGGGAGAAAAGATTGATGCATATAGTTATGCACCTGAAAACACTCGGAACCTGAGTAAACGTTTAACACGTATCTGTGATAGCTCCTTTCGCATTGCTATTACCGAAAATAACATTGCAATTCTTTTTCAAATTAGCCAATTTTGTCACAGCTCCAACAAACCAACTTCAATTTTTCATTCGAATAAACCTTATTATAAAGATTACCCCTTCATCATCGTTACCAGAGAACCGCTTATATTCTACCACATTAGCAGTAAACTTACCAGCAACTTCATTACTCATTGGCTTAAGTCTCTTCGAAAAACCATTATATTTGTTCATCAAAACCCTATCATATACTCATCCACATCTTATAACGAGAATTGCCATACTAATTACCGAGAATTAGCAATCAGTATTTTGAATCTCGCAGCGTTTCTACATCAACAGTTATATGAATACATATAAAAATTATCTCTTAGAATTATGATCTTCCATTATGAAATTCTGAAAAAGCCTACGAATCAGTTCTCGAAATTTTGAAAAATGCTGATGAAGCAGCAAAAACTGTAAACGACCTTAACAGTTAAAAGTTTGATGATAAAGAAAGATACGTTAGAAAAGCTCAAAAGAAAATTTGATATTTAAAAACGGATTGAGCAAACCATGAAGGAGGCTGTGAACAAATCACAAAGACTAAACCCGCCTTCAAAGAATCCAAATGATTCAGTGTCTGCTGAAGTCATTAACTAATACCTTGCTCCTGTCTCTAAACCTTTACGAACAATTCTTCTTCATCAGAAATTCTAAGATATCATCGTATCTTTCATTATAAATATCCTTGATATTTCTGAAGATATTTTCATAACTATTCTTATCTGAAATCATTTATCTCTTCGCGTTATTTGTATTACATCATAAAAGAAACTGTTCAGTTTCTATATTCTGTAAACCTTCGAGTTTAAATTATGAATGTTTTTGAAGCAGTGTTGGGAATTGAAGCATGAGTTAGTATAATATAATGACACTTGATCAACGTGATTATATTACAGTAAGGCATGCTGAGTTTCTAATGGAACGTGATGATTCACAGATCATACCGTCATCATGTGATATATTTCACGACTCTTACATTCTATCGAATATATAAACATATCAAGAACATAAATTCTTGATAGTTCTATCTTTTCTCATGAATTATGGTAATTTAACCAATCAAGATCGTGCTGATACAATCTCTCTTAGAACATTAATTATGTTCATTCCGAAATTCATATCTACGAATTCTGGACTATTATTTGCTTGACTTAAAGTCGGTAAGTGAAAAAAAAAGGGATGGAACTCCAAAATATAAAGGAAACGAAGGGAGTAGATATATAGTAGAATGTTCGACAAAGCAATCGAGACAGATCATCGCATTTAATCAAAGAGAATCCGAATTTCCTTAACTACCGAAGAATCAAATCTCATATAGATTTCGAAGATTATCTTTAAATCCCTGGAATTCCGGAAATCAGCTTTGACTACGTCAGAGGTTAAGACAAATCTTTATTATCTTATTTCAGTCTTTTGTGATAGCTTCACTCATACGTTTTGAGTAATCGAATCACTTTATCCATATTACTCTATGGTAATAAAACTCTATTTATCAACTCGTTTGTGTCATGAAAACATATTTATTGTCAGCCATGACCATCCTAATCAAATTTCGGGACAAAATTTCTTTAACGGGTAGGTACTGTGACGACCCAGAAATTTCCGACCAAATTTAAACTTAATTCTTATATGATTTCAACACGATAAGCATAGTCTATTAGATTGAGTCTCAAAAATTTTGAACTATTCAATTAACCATCGACCGTTCCTGACAATTCACGAACTATTATTTGTAAATAGATATGTATATAAATGTATGTATATAAATAATAACTCGAATTATGTTAATAAACTATTATATGATTTTGTTGTTATGTAAAATGATTTACAATATAATAAAACTTGTTATTAAAACTTATTGTTAATAGCAAATTTGCTGTTTCCAAAAGAATATAATATATAATGTAATTAAATCTAATATTTACATATAAGGTAATAAGAAAATAAATACATCTTAGTTTAGAAAGTTATTTGTATCTAATGAATTTGTTTAAATGCGTCGACATCATATTATATATATATATATATATATATATATATATATATATATATATATATATATATATATATATATATATATATATATATATATATACACTTTGATCTAATGTAAATGTCCATAAATTTAGTGATACGAGCACGGTTTGTACGAGGTATGTGCCACATACTTGAAGAATATGGTTATATCATTTACCTATTAACAATATGATTATAATTCACGTATATGTGTGTATACATTTGGTTAATGAAAAGAGATATAACCAATTAGTCAATCAACTTGTCATAAGTGCATAATATATAATAGTAATAAAGAATATGGAATAGGCCTTGCAAGTTGATAGATATTGTCCCTAGTTGTACTCCACATAAATCACAATCAAATGGAGACCACTTACTTTCTCTTTTCTCTCTTTAGTGTCGACTAACAAAATACCCAAGGAGTCCCACAAGACTACTCACATCACAATAAAAACAAATAAATTTTTCACAGGAATGCTAAGGTAGATATTTCAAACGAAAAACAAAGTATGGGTAGCTTTGTGTCTGCATATTGAAATTCATGTATATATAATAATATTCTCAATCAATAAAAACACTACTAAAACATCTATGATCAACAAACCATTATCATTATTTTTCTGCCATACAACCACCACTAGTTTTCTGTTTACTAATTCAAAACCACCCCAAACCTGCAACACGGCTTGTTACAATCTAAGGCTGCTATTCTCTTCTGCTCTCAACCCAACCTCAATCACCTGCGACTGATGTTAGTTAACTCTGCTAACCGATTATCGATCACTCCTTAATACTTCATATCCTCTGCCTGATCACAACCAACCCGATCACCATATATTAGGTTGCTTCCGGTTCACCATAACTACAACACCATCATTCAACCACCACAAACCGCTATATGCTGCTGCTTACCATCGTTTGCTGGTCGAAACCAAAAGTCAAAGATATCTGTAGCAATCGACACAATAATTGTGTCGTAGTTGTTATGATGAAAATGAAGAATAAAGATCATGATAATATATTGATATTGATATAATTATGATTATGGATTATGAATATGAATATGTTACTTGTTTCGGTTATGACATGGCTATCTCAATAATCATTAACCCGAATCAACAACCTTTTAGCTAACAATTGATCCTGTTTTTCGGCTTTTACTTGATCTTGTTCTACCTGCAATACATACCCAACAAAACTCTATCATATTACTAATACCATCGAACACCAAACCCAAATTCACCACGAACAGCTACTAATCATGCTTCTACTTCTTTTCTGTTCGAATCCCTCTCTGCTCAAAACACCATCAAACGCTTGCACCTACTGCCAAATTGTTGCAGCCCAAATCACCATCGATTAACTTGTTTCTGTTTTGGGTCTGGTTCCACACAAACAAAAACCTGTAAGATGTTCCAAATTCTTGTTTCTATTCAATTAGATTCGAGACCAAACCATAACCAAATACCATCAAACTATCTTACTATTTTTCTATTTTCTATTTTGAATCAAAACACATACCAAATACATTTACTTTGTCTACTTACTCCTAATTAGATTATCTATTTACTCCTCTGTTCGAAAGTACAGACCAGGAGAAAGCTGGTACCGTTTTGAATCTAGGATCAAGACCCCAAATTCACCTGCAATCCAATTAAATAAACAAAATCGTCATACCTAATGATAATGATGATCAATAATGGTGACTGAGAATGATTGAACAAGGATGATGACAATTAGATGACTTGCTTACTACTTGATTGATCTATTAATGATGAAGATGAACGGTGAATTGTTACTGCTACTGCTACGAGTTGTTTTGCTGCCTTTCTCTAATTCTTGTCGAAACCGTATGTTTCTACTTAGATTTATATCGCGAAGAAGGAGATAATTGATGGTGATTTTTTTACGGTGTTGAACAATGGACGAGATTTTGATGATGGAAGGTGCTGAATCATCGGATGATGAGGAAACTGTCGGTGTTTGGTTCCTTTTGGTGGGCCGAATCAAACACTAAACCCCTAATTTTTTTCTCTAAGGTATATTTATATTTATTATTATTATTATTATTATTATTATTATTATTATTATTATTATTATTATTATTATTATTATTATTATTATCATCATCATTATATTATTATTATTATTATTATTATTATTATTATTATTATTATTATTATTATTATTATTATTATTATTATTATTATTATTAAGTATTGTCAAACTAAGATACTAGTATTATAATAGAAGCATATTATGAATGTCATTGCCAAGGTTAAGATCTTGATATACGTATTGTTGCGATATAAAAAGAATATGTATATAAGTTTATATAATGATGATATAACGATAATATTATGATGATGATGATGATGATGATATCAAATGCGAATGATGATGATAATGAAATGATGATGTTAATTAGACCTTGTAATTCTTATTATTTTCATTTTTATTAAAAGTATTATTTTTATCATTATTAGTATAAATTATCAAAATTTACCCTATTATTAAAATTTTTATTTTCATTAAAACTTAGCATTTTTTTTCTTTTTGTTAAAATCTATTATTATTATAATTATCAATAATAGAATCATTAATATTATTATCATTATCATTATTATTATTATTAGTATTATCGTTATTATTAAAGTTATTATTATTATTATTATTATTATTATTATTATTATTATTATTATTATTATTATTATTATTATTATTATTATTAGTAACTCAGGATTATCAAAACTATCATTTTTAACAGGATAAATATTTTGTATATAAAAAATATATACTTATTACATATACTATAATTATATTAATATTTCATATAATGATATATCAAACCTATTAACATTATTTAACTAAATGTATGGATATTAATTATTTTAAATATATATACAAAATAAATATATATAAATAACATATAATTTAAGATATAATATAAGTATATGTTTTTAAATGGAATTTAGTATAAATTATACATAACTACAAATATATAAATGATATATATATATTAATAAATGAAATTATATGATTTCAATTATATGTTTTAATATATATAATTGATATAGGTTCGTAAATCCGAGGTCAACCCTGCATTGTTCAGTATCGTCGTATGAATATTTTTACTACAAAATATTATACTGTGAGTTTAATTTGCTCCCCTTTTAAATGCTTTTGCAATATATATTTTTGGGACTGAGAATACATGCGCTGTTTTTATAAATATTTTACGAAATAGACACAAGTAATCGAAACTACATTCTATGGTTGGATTATCGAAATCGAATATGCCCCTTTTAGCTTGGTAACCTAAGAAATAGGAAACAGTACCCCTAATTGACGCGAATCCTAAAGATAGATCTATGGGACTAACAAACCCCATCCGAGGTACGGATGCTTTAGTACTTCGACTTATTATTATACAGACGAGAGGATTCTGTTTTGGGGATATTCTATATGCATCTTGTTAATGTCAGTTACCAGGTGTTCACCATATGAATGATTTTTATCTCTATGCAGTTTGCGAAATGCCTGATATGAGATGTATATTTATGGAAAAAATGAAAATATTGTGGTCTATTAAAATTATGGAAATGATTGACTACGATCAACTAATGAACTCACTAACCTTTTGGTTGACACTTTAAAGCATGTTTATTCTCAGGTATGAAAGAAATCTTCCGTTATGCAATTGCTCATTTTAGAGATATTACTTGGAGTTATTCATGACATATTTCAAAAGACATTGCATTCGAGTCGCTGAGTTCCAAAAGAATATTATTGAGTCAATTATAGTTGAATATATTATGAAATGGTATGCATGCCGTTAACTTTCGATGAAATGAAAGTTTGTCTTTTAAAAATGAATGCAATGTTTGTAAAATGTATCATATAGAGGTCAAGTACCTCGCGATGTAACCAAATGTAATGTATTCGTCCAGATGGATTAGGACGGGTCGCTTCAATTGGTGTCGATAGTCCCCATTGTACCGTTCCCGATTTCTTGCCATACCCGCTTGCACTCTCTCTATTTTCTCTCTCACACATTTTCTCTCTATTTAAGTTAAATTGTTGATGATAGAAACGACTATGTTGAAGCTTAGCCTTTACTTTAAGATCGGAGTGTGCAACAAAAGCTTAATGAATTAATGAGGATAGATTGATTTATTGCTTTCTTGTAATATCAGAGTGCACAGAGAACACATAGATTGATTTATTGCTTTCTTGTAATATCAGAGTGCAGAGAGAAAACAGAGATATACAATACAAATAAAGAGATTACACATAGATCAAATTGTTTGAATGGATTTCACATAGATCGAGAGGAAAAAAATTCGACTGGCTTACTTGGCTAGATAATCCTAGTTGCTACTTAAGTTCCATGTAACTTCGTGTTCTTACCTTGCAATCTCTGCAAGTTTTCCCTTGTAATCGTGTTTATGGCTTGTGCTTTTCTTTTCAAAAAAAACAAATAAATAGATTACTTAATCTTATCGAATGTCGATAATGAAATTCTTATAAAGTGAAGTATTTTTAACAGTCCTAAGATGAGATGTGATTCTCACACATTACTTTTTAATCCATGTACACTTTTGTCTCATAAAATTACAGTTATGCCACAAGAAAGTTGAACTTATATTATTATTGTAAGTATAATTAAGTGTAAAATGGGTAATTAAGTGTACATGGATCAAAAAGTGGTGTGTGAGAATCATCTCTTATAATGAAAAGTAATAAAATATTATTTTGGGAGAAATTAAACATAATAAATAATTAAGTTAGTCTTAAATATTTTAAAATTTTATTATATTAGAAATGACTAAATATTACTTGATAAAAGTTTACATATCAATTATTATAAATGTTAATTTAGAATCATATTTCACATATCAAGTACATGTACTACATGAAAATAATAAGATAACTAATCAACTACTCCATTCGTTCTAAAAAAACTGTCTTGTTTGACTTTTTGTTGAATTTAAGATATATAATAAATTGTCTAATTTGTCCTTAAATTAATATAGTTATAAGGAGTAACTAATAAATTAATTGCTATATTTAATATTAAATTTTCAAAATTAGAAGGGACATAACTGGTACTTTAATGTAATTTTAAGTTATTTAGAGTAAGGAATAATAATTTTGAGATAAACAAAAATAGTAAGATAGACAGTTTTATTGGGACGGAGGGAATATATAAATGATTATTAACGACAAACATGTATTATAAATATCTATTTGCTGACTCATTTAAAGTTGATAAGAAACAATCTTACTAACTTAGGATTGTATATTACAATGGCACGTATGATACCTAATCATATGACATGCAACTTGAATTATTACTATAAATAGCCTACATGTTTAATTTGATAATTCTACACAAACGTATAAATACACACAAATGTATATTGATATAATCATGTGCATTGAGTGGTTAAATAATGAGCGCAAGCTAGAGCAACAAACATTTTAAAAATGTCAATCTTTAAAAATTATTGTAAGCTAGAGCAACAAAAACATTTTAAAAATGCCAATCTTTAAAAATTAGTGCACTGTGAGTATTTTCTTGTTATTTTATAAAACTGAAATATGTACTACTTCGTGTTTATTGCTACTTGACTACATACGAGCTATGCGCATTTACTATGAGAATTGCATTGCATACGATTTTTGATTATATATATATATATATATATATATATATATATATATATATATATATATATATATATATATATATATATATATATAACATCCCGCCTTTTTCCGTTACTTTTCCGTTTATTTATTTAAAGTCCGTTATATGATTATAACATCCTTCGTTGTTACGCGTATTCAAAATATCTTGTTTAGGTAATTCACGCACCCGCAACCGAACTCGAGGGACTAATTTCGCCAAGGGAGCAAAGATGTGACTAGCTTTTGACTAGTCAACACCCACCTCCCCATTCTTTTTCCATTTTCATTTTCATTTTCTTTCAATACTTTCAAGGTTTCTCTCAAACTTCATCACAAAGAATCATCATCCATTTCAAATCTAGCAAGCTTCGATCCAAACAAATTACATATTTAGAATCCTTGCAACTTCCTCTTCGATTCCATACCGATTACATCTAATTTGGGTAACTTTCTAAAATCACTAGATTTTGTGTTCTTGATGTTCTTAACTTATAAAGTTGTTAATTAGTGTCTATGGCTCAAGTCTAACATGAATATATGAATTGTATGTTCGATCTTGTTATTTTTGGTAACTAGCATGAACTTTAAAGTTTGGTGTGTTTGATTGATGAATTGGTTGCTTAAATGTTGTTGTTATGATAAAGTGCAAGTATTAAATGTGTTCCTAGTATCACTAGCTTCAATTTGATGTGTAGGTTGCTTTAGAAAACTTCATGAACTTGATTAGTGATTTTGGTGAAATTGGGTTAGGGTTTGATGAACTTGAAATGGACTTTTGATGCTTTGAATGACATGAAATGTTATTTGTAAGTGTTAGGTTGTATTGTATGCTTGATCACCTTCGAAATGGCATATCATTCATGTAAATTGGTTGCCGAATCATCGAATTTCATTTATGAACTTGAATGCATTAAATGAGGAGCTTTGAATGTGATTTTGGTTGTTGTAAAAGTAAATGTGATTGATGAAATGTGTTTAGTTGTTTTTCTTGTCAAAATACCTTTCCGATGATATAAGATACATGTTTTGGTTGTTTGCGGGTCATAAATGGTGATTGTTTGAAGTTAGGTCCGTGAATTAAACTTGAAAACTGCCAGAATTTTCTGCACAGGAAATGGCGCGGCGCGTCATATCCCCGCGCGGCGCGCCAAAGTGGCCTGACCAACTTGTCACTTCTAAGAAAAATGTTTGCTATGCTAGGGACCTCCGATTCACATGAAACTTGTTCTAACATGCTAATATATGATTAAAAACCTCAGAAAATTTGTTCGGGACTCGACCCGAACATGTTGACTTTTTCGTTGACTTTGACCCGACCAAAGTTTGACTTTTTGTCAAACTTAACCAAATGATTATGCAACCTTTCTAACGTGATTCTATACTTGTATCTTTTATGAAACTTGACAATGTGATTCACATGCTATACAATCGAGTCGTAACGAGCCATAGGACTAATTGAACACTTTGACCTATCGTGTTTACCGATATTGATACAAACCTATTTGTTTAGGTCAAGACTAGCATTCGTTCTTGCACATGTTTACTTGTTGAAGTACTTTTACATACGTGCACTCAAGGTGAGATCATAGTCCCACTTTTACTCTTTTTGAACTTACATTTGGGATGAGAAAACATAAACGTTCTTTTTACTAAGTGAACACAAGTATAGGAAAACAAACATTCTACATACAAGTTTGAACAAAAATCCTCAATTCGATTATCATTAGTTACACTTATCGGGTGTAAGCGAGAACTTATGTTATATGGCCATATGGGTTTGACAAACCCTCATTCAAACGGTTCGCTACCGTTTACGAATGGAATATATTTTCGAGAAACAGTGTATGTTCTAACACTATTGTGATGGGGTTCTATGGAAGGAATGTTAAGCATTGATAATTGGGTGCTCGTGAATATTAACTTTTGGAATGTATTACTATTATATCAATGTTACAAATCTTGTGGTTCACTTGTACTTACTTACTTAAACCTATGATTTCACCAACGTTTTCGTTGACAGATTTCTATGTTTTTCTCAGGTCCTTGAATGTTTTGTGATACATGCTTCCGCTCATTACTTTTGATACTTGCTTGGATGTCGAGTATACATGTATACGTTGAGCGTCTTTTGGCTACTTTTAAATTGTGTCGCATATGTTTCAATCGTACTTTAAACTTTGTAATGTAACTAGTTGTCGAACTACTTTGTAAACCTTGAAACATCTTCACTTTTGAAATGAATGCGACATACTTTTGGTCAAACGTTGTTTTAAAGACTTATGACCACGTAACGGGACCTAAGTAGATGGCGCCGTCAATGATGATTTTGTCGGGTCGCTACAGATGGTATCAGAGCGTTGGTTGTAGGGATTTAGAGTTCATTGTTGTCAACCCCGGGTCATAGGGTACCTTAGTGAGTCTAGACTACAACCGGCATATATACTTGAAGTAGGAATTACTTGACTACTTGTGCATTATACTCGAACGTTTCTACTCATATTTACTCTTTGTTCATCTTAATCTCACGTTGTTTAATTTGATTGACGCGCCACCTTGACTATATGAAATGATGTCGAATGCACATATGAATCAGGGTAATATAATTTCCGGGATTATATTACGGTGAATCATATGAACGTCCCGACATTGTGGCATAAAGAATTTAAGGCGAGTTAAGGAAAATTTTTCTCTCTATCCTTATTCCATATCATGATTAGTATTATTGAAAATACTAATCAACGGTATTCTTGTGTTTTGAAGGAACAATGCCTCATCGTCGTGTGCCACGCCATAAGACTCCCGAACAAGCTCTACAACGAATGATAGCCACCGCTGTGGATGTGGCCATGGCCGGTCACTCCTCCAACAACAACAATAACAACATCCACAACAACAACAATCAAGGAGCCGGTAACTCAAGCGAGGGATGCTCCTATAAAGCCTTTATGGGGTGCAAACCTCATACTTTTGATGGGACCGGGGGACCGGTTACTCTCACTCGATGGTTTGAACAAACGGAGGCCGTCTTTAGCATAAGCGGTTGTCGGGACCAAGATAAGGTCAAATACTCCACTCACACTTTCGCCGGTGTCGCCCTCACATGGTGGAACACCTATGTACAATCGGTGGGTACCGATGAAGCTCATGCCCTCTCTTGGGCTGACTTAAGGGAAAAGATGATCGTCGAATATTTCCCTCGTGAAGAAACCCGAAGGCTCGCACAAGAGCTAAGAACTTTGAAAGCGGTCGGAAATGATCTCAAGGCCTACAATCAATGATTTTCCGAACTAGCCTTGATGTGCCCAAACCTTGTGAACCCCGAAGCTTTAAGGGTTGAACTTTACATGGATGGTCTTCCAAAGAGCATCAAACATGGGGTAATGTCATCCAAACCCACTAATCATCAAGAAGATTTGAACATGGCCCGTAAGTTGATAGAAACGGTGGACGAAATTGTAGTGCCGGCACCTAAAGCCGAGGATAAGTCGGGTAACAACAAAAGAAAATGGGAAGCCTCCCAATCAAGCAACAACAACTATACCAAGAAGCCTTTCACCTCCGACGGCAAGAAGGGTTATGCTGGAAACCTACCTCTGTGCAACAAATGCAACAAACATCACTTTGGTGAATGTGGCAAGCTAAATTGCCATCGGTGCCAAGGAGTTGGTCATAAGGCCAACGAATGTAAAAGTGTCACCCCCATCGCTCGAAAGGGGCCCAATGCACCAAAAATGGGCACTTGTTACGAATGTGGCCAAACGGGCCATTATAGAAATGCATGCCCGGAGAAGAAAGATAGTTCCAACACGCGCAGCCTAGCTTTCAATATCAACACCGAGGAAGCCCGAGATGACAATGAATTAGTCACGGGTACGTTTCTTCTCAAGAACTCTTATGTTACTTGCTTATTCGATTCGGGTGCCGATAAATGATTTGTATCCAAGACTTTGACTCATTCTTTTAGCACTCCCCCACTTCCATTAGATACCACTTATACCATTGAAGTGGCCAACGGGAAACTATTGAGTGCCGACACATATTACCGGGGATGTACGTTAAATATTTTGGGTAATGAGTTTGAAATTGACTTGATACCAATGGAACTAGGAAGCTTCGATGTAATAATCGGTATGAATTGGTTAGCTAAAACAAAATCTCATATCCTTTGTGATCTTAACGCAATCCGAATTCCTATCGAGAATGGTGAACCTTTGATTGTTTATGGCGATAAGAGTTGCACCGGACTCAACCTCGTTTCGTGCCTTAAAGTTAGAAAACTACTCCGTAAGGGTTGTTTGGCGATCCTTGCCCACGTTAAGAAAGTCGAGTCCGATGAGAAGCATGTCGATGATGTGACAATTGTTAGTGACTTTTCCGATGTATTTCCCGACGAATTGCCGGGTCTTCCACCTCATCGACCGGTTAAATTCCAAATCAATCTTATTCCGGGAGCCGCACCCGTAACACGTGCACCATATAGACTCGCTCCATCCGAAATGCAAGAATTTCAAAGTCAAATCCAAGAACTACTTGATCGTGGTTTTATCCAACCTAGCCATTCACCTTGGGGCGCTCCGATTTTATTCGTTAAGAAGAAAGATGGATCCCTACGAATGTGCATTAATTATCGCGAACTAAACAAATTGACGGTTAAGAACTGATATCCTCTTCCTCACATCGATGACCTCTTTGATCAATTACAAGGGTCTTGTGTATATTCGAAAATCGATCTCCGTTCGGGTTATCATCAACTAAGGGTTAAGGAGGAAGACATCTCCAAAACCGCTTTCCGGACTCGTTATGGTAGTTATGAATTCCTTGTCATGCCATTTGGTCTCACTAACGCACCGGCAGTGTTCATGGATCTTATGAACCGCATGTGCAAACCGTACCTTGGCAAATTCGTTATCGTGTTCATCGATGATATTTTGGTCTATTCTAAAAATGAAGAAGAACACGAGGAACATCTCCGACATGTGCTTGAACTTTTAAGGCAAGAATGACTCTATGCCAAATTCTCCAAGTGTGAATTTTGGTTGAAGGAAGTTCAATTTCTTGGTCATGTTGTAAGTGATCAAGGTATTAAAGTCGATCCATCAAAAATCGAAGCCATTAGTAAATGGGAGACTCCTACTACTCCTACTCACATTCGTCAATTCTTGGGTCTCGCCGGATACTATTGTAGATTCATCAAAGATTTTTCTTTGGTCGCTCGTCCTCTAACCGCGTTAACTCATAAGGGAAGAAAATTCGTTTGGGCAACCGAACAAGAATCCGCATTTCAAATCTTGAAAACGAAGCTAACCACCGCTCCTATCTTGTCACTTCCCGAAGGCAACGATAATTTTGTTGTGTATTGCGACGCCTCGAAACATGGTTTTGGGTGTGTGTTGATGCAACAAACGAAAGTCATTGCTTATGCTTCTCGACAACTCAAAATTCATGAACGAAACTACACGACACATGATCTCGAACTCGGAGCTGTTGTCTTTGCACTTAAAATGTGGAGACACTATCTTTATGGAACCAAGAGTACTATCTTTACCGATCACAAAAGTCTTCAACACATCTTCGATCAAAAGCAACTAAACATGAGACAACGAAGGTGGATTGAAACCTTAAACGATTACGATTGCAAGCTTCATTACTATCCCGGAAAGGCAAATGTAGTAGCCGATGCCTTAAGTCGAAAAGAAAGAGCGGTGCCTCTTCGCGTCCGAGCTTTAAACATCACCATCCACACAAACCTTAATAGCCAAATTTGGGTAGCCCAAGATGAGACTCTCAAGGATGAAAACGTTTCACACGAGCTCTTGAATATTCTCGTCTCTCGATTCGAAGTTAGGGAGACCGGACTTCGATATTTCGCCGGAAGGATTTGGGTGCCTAGATATGGGGACCTACGAAGCCTTATTTTAGATGAAGCCCATAAGTCACGATACTCGATTCACCCCGGTGTCAATAAGATGTACCACGACCTTAAAGAACAATATTTGTGGCCAAACATCAAAAGGGATGTAGCTACTTATGTTGCTAAGTGTTTGACATGTTCCAACGTCAAAGCCGAACACCAAAGACCGTCAGGGTTACTTCAACAACCCGAAATCCCGCAATGGAAGTGGGAAAGAATAACAATGGATTTTATCACCAAGCTACCTGATGTGGTAGCGGAGTGGTATAAAATAGTTATTAATTTTTTTTGCAGGAAATACTATTAAATACGATACAATTTTACACAAGATATTTATTTATTTATAGAATGGATATACTTAAACCTTGCTACAACACTTATAGGCAGTGTACCTAATCGTACAGTAGTGTAGTTTTTAGTAAGTCCGGTTCGTTCCACAGGGAATCTTTTTTAAACAAAGCTCAACGCTATATTAGTTTACTTTTATAAAAATACAAATATATATATATATAAGTAATATTATTATTATAAAGGGGGGTTTTTACCGTTTAATGATCGGTTTGTCGATTTTAAAACTTTAGTCGCAGTTAAAACCAAATGTAAAATATTAAAAATAAATACAAGACTTAAATTAAAGCATAAAGTAAATAACGGTAATGAAATTGTGAATAATAAAAGTGCGATAAAATAAACTTGCGATAATTAAAAAGTACGATAATTAAAAGTGCAATTAAATACAATAACAATAAAAATGCGATAATTAGAAGTGCAATTAAATATAAAATAAAGGAAATTAAATATGAAATAAAAGAATTATGCTTATTTAAACTTCCGTAATCATGATGTTTGACGTGTTGATTTTAATTTTATGCCCATGGGTTAATTGTCCTTTGTCCTGAATTATTTAATATGTCCGTTTGGTTTTTGTCCATAACAGTCCATCAGTCATAAATATAAAGTGCGAGTGTCCTCATCAAATTATTCTTATACCCGAAGTTAAATATTCCAACTAATTGGGGACTTAAACTGTAACAAGATTTTAATACTTTGTTTAATAATTACACCAGGATGTCGACTGAGTGTAACCTAAGGTTTTAATATTTTGTTATCAATTATACCAAGTGTCCTTGTACATAATTTCACCCCTGTTTTAATTATTCTAGTGGCTATTAATCCATTCCCGTGTCCGGTTAAATGAACGATTATTCGTACATATAAATACCCCGCCCATCGTGTCCGATTGAGTGTATATGGTAATTTATAGGGACGCCCAATTGTAAATCTTTATATTAACATTAACAAACTATCATTTAGTTAAACAAATATAAAGCCCATTAATAGCCCATAGTCTAATTTCCACAAGTGTCGTTCTTTTTGTCCAAACCCCAATTATGGTACAAAGCCCAATTACCCAATTTTAGTAATTAGCCCAACATCATGATTACTTCGTTTTAAATAAGCATAATAATAACTTAGCTACGAGACATTAATGTAAAAAGGTTGAACATAACTTACAATGATTAAAAATAGCGTAGCGTTACACGGACAGAATTTCGACTTACACCCTTACAACATTCGCTAACATACCCTTATTATTAGGATTAAAATTAAAATTAAAATATAAATTATAAATATATATATTTTACGTATGAATGAGGAGAAGAAAAAGATGGTTTTTGGAATCAGTATTCGGTTGCTTTTATAGGGATTTTTGAAACTTGGGGCTCCGCGACTCGCGGCCTTTTTGGCCTTCAAACTCCGCGAGTCGCGGAGTTTGCAATTACAGCTCACTCTGGTTTGGAGTCTTTCTTGCCGACGGTTTTTATTATTTATTATAATATATAAATAATTATAAGAATTATTTAAATATTATATTATATTTATGTGCATAGTTGACTAGTAATTTTTAGTCCGTTGCGTCGAGCGTTGAGAGTTGACTCTGGTCCCGGTTCCGGATTTTCGAATGTCCTTGCGTACAATTTTATATTTTGTACTTTGCGTTTTGAATCTTGTACTCTTGTAATTTCGAGACGTTTCTTATCAATAATTGGAACCTCTTTGATTGTCTTTTGTACTTTTGAGCTTTTTGGTCGTTTGCTTCTTCAATTCGTCGAATCTGTCTTTTGTCTTCACCTTTTATTATTTAAACGAATATCACTTGTAAATAGAACAATTGCAACTAAAAGCTTGTCTTTCTTGAGGAATAATGCTATGAAATATATGTTCGTTTTTAGCATTATCAAATATTCCCACACTTGAGCGTTGCTTGTCCTCAAGCAATATCGTCTTGAAATACTAGAATCACTTCTTTATTCTTCACACTTTGTACATCAGTGATTTCTTTACGGCGGTATAAACAATGGTAGTAACGATATGGTTTACAGTTCCACATGACTATAAAAATTTAGATCCATTAAGGAAATTGGATCTTTATGAAAACATTTGATCTTTTGAAAATTAAATCTAGTTTTTACCCTAGATAAGTTTTCCGGGATAACCCTTTACCGGTGTTTGCAAAATATTTTTGTGGGTTTGGTGGGTTTCAGATTTAAAAATTTTAGCTCAAAACTTGCGGTTTTGTGTCACCCACTTGCTAACCTTGTATTTGGAAAGCAACACGTCCAGTTTACTTGTCCCATATATTACCTTTCGATAAATTACCGTCCGGTTGTAAAGGAAAGCGTTGAACAAGCAACTGTTAAGGCAATGTCCCCTGACATGCTTTTAATTATGGTTTATAACGTGTCGAACGCAATTACTATCCTTGGTAGGAGCAATAGTAAAGCTCACCCTTATAATTTTTCGGTATGGCACAAGGTCCTGTCTTTGACCACTATGCAACCACCGTTCTTACGGTTGACACCCGATTTAGTTCAGGTGACCTAATGAATTCCAGGTGAATTCCTAGGATTTTACGTTCAATGGTAATGAACGCATTGAAAATAGGGTTTTCAGAAAACAAATCGGTTTGTAATTTTGATCAAAATATTTTCTCGTTCAAGCTCGAGTTTAGATATCATTGAATTCCATGAGTTTGTAATTCTCAATCTTTAAGGTCAATCTCTAGGATTGAGTAATATCAGTCTTAAAAGCTGATTTTTAATCTTTAAGGAGATTATCCTTTCTGGGGATCTGATTCATTAGTCTTATCCAGCTAATTTGCATGGTGCCCCCCCATTGTACGAGATAAATCCTTCTCATGGTTAGGATAAATCTGACCACTTGGCGACCCTGTTTAATGCTGAGGTCCGTGGATTTACTGCTGATTTTAGTGATGACTTTTCTGAATTTTTCGTCAACCTACAGCTGGCCTGGACGACAACTTCATGACCTAAATCAATAAGCGCGTTTCTTTTTCGGAAGACTTTACTTCCTTTTAATGATGGAATTGATTCATCGTGTAGATCCATCTCTTCTTTTCTTTCATCGGGTAAAACAGTTTAGTTTAGTCCAAAGCAAAAGTATTTTCAGTTATTTGTTACAGATATATGTGACATATGTTTAAGATAACTTGGTAAATTTTCCCACACTTGGCTTTTATTTTCCTTTTTATCGTCCTCTATTCCATTTTAAATGAATTTTAACATTTTAGTTTGTTTCTCAATTTATGTCCTTTCCGAGGTAACAATAATTTCTGTGTTAAAACCTAGTTTTATCGTTCATAAATATGTATAAACATGATTTTGAGTTCATTTAATTGAAAATTTTGAAAAATTTTACTAGAATTGGGTAGTTAGTATATAAGACTAGGGCTGTTCTTTTTTATCAGAGAGCACTAGATTCTAATACAACTACTGCTTTACTAGTATTTTTAATGGTAACCAAGTGTATAAAGTAAAAAATTTTAAAATCCGAAAGAATTTAACCCCTTCCCACACTTAAGATCTTGCAATGCCCTCATTTGCAAGAAATCAGGAATAATTTAAATTATTGAGGGTGATTAGTGTGAAAATGATTAAATTTTTACCAAAGTTTCCAAATATATTGGCGTTTGTTTGCTGAATGATAAATGGTGCACATCATTTGTTCATTCCGTCTTGTTGTTATTTCACATATATTTTGCATCTTGTCGTCAAAATTAGTTGCTTTTGCTGAACTTAATGCCAGTCTTTGAAAATGCGTTGTTTTACCCTGTTGTGTACATAAGATAAACTGCAAACATATATACATATTTTTGAAGTTTGGTATATTACCCCACATTCAAAAATTATTAAAATCTAAGAATAAAAGTTATATAATTATAAAAATGATTACAATATTAACAAAAGTATTAAACGTATCAATAATTACAAATTACAAAAAAAAATAAGTATACTAGGGATGATACTGGTACCAATAGGGGTTCCAGGCATAACCATAGGTGCTATAGAATGCTTCGGCAGGGTCATACGTAGGATACGGTGGCTGCATTTCTATAGACCAGGGAGGGAAGATGGGTTTCTGTGTAGGAATATAGTTTCTACCTATATGTTGGCAATGAGCTATGATTTGGTTCTGATGAACTTGTCAATCTTCAAATGCTCTCTGTCTAGCATTTTCGTACTCCTGAGAAGCTATAAACCTTTGCATTTCTTGCATCTCATTCCCCCCTCCTACATTACCTTGCTGTTGGTTTCTCTCAACCTGTGGATGTCTACCATGGTATGGTACTGCGGCGTTATTTCGCCTTTTCAAAACTTTCGCACCATGGTATACATTTAAACCTATAGTATCGCGGAGTTCTGGTTCT
Organism: Rutidosis leptorrhynchoides; assembly: GCF_046630445.1. Taxonomy (NCBI): domain Eukaryota; kingdom Viridiplantae; phylum Streptophyta; class Magnoliopsida; order Asterales; family Asteraceae; genus Rutidosis; species Rutidosis leptorrhynchoides. Next base: position 390,144,200 of record NC_092333.1, on the reverse strand, counting down.
TCTACTAATAATCCCCCCCGACTTATATCCACACCGAGATATTCACCAATCAAATTAATAAAAATACCACCTCCTATTATGCTATGCGGTCGCATCCCCCGAACCATAGCTGATAAATAATAACCCACACAATACGGTATACTTACAGCGCTTTGTGGGTCTCGAATACACATATGGTAAAACAAATCCTGTTCATTTACCTTTTCCTTGTTTTTACCCCTTTGTGTAATCGAATTAGCTAAAAACCTGTGAATCACTCTTAATTCGGCTCTATCTATATCCAAATAAGAGTAATTTCCCCCTTTGAAACGGTGATGGCTTGTCATTTGACTCCACACACCGTGTGTATCAAAATTTTCATCTATCTTTCTACCGTTTAGTATCAACCCTCTACAATCGGCAGATGCTAACTCCTCAGGCGTATATATACGTAAAGCCTGAGCCATGTCCAGTAAAGACATGTGGCGCATCGAACCGCCTAACAAAAATCTAATAAAAGAACGATCGGTTAAACTAGCTACCCGATCATTCAACTCTATACTACATAACAATTCTTCACACCATACTTTATATACAGGTCTACGCATGGTGAATAAACGTACCCAGTCATTAAAAGTAGAATTACCATACATCTGTACAAGTAATTCCCTAATTGGCCCGGCCAATTCTACAGCTTCTAAGGGTCCCCATTCTATGACCCTCGGTACCTCAACAACCTTAGAATGAAGAGTATGCAAACCCCTTTGATATTTTAGATAATCTATCCAAAGTCTGTCAAATCTCAGGTTCGGGTGCAACTCTTCCAAGTGCATATCAGAAAAGGTCATGACTGGATGAGGTATATCCTGCTTGTAGTAGTTATCCACCTCCTGTTGTTCCGCATTCTCAGCAGGAGCATTGCGGGCTTGTGATGAAGATTCACCCCTTTCAGTCTGCAAAACACATCAAACACAATTTTTGTGCATCCAAATATGCATTAGTGTCAGCAAAATCATCAATCAAAATAATTACAATGGCATTATCAATTTATATTAAACTTAAGCTTATTTTCACATTTTTATCAAATCTACACTTTTTCAAATAAGCATATATGAAAATTTTTGCCTAGTTCATAAGCATTCAATTCAAATAACATGTCAAAATAATCATTACTAGCAATTAAACAAGTTTCAAATGGCATTATCTTTCAAAAATCAAGTTCATGAATTTTAGACTTGAAAAAGTCCACTTTAATTCTCAAAATCATGTTAGGCTCAAAGTTTGGATCATTTAACTACCTAGACATGTTACACTACTTAATTTAGCAATAATTCATGACAAAAATCGGCCATAACCTGTTTATATCAAAAAGCCCCAAATTGCTCAAGAACACAAACCCTAGATTACTCAAAATTTGAAGTTTAAGGCTTCTAATCATGTTAAACAGCATCAATCTAGGTTATACAAGCATAATACATAAACAATTTAAGCCTAATTACACTAAAAAGCATCAAAATCAAATTGGGAAAAAAAATTGCTCAAGAACAAAAATTTTGGATTAAATGGTGTTTAGGTGTAGAAATTTACCGTTTTTCTTGAGTAATTCCTAGATAGCATCCTTCTCAACATGATTTTAGTAAAAGATTTGGTGATTAACGGTTAAAAATTGTGATTTTTTGGGTGTTTTTTCGGAGTATTTCGCAGTGTTTTCGGTTTGGGGGTGTGGACTGATCAGTTTGCAGCTCTTTATTTTTTTTTCTGATTTCCGGTCCTCCCGCGACTCGCGGTGAATAACCCTTCAAACTCCGCGAGTCGCGGAGTTTGATATTTATTTTTTTTATATATAATCATTAACTTATAAAACAATTAAGTACTTAATTTTAAAATTTTGTTTCCTTTGTTATTTAGGACGAGGTCGTTTCGGATCGATGTCCTAGTCCGTCCCTCGACAAAATTTTAAAATTTGTCTTTTTGTAGCGATTGTTTTAAAAGTTAAGAGTTTTGGGTTTTTTTTAATGTTTTTGGCATACTTTAATTCAATAAGATTAAAAACAATGATAATAAAAGTTCTCGTCCCTCCCTCGGGTAAAGCAATTTCGGTTCAAAGACCTAGTCTTCAACTTACGACGAATTTTAAAAATCATATTTTTAACTTAATGAGATAAAGTAAATTTTTGTTTTTAAATTCACACAACTTAAATATAAAATTCAAAATTAATATTAAAAATTCACACCAAACTTAAAATTTGAAATGCATAAAATTAAAAATTCGTATTATAAATTCACACCAAACTTATATTAATTTTTCAAATATTTACAATTTTAAATATATTGTTTTTACAAAGTTTACAATATTAATTTAAGATTTAAATATTAATTTTAAAAACATGGTAAAAAATAAAATTAAAAATCTTTTTGTCTTTTTATCCCACTTTAATCAATCAAATATTATCAAAAATATGCGCCCCTCTTTTCGGTAAAGTAATTTCGGTTCCAAAACCTAATTTAACTCATGACGAATTTTTGAAATATTTTGGATTGATTGTTTAAAGATATTTATACCTTAAGAATAAACGTTAAATTTCGCAGTGATGTAATAAATTTTTGAATGATATCAATAATTTCGGTCGCCAAACCTAATTTTATTCAATACCAATTTAATACTTTTTAGCGAACAAATTAGCGTTTATTATCAAAAGGTTAAAAATAAAAATAAAAATAAAAACTGTACAGACATACCTGTGAAATAGATTTCTTAGTTATATGATCTATCCTATTCATAAGATAGTCGGTTTAATTGGTTTTCCATGGCTACATAGGCGTAACCTCGAGCATTCAGTGTCTTTTCTTCTAAACATATGAACGGTCCGTCTCTGCATAAAGTAACAAATTCGGTATTTGAATAGGTTTGATTATTTGAACATTTACCTCCATGTGACCATTTTCCGCATTTGTGACATCGTTCTAGGTGTCGTGCTCTTCTTTTCGCTACGGATTTTGATTTTCCTTTACCAAATTGTAACTTATTATCTTCGCATCTGGATTCTTTTCTAACTCCGTCCATTCTTTCTCTGATTACTGATACTAATTCACTCGGTAGTATGTCATTATTACGTTTAGTGATCAAAGCGTGTAGCATTAGACCATGGTTTAGTTCACAGGCAGTCTTCATTTTGTAAAAACATAAAAAAATAAAAATTCAGAATGGGGGGAGAAGACTAGTTCTTTAGGATCTGCTAGGGAAAGACCATTCGGGTTCCATTTTCGAGAACTACAAGAAAACAGACAATCTAACTCTAACAGAAATTCATGTTATCCTTTAAAGACTTGATTCTCCCCACACTTAGTTAGCTGTGGTGTCGAAATTGTGATTAACTTCGTTGTCGACTTCCATCGGACCATGTATGTAATGTTTAACTCTTTGACCATTAACTTTAAATTTAATCCCATTTGAATTTATTAATTCTATCGTTCCGTATGGGAAAACTCTTTTGACCATGAATGGTCCAGACCATCTTGATTTCAATTTTCCAGGAAATAGCTTGAATCGTGAATTGAAAAGAAGAACTCTGTCTCCTTCTTTAAATTCTTTTGAACTTCTGATTCTTTTATCATGCCATTTCTTCGTTCTTTCTTTATAGATTAACGAATTTTCGTATGCTTCATGTCTTAATTCTTCTAATTCGTTTAGTTGACTTAATCGTAGACGTCCGGCTTCATGTAAATCAAGATTACATGTCTTCAAAGCCCAAAATGCTTTGTGTTCAATTTCTACTGGAAGATGACATGCTTTTCCATAAACAAGTCTAAAAGGTGTGGTTCCAATTGGAGTTTTGTAGGCTGTTCTAAAAGCCCAGAGTGCATCCTCCAATTTAATGGACCATTCCTTCGGATTTGATCCTACGGTTTTCTCTAGAATACGTTTTAAAGCTCGGTTGGTGTTTTCAACTTGTCCACTTGTTTGTGGATGATATGCGGTGGAGATTTTATGAGTTACTCCATATCTTTTAAGAACTTTCTCAAGTTGATTATTACAGAAATGAGTACCCCGATCACTTATTAAAGCTTTCGGTGTTCCAAACCTTGCAAAAAGACGTTTTAAAAAGTTGACTACAACTCGTGCATCGTTAGTTGGGAGAGCTTGTGCTTCCGCCCATTTAGATACATAATCAATGGCTACGAGTATATATAGATTATTATGAGATTTTGGAAATGGACCCATAAAGTCAATACCCCAAATGTCAAATACTTCACATACTTGGATGACATTTTGTGGAATTTCATCACGTTGACTTATTTTTCCGACCCTTTGACATGCATCACAGGATTTGCAAAGAAGGTGTGCGTCTTTGTAAATTGTAGGCCAATAGAATCCAGCTTCATAAACTTTTCTTGCTGTTAGTTGAGGCCCATAATGCCCTCCTGTTGGTCCTGTGTGACAATGGTTTAATATTTTACTAGCTTCATCTCCAAATACACATCGGCGTATTATTCCATCGGGACAACTTTTAAACAGATGTGGATCTTCCCAGAAATAGTGTTTTATATCACTGAAGAATTTCTTTCGTCTTTGGTACGATAATCCTTTTTCAAGGAATCCACATACTAAATAATTTGCATAGTCTGCAAACCATGGGATTTCTTTATAATCTATCTTCAATAGATATTCATCAGGAAAGTTGTCTTGTATGGCTGATTCATTTAGAACTTCTAATTCGGGATTTTCAAGACGAGAAAGATGATCAGCGGCGAGATTTTCTGCTCCTCTTTTATCTCGGATTTCAATATCAAACTCTTGTAAGAGTAAGATCCAACAGATTAATCTTGGTTTAGCATATTGTTTTGAAAATAGGTATCTAAGAGCAGAATGGTCGGTATAGACCACCGTTTTTGCTAGAACGAGATATGATCGAAATTTGTCAAAAGCAAAGACAATAGCAAGGAGTTCTTTTTCAGTAGTTGTATAGTTCGTTTGTGCTCCTTGTAACGTCTTACTAGCATAATATATAGGTTGAAATCGTTTTTCAATCCTTTGTCCTAAAACGGCTCCCATTGCAAAATCACTTGCATCGCACATTAGTTCAAATGGTAGATTCCAATTTGGTGTTATCATGATCGGCGCATTAGTGAGTTTTTCTTTAAGAATATTAAAAGATTTGATACACTCATCTGAAAAGATGAATGGAGCATCCTTTTCTAGGAGTTTATTCATAGGAGTGGCAATTTTAGAAAAATCTTTTATGAAACGTCGGTAAAAACCGGCATGCCCTAGAAAACTCCTAACTCCTCTAACATTGGTGGGATGTGGAAGTTTAGCAATTACATCTACTTTAGCTCTATCCACTTCAATTCCTTCTTTTGAAATTTTATGTCCAAGAACGATGCCTTCTTTAACCATGAAATGGCATTTCTCCCAATTAAGTACTAGATTTGATTGTTCGCATCTAAGAAGCATTCGTTCCAGATTAACTAGACATGATTCAAATGTATCACCGAAGACTGAAAACTCATCCATGAAAACTTCCATGCATTCGTCTATCATGTCATGAAAAATCGCCATCATACACCTTTGAAAGGTTGCAGGGGCGTTACAAAGTCCAAATGGCATGCGTTTGTAAGCAAAAGTACCATAAGGGCACGTGAATGTGGTTTTCTCTTGGTCCTCGGGTGCTATTGGAATTTGAAAATATCCGGAAAATCCATCTAGAAAACAATAGTAACTATTTCCGGCTAATCTTTCCAACATTTGATCTATGAAAGGTAAGGGAAAGTGATCTTTTCTGGTGGCGTCATTTAATTTTCTATAATCAATACACACACGCCATCCTGTTACAGTTCTAGTAGGAATAAGCTCATTTTTCTCATTTGTAATGACAGTCATGCCACCCTTCTTACGCACGCATTGAACTGCGCTTACCCATGGACTATCAGAGATTGGATAAATTAGACCTGCATCTAGCAGTTTAATAATCTCTTTCTTAACTACATCTTGCATATTAGGATTTAGTCTTTGTTGGCGTTGCACATACGTTTTATGACCTTCTTCATAAGGATTTTATGTGTGCAATACGAAGGACTTATTCCTTTAACATCATGAATCTTCCATGCAATGGCTGGTTTATGAGCTTTCAACACAGAAATGAGTTGTGATTTCTCATTTTCAGTAAGAGATTATTACAGGTAATTCAGATTCACCATGTAAATAAGCGTATTCCAAATGGTTTGGAAGTGGCTTTAACTCTAATTTCGGAGGTTCTTCTATCGATGATTTGTATCGATATATGTCTTCTTCTTTTAGCATTTGAATTTCTTCTGTTGTTGGTTCATATCCATTAGCTATAAGTGTAGCTAACATTTCAGCTTCATCAATTGGTTCATTACCTTCTCCTAAAGAACATTCTCCTGTTCCTTTTAATTCTGGAAATTCTTCTAATAATTCTGCATGTGCATCTATAGTTTGAATATAATAACATGTATCATCTGCAGATTGTGGTTGTTGCATTGCTCTATCAACTGAAAAGGTAACACTCTCATCCTCTATACTTAGGGTTAGTTTCTTACCGAACACGTCTATCATTGCTTTAGCCGTGTTTAAGAATGGTCTTCCTAATATGAGAGGAACTTGAGAATCTTCTTCCATGTCCAGACCAACAAAATCTACTGGAAATACTAAAGTACCAACTTTAACTAGCATGTTCTCCATTATCCCTCTAGGATATTTTATTGATCTATCGGCTAGTTGTATGCTTATTCTGGTTGGTTTCAATTCTCCAAGGTCTAGTTTAGCGTATAGTGAATACGGCATTAGATTTATACTAGCACCTAAGTCTGCCAATGCTTCTATTGAACTAAGACTACCCAGAAAACATGGAATTGTGAAACTTCCTGGATCAGATAGTTTTTCTGGTATCTTATTCAACAGCACTGCTGAACAATTAGCATTCATAGTAACAGCCGAGAGTTCTTCCATTTTCTTTCTATTTGAGATTAGATCTTTCAAGAATTTAGCATATCTAGGCATTCTTGAAATCACATCAATGAAAGGAAGATTTACATTTATCTGTTTAAACATATCCAAGAATTTGGATTGCTCGGCTTCAATTTTTTCTTTCTTCATTTTACTCGGGTAAGGAAGTGGTGGTTGGTATGGTTTAACATAAGGTTTAGCCTTAACTGTGTTATCTTCATTAACCTTTTCAACTACCGGTTCTTTTTCCTTATCTTGATCAGGTTGTGGTTCTTGTGGAGTAGGAATAGTTTCATCAGAAGTTACAGGTATTTCCGGTGGTTTAAGCGTTGTACCACTTCTTGTGGTAATAGCTTTAGCTGTTTCATTCCGGGAGTTAGCATTTGTATCACTAGGTAGACTTCCTGGTTTTCTTTCACCTATTAACCTTGCTAGGTTACTCACTTCTTGTTCCAGATTTTGAATAGAAGCTTGTTGATTTCTAAATGCTTGAGCATTTTGTTCATTGGTTTGTTTCTGAGATGTGAAAAACTGCGTTTGAGTTTCAACTAGCTTTGTCATCATATCTTCTAAATTCGGCTTTTTATCATCGGTTTGTTGTGGTGGTTTGTTTTGAAAATTCGGTCTTTGCTGATTGTAATTATTATTGGATACTTGTTGATTGCTAGGACCTAGTTGGTTGTTGTATGGAATATTTCGGTTATAATTCTGGTTTTGATTGTAAATCGGTCTTGGCGGTTGATAATTATTCTGATAATTATTTCCAGGCCTTTGGTTTATGTATGAAATATTCTCTCTTTGTTCCATTGTTAATTCAATACTGAGACAATCTTTTGTCAAATGTGGTCCTCCACACTGCTCACAACTAATTCGTATTGAGTGAATATCCTTAGTCATCTTTTCCATTCGTCTTTCCACAACATCTATCTTTGCGGAAATGGAATCTAAGTCATGGCTAGAATCGGCTCTAGCTGCTTTAGATGATCTAATGATGTCTTTTTCTTGGTGCCACTCTTGTGAGTGGGAAGCAGTGTTATCAATAATTTTGTAAGCATCAGTTTCGGTTTTCTTCATAATAGAACCACCAGCTGCTATATCTATGTCTTTCCTTGTAGTGATGTCGCATCCTTGGTAGAATATTTGTACTATTTGACAGGTGTCTAAACCATGTTGCGGACATCCTCTTAACAACTTTCCATATCTAGTCCATGCCTCATATAGAGTTTCATTTGGTTTCTGTGTGAACGTAACAATTTCTGCTTGAAGTCTTACGGCTTTAGATGCAGGAAAGAATTGTTTAAGAAATTTTTCAACTAAAACGTCCCATGTATCAATCGCCCCTTCAGGTAACAATTCCAACCAATCTTTGGCTTCTCCCTTTAAAGTCCAGGGAAATAACATGAGATATATCTGTTCATCCTCCACTTCTCGGATTTTAAATAGTGTGTAGATCCTATTAAAGGTACGTAGATGTTCATTTGGATCTTCCTTCGGCGCACCACTAAATTGGCATTGATTAGTCACCATGTGTAGAATTTGTCCTTTGATTTCATAATCTGGCGCATTAATGTCTGGATGAGTAATTGCGTGACCTTGGCCAGTGCGTTTAGCTCTCATTCGGTCTTCCATACTTAAAGGTTCCAGATTCTCCATAATTGAATTTGTTGAATCGGAATCACTAGAGGATTCTGATTTAATGGTTCGTTCCTCAACAATCTCTGTTTGAATGATTGGTGGTTCCGGAGGAAAGTTTAATGGTTCAGGATCTACGAACCGTTCCTGAATATTCTCCGGATTCTCAATTGTGAGGTTGGGTTCAAAAAATGGATTATCGGAAATTTGAACTGAAGTACTTGGTCGACTGGATGACGATTCTAAAGAGAAATCAACGGTGGTTATATTTGCTAAATGTCTTGATCTAGTTACAGGTGGTGAACGTACAAAAGGTGGTGAACGTCTTGCTCGGTGCATTCACTGAATATCCTATTAGTTTTTAAAAGGAAAGAAAAATTATAATAAGTTATCCAACCAATAGACTTTTCTGATTTTGCCACGTTTCGAATAGCCAAAAGATGCAGCAGAGGGGCAGGATTCGTTTGGTCTCAATATAATTGAGGACTGTTTGGCTCCAATAACCCGGTCCACGTACAAATCCAACTATTACTACGAACCAGAAAATTTTGATGTCTATTAATTTAACCACATAAAATAAATTTTCGTAATTTTAAGAAATTTAGATAAGAAGTAGAATAAAAATCTATGTCCTAAAACTAGAATAGCGAGAAATAAGAAAGAAAAAGAGTTCGTCGGAAAAAAAAAATTTGAAAAAAAAAATGGTTGAAAAATAAAAGGTGACGGAAAAATAAAAGAAACTTATAAAAACTTAAAAATACTTGACTAACCTAACCTTATTACTACAACTAACTTAAAATTATAATCGCAAATTGAGATTACTAATTGGAATGATAATTGATACATAGGTAAAAGTCGTCTAAAAATATTAAAGCTTACAAGAAAAACTAAATCCCAAATGGAATTAACTTAAAAAGAAACTATAACTTAAAAAGGCGTCGAAAAATTCTAAAGTACCTAAATCTTAGTCTAGAGAAAAAGCACTTAAGGAATTCTACGGCAAAGACTAAAAATCTAGGAGTAAAAATGACTATGGCAAAAACTAAGTTTAAAATTAAATATGAGCGAAAAATACAAATATTACGCTAAAACAATTAAAAAGGGACAAAATATAAAAATATACAAAAAGTTGTAAAAAGTACAATTTTTATAAAAATATTATTTTTATATTATTTATTTTTTAAAACTACTAATTTTATAATTTAATTAAACTAAATAATACAAATTAATTAAAACTTAAATTAACTACTAAATTAATTAATTATTTAACCCTAATACAATTTAATTAATAATAATTAATAATACTCCGTAATAAATGCAGGATTAGGGCTTCTGTCGTGTGTCAGGTCCCCTCCGCGAGTCGCGGTATTTAAAGCATCAAACCCCGCGAGTCGCGGGGTTCAGAAATTCAGATGACAGCTTACTTTAAATTCGACGCGTTTTTCTTTATTTATATTTTTTTTTTAATTTCTGTTTTTAATTTTCTGTTTTAATAAAAGTATTTATATAATAAAAACTTATATCTAAATAGAAATATTTTATAATTTTATAAATAAAAATCTTAAAACTAGAATTATATATATATATATATATATTTTTTTTATGTTTTTAAATAAAAACAAAATACTTAAATAAAACTTATGTTTTTATAAAATAAAAACAAAGATACTTTATAAAACTTAAATATTTATCAAACTCCTAAAAATATTTATATTTTTGTTTTTCTTTTTATATTTTCAAATATTTAAAACGTTTTTTTTACAAAAATGAATTTTAATAAAAGTAAACTAAAAATCTTTTTTTTATATATATATTAGCGTTGCGCTTTCGGCGTTTAGAAAGTTCCCCGGCAGCAGCGCCAAAAATACTTGATGTGGTAGCGGAGTGGTATAAAATAGTTATTAATTTTTTTTTGCAGGAAATACTATTAAATACGATACAATTTTACACAAGATATTTATTTATTTATAGAATGGATATACTTAAACCTTGCTACAACACTTATAGGCAGTGTACCTAATCGTACAGTAGTGTAGTTTTTAGTAAGTCCGGTTTGTTCCACAGGGAATCTTTTTTAAACAAAGCTCAACGCTATATTAGTTTACTTTTATAAAAATACAAATATATATATATATATAAGTAATATTATTATTATAAAGGGGGGTTTTTACCGTTTAATGACCGGTTTGTCGATTTTAAAACTTTTGTCGCAGTTAAAACCAAATGTAAAATATTAAAAATAAATACAAGACTTAAATTAAAGCATAAAGTAAATAACGATAATGAAATTGCGAATAATAAAAGTGCGATAAAATAAACTTGCGATAATTAAAAAGTACGATAATTAAAAGTGCAATTAAATACAATAACAATAAAAATGCGATAATTAGAAGTGCAATTAAATATAAAATAAAGGAAATTAAATATGAAATAAAAGAATTATGCTTATTTAAACTTCCGTAATCATGATGTTTGACGTGTTGATTTTAATTTTATGCCCATGGGTTAATTGTCCTTTATCCTGAATTATTTAATATGTCCGTTTGGTTTTTGTCCATAACAGTCCATCAGCCATAAATATAAAGTGCGAGTGTCCTCATCAAATTATTCTTATACCCGAAGTTAAATATTCCAACTAATTGGGGACTTAAACTGTAACAAGATTTTAATACTTTGTTTAATAATTACACCAGGATGTCGACTGAGTGTAACCCAAGGTTTTAATATTTTGTTATCAATTATACCAAGTGTCCTTGTACATAATTTTACCCCTGTTTTAATTATTCTAGTGGCTATTAATCCATTCCCGTGTCCGGTTAAATGAACGATTATTCGTACATATAAATACCCCGCCCATCGTGTCCGATTGAGTGTATATGGTAATTTATAGGGACGCCCAATTGTAAATCTTTATATTAACATTAACAAACTATCATTTAGTTAAACAAATATAAAACCCATTAATAGCCCATAGTCTAATTTCCACAAGTGTCGTTCTTTTTGTCCAAACCCCAATTATGGTACAAAGCCCAATTACCCAATTTTAGTAATTAGCCCAACATCATGATTACTTCGTTTTAAATAAGCATAATAATAACTTAGCTACGAGACATTAATGTAAAAAGGTTGAACATAACTTACAATGATTAAAAATAGCGTAGCGTTACACGGACAGAATTTCGAATTACACCCTTACAACATTCGCTAACATACCCTTATTATTAGGATTAAAATTAAAATTAAAATTAAAATTATAAATATATATATTTTACGTATGAATGAGGAGAAGAAAAAGATGGTTTTTGGAATCAGTATTCGGTTGCTTTTATAGGGATTTTTGAAACTTGGGGCTCCGCGACTCGCGGCCTTTTTGGCCTTCAAACTCCGCGAGTCGCGGAGTTTGCAATTACAGCTCACTCTGGTTTGGAGTCTTTCTTGCCGACGGTTTTTATTATTTATTATAATATATAAATAATTATAAGAATTATTTAAATATTATATTATATTTATGTGCATAGTTGACTTGTAATTTTTAGTCCGTTGCGTCGAGCGTTGAGAGTTGACTCTGGTCCCGGTTCCGGATTTTTGAATGTCCTTGCGTACAATTTTATATTTTGTACTTTGCATTTTGAATCTTGTACTCTTGTAATTTCGAGACGTTTCTTATCAATAATTGGAACCTCTTTGATTGTCTTTTGTACTTTTGAGCTTTTTGGTCGTTTGCGTCTTCAATTCGTCGAATCTGTCTTTTGTCTTCACCTTTTATTATTTAAACGAATATCACTTGTAAATAGAACAATTGCAACTAAAAGCTTGTCTTTCTTGAGGAATAATGCTATGAAATATATGTTCGTTTTTAGCATTATCACTACCAAAGACGGTGGGCGGTTATGATACTATTTGGGTTATTATTGACAGTCTCACCAAATCCGCACACTTTCTCGCTATGAAAGAAACCGACAAAATGGAGAAACTTGCACAACTTTACATTAAGGAGATAGTAGCCCGACACGGTGTACCGTTATCGATTATCTTCGACCGAGATGGCCGTTTTATTTCTAGATTTTGGCGTACTTTACAAGAAGCGTTGGGAACGCGTTTAGACATGAGCACCGCATATCATCCTCAAACCGACGGACAAAGTGAACGCACAATCCAAACTTTGGAAGACATGTTACGAGCTTGCGTTGTCGATTTTGGAAAAGCTTGGGACAAGCACTTACCTCTCGCCGAATTCTCTTACAATAATAGTTATCACGCGAGTATTAAAGCCGCACCTTTTGAAGCGTTGTATGGCCGAAAATGTCGCTCTCCTCTTTGTTGGGCTGAAGTTGGCGACACACAAATCACCGGACCAGAACTCATTCATGAAACAACCGAGAAAATCGTTCAAATCCGAGATAGGCTTAGGATGGCCCGTAGTCGTCAAAAGTGCTATACCGACAAGAGACGCAACGACCTCGAATTTCAAGTCGGTGACCGTGTAATGTTAAAATTTGCACCTTGGAAAGGTGTAATCCATTTCGGGAAATGCGGGAAGCTAAATTCGCGGTATATTGGTCCTTTCGAAATCTTGGAACGTATTGGAACCGTTGCCTATCGTTTAGATCTTCCACCTCAATTGAGCTCCATTCATCCTACCTTCCATGTATCTAACTTGAAAAAGTGTCTTGCCGAACCTGATATCATCATCCCTCTCGAGGAACTTACTATTGATGACAAACTTTATTTTGTGGAAGAACCGGTTGAAATTGTGGACACCTCCGTCAAGACATTGAAACAAAGCCGAATCCCGATTGTCAAGGTTCGTTGGAATGCCAAAAGAGGATCCGAGTTTACTTGGGAAAGGCAAGATCAAATGCAAAAGAAATACCCTCACTTGTTCCCGGTTCCGGAAACGCAAGATCCCGAGGAAGAAACAACGACTACTACGCCTACTTAAATTTCGGGACGAAATTTCTTTTAAGGAGTAGGTAATGTAACATCCCGCCTTTTTCCGTTTACTTTTCCGTTTATTTATTTAAAGTCCGTTATATGATTATAACATCCTTCGTTGTTACGCGTATTCAAAATATCTTGTTTTGGTAATTCACGCACCCGCAATCGAACTCGAGGGACTAATTTTGCCAAGGGTGCAAAGATGTGACTAGCTTTTGACTAGTCAACACCCACCTCCCCATTCTTTTTCCATTTTCATTTTCATTTTCTTTCAATACTTTCATGTTTTCTCTCAAACTTCATCACAAAGATTCATCATCCATTTCAAATCTAGCAAGCTTCAATCCAAACAAATTACATATTTGGAATCCTTGCAACTTCCTCTTCGATTCCATACCGATTACATCTAATTTGGGTAACTTTCTAAAATCACTAGATTTTGTGTTCTTGATGTTCTTAACTTATAAAGTTGTTAATTAGTGTCTATGGCTCAAGTCTAACATGAATATATGAATTATATGTTCGATCCTGCTATTTTTGGTAACTAGCATGAACTTGAAAGTTTGGTGTGTTTGATTGATGAATTGGTTACTTAAATGTTGTTGTTATGATAAAGTGCAAGTATTAAATGTGTTCCTAGTATCATTAGCTTCAATTTGATGTGTAGGTTGCTTTAGAAAACTTCATGAACTTGATTAGTGATTTTGGTGAAATTGGGTTAGGGTTTGATGAACTTGAAATGGACTTTTGATGCTTTGAATGACATGAAATATTATTTGTAAGTGTTAGGTTGTATTGTATGCTTGATCACCTTCGAAATGGCATATCATTCATGTAAATTGGTTGTCGAATCATCGAATTTCATTTATGAACTTGAATGCATTAAATGAGGAGCTTTGAATGTGATTTTGGTTGTTGTAAAAGTAAATGTGATTGATGAAATGTGTTTAGTTGTTTTCCTTGTCAAAATACCTTTCTGATGATATAAGATACATGTTTTGGTTGTTTGCGGGTCATAAATGGTGATTGTTTGAAGTTAGGTCCGTGCATTAAACTTGAAAACTGCCATAATTTTCTGCACAGGAAATGGCGCGACACGCCATATCCCCGCGCGGCGCGCCAAAGTGGGCTGGCCAAGTTGTCACTTCTAAGAAAAATGTTTGCTATGCTAGGGACCTCCGATTCACATGAAACTTGTTCTAACATGCTTATATATGATTAAAAACCTCAGAAAATTTGTTCGGGACCCGACCCGAACGTGTTGACTTTTTCGTTGACTTTGACCCGACCAAAGTTTGACTTTTTGTCAAACTTAACCAAATGATTATGCAACCTTTCTAACGTGATTCTATACTTGTATCTTGCATGAAATTTGACAATGTGATTCACATGCTATACTATCGAGTCGTAACGAGCCATAGGACTAATTGAACACTTTGACCTAACGTGTTTATCGATATTGATACAAACCTATTTGTTTAGGTCAAGACTATCATTCGTTCTTGCACACGTTTACTTGTTGAAGTACTTTTACATACGTGCACTCAAGGTGAGATCATAGTCCCACTTTTACTCTTTTTGAACTTATATTTGGGATGAGAAAACATAAACGTTCTTTTTACTAAGTGAACACAAGTACAGGAAAACAAACATTCTACATACGAGTTTGAACAAAAATCCTCAATTCGATTATCATTAGTTACACTTCCCGGGTGTAAGCGAGAACTTATGTTATATCGCCATATGGGTTTGACAAACCCTCATTCAAACGGTTCGCTACCGTTTACGAATGGAATATATTTTCGAGAAACAGTGTATGTTCTAACACTATTGTGATGGGGTTCTATGGAAGGAATGTTAAGCATTGATAATTGGGTGCTCGTGAATATTAACTTTTGGAATGTATTACTATTATATCAATGTTACAAATCTTGTGGTTCACTTGTACTTACTTGCTTAAACCTATGATTTCACCAACGTTTTCGTTGATAGATTTCTATGTTTTTCTCAGGTCCTTGAACGTTTTGTGATACATGCTTCCGCTCATTACTTTTGATACTTGCTCGGATGTCGAGTATACATGCATACGTGGAGCGTCTTTTGGCTACTTTTAAATTGTGTCGCATATGTTTCAATCTATAACAACCCTCATTTTTCCCTTCTGAATTAATCAAGTTGTCCTTAGGGTTTCAATGTCATAATCTGTGCATCATCATTAGGGTTGTTATCCATTTCGACAAACGAACTAAAAATTTATACTTTCATTAAAAGATCATAAAACCCTAATATGATATAAAACCCTAAACCTAACCTTACCTATTAACTACAAAACCCTAATACCATTTAATATTAAATAATAAACCCTAACCCGAGTACTTAATAAATAATATAAACCATATATATATTAATACTTAAAAGGGACATGTAATAAACTATACAAATTAATATGTAAACAATTTGGAACCAAATAAAATTTATAAAAGTTAGGGACAAATAAATAAATAAAATGTATTTAAATAAAAGTAACCCTAATATTAATAATATATATATATATATATATATATATATATATATATATATATATATATATATATATATATATATATATATATATATATATATATATATATATATATATTAAAATAAATAATAAATAATAAATAATAAAGTGCCGTAATAAAAAAATATAAATACTTGTATAGATAAAGGAATTGCCGTAAAAAAAAAGAATTAAACACATGAGATCACAAGAATTTCAGCTGTAGGGGATTTAGGAAGTAAACTTGATCACTAAGTTTACAAATCCTAGCTTGATCTTAATTAGTGCATCTTCAAGAATCCTAGTTTAATTAGGAAACTCAACTAACCTATAAAATCCCTCATGGTATTTCCCTAAAGTTGACTAAAACCCTCCACCAAAACAGTCTGCATTCGATCACCTGCTACAGCCCTTTTAAATAGCCAACTTGCTCCTGTTTTCTTGCTGCAAATTTCCATTAAACTCAGCCACCAAACTGCCATAAAACCTGCTTGTTTATGATGTACTTGTCTCCACTTTCTGCAGTCCCAAAACAGCCTAGAAATCGGGTTGTTTTGCCTCGGTTGTGCTGTGTTTTTCGAGCCACGACAGCTGCTACTTGCAGCTGTAAAAGTCGCACACAACAGCCCAACATCCCGCTATTATTCTGCTAAAAAAAATACGCCTCCAAGACAGCCCTCCAATTGACTGAAATCCTGCTGTTTTCAGTTTCTGTCTTCGCCACACAAGCCACCACGAAAACAGCCTGTCTCCTTCTGTTTTGTTGCTGTACATCGTGACCTTCAAAACAGTCCAAGAGTTTTCCTTTGTTGCTGCATAGTTGTTGCTGTGTTGCTGCTGTTTTTGTTCGTGATCAGGAGACCCAAACAGCCCTCTTTTGTGTCGATTATTGCTGCTACTGCAGTTTGCTTTCTGTTCGCATATCATCATCACCAATCCATAATCTCTAATCTTCTACTAAGGTATACCTAAACCATAGTTTAATCATGCTATTGAATCAATTACTCTTAAGTTAGTTATTAAGTTTTATGTTATGAGTTTTAAAGTTGATTAATGAATAAGTTAAATAATGGTATTGAACTTGGTTAAGATAAAAGAATATGATTAACATGAATAAGTATTATGAATATTGTATATGAAGTTGATAATATTAAAGGAATATGAATGTAAAGTATTATGAATTAAGTATGATCATGAATCTTGTATAGATAATGATAATGTTAAAAAGTTATGAATAAAAGTTATGAGTTAATGAAAAGTTAAAATTATGTTTATGATTTTATGTGTTAAAGTTTAATGAATTAGTGTGGAATAAGGATGAGTAATTGATTTGATCATAAAGGTAGTTAATAATAATAGTTAAGAGATTATGAATCATGATTATGATTATGAAAAAGTGATGAAACTAGATTATGATAATGATAGTAAAGAATTGATTATGAATATTAAGATTAGGGTTAAAAGATTTGAATAATAATTATGGATAAGTTAAAAGCATAATTATGAGAGGATGATTATGGTATAGGGTATGATCTTGAATATGAAGTAATAGTTGGATAATGATTAAGAATAAGGATTATGAATGGTGTTAAAAGTTATGAATAAGGTTAAAGGATGTAATGAAGGATTATGATTAATGTTAATAAGTTACTTAAATAAATATAAGATTAAAGTTGTTAAGTTATGATGCTCATAAAACTAGTTTAATAAGATTAAAGTTTGTAAAACTTAAAAGATTAGGAATTTATGATAAAGATGTATGATTAAAGGGATTATGAGTTTATGTAGGTGAATAAGCTAAGAGATTAGTTAGTTGTTATAATGAAAGGTTAGGGTTGGTTAATAAGTTAGCTAATAATAATTGCTGATTAGTAAATAATAATGATTTTGATATAGATTATAAAGATGAGTTAAGTATGATTATTAAGGTTAGGGTTAATGAATATGATAAGTAGGTTTTGATTGTATGGTTTGTAAGGTAATTATGATCATGGTGTACATCCATGCATGCATACGTACGTATGTGCATGTATACATTGTAGGTATATGTGTGTGTGTATATGAAAATATATACATACGCCTATATGTATGTGTATATATGTATTTATGTATACGTGTGTATGTATGTATGAGTGTGTATTATGTAAGTATTATAATAGGCTAGTAAACATAATAATAATAAGAAAAATAATAAGAGTATATATATATATATATATATATATATATATATATATATATATATATATATATATATATATGTATCATCTTACACTTATATATACGTAACACCTATACCTAATATAAATATATTATATAGTTATGAACACATACATGTATAATAATAATAAAGAATATATGTATATGTATGTATCACATAGAGGTATATTTATAAACGTAACATATAATGATAGATATACATAGAAATTGATTAAAGTAAATAATAATACTATTATTAGTATAACTTATACACTTAATTATATAGTAACACTTAATAACACTAATTATATTATCACTTATATAAATATAACTTTCTCGAAAAACGGTCACTGTTAATATAGTTTACTATATTAATAAACAAACTTATGTCTATTAGACATTAACTAATCGAACATAATATCTCTAGATTGAGATCTCCGTGTTCAATCCTCCGATCATATAACTTGCATGGAATATCTATCCGCGATTAAGGTGAACTTCATAGCCCCTCTTTTTACTATTTCTTAACTGTTTTATAACTTTGGGGTGAGACACATGCTTGCTTTCAAACTGTTTTACGCTTAGACACAAGTACTCAAACTTTATTTTGATCAGTTCAAACTGTTGCTAACATGCTTTGATTCATGCTTAATCCCTACCATGATATCGTTAATTACTGGACTTTGGTGAGCTTAGTTATTGTGATAGCGCTATTGAGGGTGACGTCTCTATCCGGATGACCGCTGGTCAATGGATACATAATAACGATGAACGACACGAACGTGATGTGTTTAGGGTAACTAATGGTTAGTATCGATATCATATACACCAGCACTACTACCGAACTGATTAAACTCTATAACTAAATCTTGTAGTCTAAAAACTTGTTATAATTATTAGACCTATGTTGTTCACTCAACCATTTTGGTTGACACTTTAAGCATGTTTTGTCTCAGGTACTTAGATACTTTGCTTCCGCTGTAGAACTCTGTTGTTACTTAGAAGTTAAGCCGAGCACTGGGACCAGAGTTAACATCCGCGTCAATGACGATTTTGGCGGGGTGTTACAGTTGGTATCAGAGCCAGGTTATAGGGAACTAGGTTACATTAGTGTGACTAACATGAATAGTTAGGATGCATTAGTGAGTCTAGTCTATAACCGAGTTGTTCATTTGCATTGATTATTTGCATTACATTCTAGATTATGTGCATTAAGTTCACTTATATTTGTTATGCCTAGAACTCCTATACCATTCAAAATCTTTAGAAACACTTTGCTATAGGAACTATACTTACACGTCTGACTCTTAGAATAAGAGCCATGACTTACTTGTATTCCAACAAAAAGAATGCCACTATACCTATCTCATTATGTAATTTAGGAGAGCCAAGGCTTGTTATATAGAACCAGGATTGCATTCTATGTGTGTCTTATGTGGGTGCCTTAGCAATCTTTAGGTCTATAACCTTTCCTGCCTTAGTTTTAAGTGCTTTCCCTTAATCTTTATACTGCCAATCCATCTTACTACATGTTTTTACCTCTTCTGACATTATGTATCCTTTCCTAAGGATGTCAAGCCAAAACCCTATCATATTGCATGATCCCGACTCTGAAGGATCAGCTAATATGTGATTGTTATCATATCCAAACATATCCTATGACCCGACTTCGCCATTGTGATACAAAGTATTCTTTGACTCACACGAAGGGATGTCACTCATGACTCAACATTCCCACGTCAACTATCTAAGTTTGATCACGTGTCCTGACCTTATGGAGTGACCTTGGAATGGAAGTATGAATTAGTGAAATATAATGACGCTTGGCCGATGTGATTATATTATGGTAATTCATATAGAAATTCCAATATCATGACATATGGAATAGAAAGTGAATCAAAGAAAAATTTTCAAGTCATTCAAAAATCTCAATGTTATTACATGAAGTGAAATTATCATCCGAATTATAGATATACGAAGAGATCGTTACGACCAAACTATCTATCTCATACCCATGAGTAGATTAACAAATTCTCCTATGCCATAAAAGTTATAAAACTTTGCATTCTTTCTTTCTTAAACAACTTATCTCTTTGACGCTTAATTATCACATCCCCGCTGGAAGGAAGGATGCATGATCTTAAGTGACCTGAAGTGACACCCCCGAAACTTCTTCGAAGCATGCCTTCTGTTATCTACAATTACGATCCTAGTGTAGATTTTCATAAACCCATTAGGAAACCTGTCGAAGATAAGCGACAACCACTCACAAGATTTTCATTTGAATATTCAAACGAAGACATTATAAACACCACATTCACTATCACGTTCTCATACTCTACCATTCATATCTCACTCGTCAGTAATAGCTTCACACATGAACATTTTTAATTTCCAAGAACTTATATTAGTCATCAACCACACTTAAATTCAATAGTTATCATTACCCCGCAATATTGTTGCTCAAATATCACCCAGAATTTTCAAGGTCTTTCACTCAATTTTTCTTACTCTTTCTCCAAATATAAAAATTCTGTTTGTCAAAATTTTACATATACTATTTTACTGTGCGATCCTCTCAAAATTTTATGAATTTATTTACCACCATTCGTGCAAATTTTACAAATTGTATATATTTATTTATCTTTATTTATTTTGACTAGTACGTATAAAATTATATTTTCACTTTTTCAAATCAATTCTTTTATTCAAAAGATATTTTACTTAAAATAGTACACGTTGTACATAACTCTGGTTTTACGAAGAATTTCGCTTCCTTTTTAAATTGTCATCCTTAAAAGACTCGAACTTCTGTAAAAATTTTCATTGCTTGTTTATATAAAAAAATTTCGTATTATTCTACACCACGTAGTAATCACAATTCCTCTTGCTCTTAGAAACGTACCATTGAGTTCATCATTTAAAACTCTATGTTCTCAGTAACTTTTCCCTTTGTAAGGTTGACCGTTGAGAAGATTTTACTTCTGATATCTCACGGCTAAACCACAACAACCTCGTAAAACGTCAATTCTATGATTTAATATCTTTTTGACACAAGCAAGTATTTTTCGTAGATTTCCTCACCTGTTGGAAATAATTTTTATAGCCAATGATTCACATTGATTCTCACCCGCACTTAAACTCATAAGTGAATGATAGATCGACTCGCCATCTGAGCGAGAACGTCTTTCTCATTAAGAGATCACACATTTTCGTGCGGTTTCCTATCAGAAATATAACTTATCATCCTTGCTATTCTCTCTAAAGGAGTTACCTTAAACATTTATGATGTTTATGTGTTACTCTAAACTAGTTACAACTAGATGTGATTCTAGACAAATTTCGACCTCTGTTTCAACATATAGTTAAAATCATGATCATAAGGTGCTTTCTGCAAGGATAAGTTCGTATGTATTATAATATCTTTCATTAATCACTCGTACCATTCTGAAGGCATCTTAGTAATTATGGCTTTTCTTCCACATAAGCCTGATTAGTGACTCCTCAGCTGGTATCTCAATCCATTTATTCACTTTAGACATTTCCTAAAAATCAAAGGCATCATGTCTAAGGTTACCTTCCAGAATTAAAAGTTAATACCAACTAACAAACACAAGCCAGGCATCAAACTTCATGGTGTGATCTTAACAAACTCCTACCTGTTTGTCTGCTCTAGTGTTGTGGCATAAAACACTCAAGGACTTAAATGAGCTTAGTAATGTTCTAAAACTTCATGTATCCGAATTACTGAAATGCGTGAATAGCATTATCTTCTCTTTTAAAGGAAACCTAGTCAGATGACACTCATGTTATCCCTTTGAGTTACCTCCGCATTGATAATAAAATGCTCTTCATAAAAGAACCTGTAGAAGTTATGGATCGTGAGATCAAACGCTTGAAATAGGATAACAATTCCTATTGTTAAAAATCCATTGGAATTCACGTAGAGGCCCCGAGTATACCTGGGAACGTGAAGACCAAATGAGACGAAAATATCCACATCTCTTCACTACCGCTGATGCATTCAAAGAGTCCACCTAAAACTTCGGGACGAAGTTTAAATTAACGAGGAGGTACTATAACAACCCTCATTTTTCCCTTCTGAATTAATCAAGTTGTCCTTAGGGTTTCAATGTCATAATCTGT
Organism: Rutidosis leptorrhynchoides; assembly: GCF_046630445.1. Classification (NCBI taxonomy): domain Eukaryota; kingdom Viridiplantae; phylum Streptophyta; class Magnoliopsida; order Asterales; family Asteraceae; genus Rutidosis; species Rutidosis leptorrhynchoides. Next base: position 390,121,803 of record NC_092333.1, on the reverse strand, counting down.
GCATCATCATTAGGGTTGTTATCCATTTCGACAAACGAACTAAAAATTTATACTTTCATTAAAAGATCGTAAAACCCTAATATGATATAAAACCCTAAACCTAACCTTACCTATTAACTACAAAACCCTAATACCATTTAATATTAAATAATAAACCCTAACCCGAGTACTTAATAAATAATATAAACCATATATATATTAATACTTAAAAGTGACATGTAATAAACTATACAAATTAATATGTAAACAATTTGGAACCAAATAAAATTTATAAAAGTTAGGGACAAATAAATAAATAAAATGTATTTAAATAAAAGTAACCCTAATATTAATAATATATATATATATATATATATATATATATATATATATATATAAAATAAATAATAAATAATAAAGTGCCGTAATAAAAAAAATATAAATACTTGTATAGATAATGGAATTGCCGTAAAAAAAAGAATTAAACACATGAGATCACAAGAATTTCGGCTGTAGGGGATTTAGGAAGTAAACTTGATCACTAAGTTTACAAATCCTAGCTTGATCTTAATTAGTGCATCTTCAAGAATCCTAGTTTAATTAGGAAACTCAACTAACCTATAAAATCCCTCATGGTATTTCCCTAAAGTCGACTAAAAACCTCCACCAAAATAGTCTGCATTCGATCACCTGCTACAGCCCTTTTAAATCGCCAACTTGCTCCTGTTTTCTTGCTGCAAATCGCCATTAAACTCATCCACCAAACTGCCATAAAACCTGCTTGTTTATGATGTACTTGTCTCCACTTTCTGCAGTCCCAAAACAGCCTAGAAATCGGGTTGTTTTGCCTCGGTTGTGCTGTGTTTTTCGAGCCACGACAGCTGCTACTTGCAGCTGTAAAAGTCGCACACAACAGCCCAACATCCCGCTATTATTCTGCTAAAAAAATACGCCTCCAAGACAGCCCTCCAATTGACTGAAATCCTGATGTTTTCAGTTTCTGTCTTTGCCACACAAGCCACCACGAAAACAGCCCGTCTCCTTCAGTTTTGTTGCTGTACATCGTGACCTTCAAAACAGTCCAAGAGTTTTCCTTTGTTGCTGCATAGTTGTTGCTGTGTTGCTGCTGTTTTTGTTCGTGATCAGGAGACCCAAACAGCCCTCTTTTGGGTCGATTATTGCTGCTACTGCAGTTTGCTTTCTGTTCGCATATCATCATCACCAATCCATAATCTCTAATCTTCTACTAAGGTATACCTAAACCCTAGTTTAATCATGCTATTGAATCAATTACTCTTAAGTTAGTTATTAAGTTTTATGTTATGAGTTTTAAAGGTGATTAATGAATAAGTTAAATAATGGTATTGAACTTGGTTAAGATAAAAGAATATGATTAACATGAATAAGTATTATGAATATTGTATATGAAGTTGATAATATTAAAGGAATATGAATGTAAAGTATTATGAATTAAGTATGATCATGAATCTTGTATAGATAATGATAATGTTAAAAAGTTATGAATAAAAGTTATGAGTTAATGAAAAGTTAAAATTATGTTTATGATTTTATGTGTTAAAGTTTAATGAATTACTGTTGAATAAGGATGAGTAATTGATTTGATCATAAAGCTAGTTAATAATAATAGTTAAGAGATTATGAATCATGATTATGATTATGAAAAAGTGATGAAACTAGATTATGATAATGATAGTAAAGAATTGATTATGAATATTAAGATTAGGGTTAAAAGATTTGAATAATAATTATGGATAAGTTAAAAGCATGATTATGAGAGGATGATTAAGGTATAGGGTATGATCTTGAATATGAAGTAATAGTTGGATAATGATTAAGAATAAGGATTATGAATGGTGTTAAAAGTTATGAATAAGGTTAAAGGATGTAATGAAGGATTATGATTAATGTTAATAAGATAAATAAATATAAGATTAAAGTTGTTAAGTTATGATGCTCATAAAACTAGTTTAATAAGATTAAAGTTTGTAAAACTTAAAAGATTAGGAATTCATGATAAAGATGTATGATTAAAGGGATTATGAGTTTATGTAGGTGAATAAGCTAAGAGATTAGTTAGTTGTTATAATGAAAGGTTAGGGTTGGTTAATAAGTTAGCTAATAATAATTGCTTATTAGTAAATAATAATGATTTTGATATAGATTATAAAGATGAGTTAAGTATGATTATTAAGGTTAGGGTTAATGAATATGATAAGTAAGTTTTGATTGTATGGTTTGTAAGGTAATTATGATCATGGTGTACATCCATGCATGCATGCATACGTACGTATGTGCATGTATACATTGTAGGTATATGTGTGTGTGTATATGAAAATATATACATACGCCTATATGTATGTGTATATATGTATGTATGTGTACGTGTGTATGTATGTATGAGTGTGTATTATGTAAGTATTATAATAGGCTAGTAAACATAATAATAATAAGAAAAATAATAAGTGTGTATATATATATATATATGTATCATCTTACACTTATATATACGTAACACCTATACCTAATATAAATATATTATATAGTTATGAACACATACATGTATAATAATAATAAAGAATATATGTATATGTATGTATCACATAGAGGTATATTTATAAACGTAACATATAATGATAGATATACATAGAAATTGATTAAAGTAAATAATAATACTATTAGTAGTATAACTTATACACTTAATTATATAGTAACACTTAATAACACTAAGTATATTATCACTTATATAAATATAACTTTTTCGAAAAACGGTCACTGGTAATATAGTTTACTATATTAATAAACAAACTTATGTCTATTAGACATTAACTAATCGAACATAATATCTCTAGGCTGAGATCTCCGCGTTCAATCCTCCGATCATATAACTTGCGTGGAATATCTATCCGCTATTAAGGTGAACTTCATAGCCCCTCTTTTTACTATTTCTTAACTGTTTTATAACTTTGGGGTGAGACACATGCTTGCTTTCAAACTGTTTTACGCTTAGACACAAGTACTCAAACTTTATTTTGATCAGTTCAAACTGTTGCTAACATGCTTTGATTCATGCTTAATCCCTACCATGATATCGTTAATTACTGGAATTTGGTAAGCTTAGTTATTGTGATAGCGCTATTGAGGGTGACGTCTCTATCCGGATGACCGCTGGTCAATGGATACATAATAACGATGAACGACACGAACGTGATGTGTTTAGGGTAACTAATGGTTAGTATCGATATCATATACACCAGCACTACTACCGAACTGATTAAACTCTATAACTAAATCTTGTAGTCTAAAAACTTGTTATAATTATTAGACCTATGTTGTTCACTCAACCATTTTGGTTGACACTTTAAGCATGTTTTGTCTCAGGTACTTAGATACTTTGCTTCCGCTGTAGAACTCTGTTGTTACTTAGAAGTCAAGCCGAGCACTGGGACCAGAGTTAACATCCGCGTCAATGACGATTTTGGCGGGGTGTTACACAATCGTACTTTAAACTTTGTAATGTAACTAGTTGTCGAACAACTTTGTAAACCTTGAAACATCTTCATTTTTGAAATGAATGCGACATACTTTTGGTCAAACGTTGTTTTAAAGACTTATGACCACGTAACGGGACCTAAGTAGACGGCGCCGTCAATGACGATTTTGTCGATCGCTACAATATATATATATATATATATATATATATATATATATATATATAAAATAACTGAGGTCTATGTATTATAGACTTTCAAGCCATATATTGCAATACGGTTTGAGAAACACAAGCTAAATACAATTTTCCAATTTCCTCCAAAATTATGGGAATATGGACTGTTTCTCGAAATGCGATAATACATAGACCTCAACTATTATTTTAATACTTATTAGAAAGATGAGTGTAATTTTCAGTGATATTTTTTCCGAAAAACTTCTGACCATCACTAAGTCTTCAGGTTTACGCATTTTATCGTATAAATCCCATGCCATCCAAGATAAAGTGAATTAAAGACAATAAGACAATAACAGTTATTTATAAATGGTCAATAGTTGTAGATGTTAATAATTAAGGTTAAACATTTAGGCTCTTTAGGTTTCACTAATTTAAAGAGGCGATTTAGGTTACTTAGTAGACTTTTATGTACTATTTACATTACTCTAAGTACTTGGATAAATTAATTATAGCTATGAATCTACATTATTTATGTCACTGTGGAAGATACAGAATGGGGTACTTGGTAAACTTTTGTGGAAGATACATAATGGTGTTACTTGGTAAACTTTTGGCTGGTTCATCAGGTGAGCTTGGCCCAAGCCGTTTATATGGACCGTTTTCTAGGGCTCAAAGGCATTTTTCTTGGCCGTTTATGGTAATGGCTAGGCTGACTTATCGTAATTTCATCATCGGAATTGTAACTTAGAGATTCACCTTGTTCGCTCTAAATTTTTCGTTTTAAGCATGTTTTCTTCAATTTTCTTGCATTATGTTGGTAGTCACTTGATATACCAAATAAAGCAAATAAATACTTTAATCTTCGATAAAGTTTATTTATTGATTATAAATGGGACTAATATCGGGAATAATACATGACTTTATAACCGGTATCAATATATTAGAATAGTGATCATGATATATTTTTAATATTAAGTTTAGTTTCTCAAAGTAGAGAAGTAAGAAAATTGAAAATCAAGTAATCATTGAGTGTCTAACATTATGAAATATAGTGTTTTCATATATGTTCTGAATGGCTATATTGATCAAAAGGTAACATAAAAACTTCAATATCTCAATAAATGGAATATCATTTTTTTTCTCTAAAAAAGACTTTGATTTCAATCTAGTGTTTAAAAGGCTGTTTGATTTTAAAATGGGTTGCAATTGAAGTAAAATGCACATGTGACATTTTTATTTATTTATTTATTTTGTTGAAGTGTAATTTTCATGTGTTAACTTTTATTGTTGTGACATTTCTACGTCAAATATTCAGGCAATGTTGCTAGAGTTCATGTAAAACACTTAAACCCATATCGGTATGTCAGAACCATAAGCATCAAAAAACTTGTACTACATGTTGCAATAGTTGTATTATCTCCTTTTTCATCAACATCGTTGTGAGCATCACCATTAAACCATATCCATCGCCTTCATGAGCGTGGTAGTTTATTTTCTTCATCGTCATTTTTTTAATTGTTGGTGTTTACATTCTTGTTTTTGAAAAGACATCATCTCCAATTGATACTAATTGAATTTCAAATTTAGTTTTAGGTTTTGTGATTCATTTGTATTTAATTTTGACGAAGCTATGTGATAGACGATTTGGTTTTTGAATGAATTTAAAGATGAAGATGGGGTGTGAAGATGAAAGGACGAATTTGAGAATTTGAATATTTAACACATAGTAAATGACATGGTAATTCAAATTCAACATGAGTTTACACTTCAAAAAAAAAAAAAAAAAAAAAAACTAAAAAAACTAAAAAAAATCTCACATGTCACAATTTTACCTCAATTGAAATAATTATTTTTAAATCATACAACATTTTAAACACTAAATTAAAATCAAGGTCCCAATTGAATAATCAAAATAAGATATTTCTTTTAGTGAAAAATAATAATTTTTATGTTTTTTTTCTTTATAATTTTCCCTTTATAAAATTGGAAATTCTTTTTGTCAATTTAAGTGACGTTTTTTGTTTTGTTGCATTGCCATCTAAATTAATACTCTTATCATTTTAAAATTATTGTTTGAATTGACTTTTTGATGAGTTTAAGATATTTTTGTAAATTATCTATTATGCCCCTGATTAAATGAGTTATTCTACGTAAATGAGGTTATTATTAGTAATTAGTAATTTTATTTCTATGTTAAATGTTATATTTTTAATTATAAAAAAGGTTTAATTGAAATTAAGTGATTTTTTAATGTTATTTATGCTAAGAGACAATTTTTTGACAAACTAAAATACAGAGTAGTAAGATAGACATTTATTTTAAAATGATGAAGTATTAACATTTTAAGAAGCCATGCATCATTTATTAAATTTCGTTTTAGCAGAGTTATTAATTGTTTTAAGCTTTAGTCATTTGTGTGTACAAGTAATTCCAATATGGCCCGCAACCATGAGATATCACCTTTATGATCCATCAAGGTCAACATGCGATCGCTATTCATTAAATTTCGAAGTTTCAACTTCGAAGAAATCGTATGATAATTAGATCCCAAATTTTTATTTTCGTCCACCCTAAACTCAAAACTCTAAATTCTAAACTTTATATCGTTCGGGTTAGAAAAACTTAATCAAAATCGTAAATCTAAACCATAAACCATAATTTCTAAATCCTATTTATAAATTATAATTTCTAAACCTTAATTTCTAAAACTCTAATTTCTAAATAACATTCATCACGATTAATGTTATTTTTCGAGTGTTTTTAAGTCAAAATCATAACATTTATCACAAAGTATCTTTTCTAAATGTACGTATATTCACTAAATCTTAATGTTTGTAAAAAAAATTAAAAACGAAAAAAATATCTTTGCTTCCCCTCCCCCATACATTTCACTTTCCTCTGAATTAACTGGAGAAAGGGGAAATAAATTTTTTTTGTTCTTTTTGAATTTTTTTTACAAACATTAAGATCACGTAAAAATATGAACATCAAAAAAAGGCACTTTGCGATAAATGTTATTATTTTGACAAGAAAATGGTCTAAGAAATAACATTTATCGATAAATGTTATTTCTAATAACATTCATTGTGATGCATGTTATTCTTCGAAAGTCTTATGTAGTGTTTAGAAATTCGATTTAGAATTTAGATCGGGATTTTAACATGAACGATTTAGAGTCTAGGGTTAGGGTTTATAATTTAGGTTTTGGGTTTAGGGACCAAACCATAAACTTTAAATTGGGTTATATTTTGAAAAACTTCACAGAATATGAAGGAAAAAAAAAACGCTAGAAGAATAACATGTATGACGATTAATGTTATTTTTTCGAGCGTTTTCTAATCAAAATAATAACATTTATTACAAAGTATCATTTCTAAACGTTCATATTTTCGCCTAATATTAATGTTTGTGAAATTTTTTAAAAAACCGAAAAAATTACTTCTCTTTCTCAAATACTTTCCTCTCGACGATGAAAACACACACACACACACACACACACACACACACACACACACATATATATATATATATATATATATATATATATATATATATATATATATATATAGAGAGAGAGAGAGAGAGAGAGAGAGAGAGAGAGAGAAAGAGAGAGAGAGAATTTGCGTCATGAGATAGAGAGAGGTCATGAGTTCGATCCTTAGGGATGACTTGATTTTCTTTAAACCAATTGAACACCAATAATGGTGGTATATATTGACCATATAGGAAAATTTTACAGGATTCGTTCATGGACCTCTACCCAGAACACTGCCCGAATGGATGTGTTCCTGGGTACCGTCGATCGGGTACGGGTTTCCGTCCGAACATGCGTGTTACGTGCAAATGATAAGGGTTATTGAAATAAATGATGTACTAATGTCAAAAAATCGCTGTTCAAACATCTATATGTGAATTAATAATTTCTTTTTTGCATTCGATTTGTGATTAAACTATTATGGAGAACATAATTAATTTGTTTCGTGCACATCATCATATAGAGTAGACTTAACTTCAAGTTAAAAATGACCCAATTATACGAAATAACGGTGTAATAAAAGATATTGTGATAGTTTCTTATGACATATATCCATGAAATGCCTTCTTAAAAATGAATACAGAGATACAAGCCTATAGAACAGATCACGTTATTTATCCATGAAATGCAGTAGATATAAACACATAAATAACGGAATCCTGTGCAATAAGTAATCAACTACTATTAAGAAACAACACAAAAAAATTATATTACTCGTAGTAAAATACTCTTAAGAAAAACATTACAAATGCGTATTATATGTAGCAAAGTACGTAAAATCAAGTCATTGTAGTTGGCTAATATATTCAAAAGAGCATTTCATTAGCAATCATCGTTCGGTTTTTGTTAAAAAGAAAAACAAATAGCCTATTAATTTAATGAGAACGTGCTCGACAAAAGTAATACTATATGAACATCATTTTAGCAAAAAGATATTAAAAATTTGCCATGTTATACCTTTTTGTTTAAATATTTTAAATTATAGTAATATATCGTAAGCGACAAAGGCGAAAGGACGAAATTGACACGATATGTACAACTTTTGTAATAGATTGTAAATTTATGTTGCTCAAAGTCAAAAATGCATTATTGGGTCAAATTTAGTCAAATTTGACGTTCGCCAATGACACTTAACGTTTTCTCTTACTTTCAATTTCAACAGTATTTCACTCCTTACTGACTTTCTCTGTCATGTGTGCTCTGGAATGTGAATTGGGCCATCCATTCTTTTTTTCTTAAACTGTAAGACCAGTTGTAACGGGGTGGCTACAACCCCGTTGTAGCCGAGCTGACATACCAAAAATGCCGAACACATCAAGTGTCGCAGCGTTGAATCGAAGCGTTTAGATGGCGGCGGCGGTAATCCAACGGAAGAGAAAACGTACGTTGTTATGTTTTTATTAATTTTTTATTATTTTAAAAATATTATTTTTACCCCTTTTTAATATTTACCCAATTATATTTTAACACATCATTACAATACTTCTAATCAACACCAAAATTCAACACCACCACTACTCCACTCACTACCACAACATGTCCTAGTCAGCGAAAAAGTGCAAAAAGTGCACAACACGAACAACCGCTACAAATGGTCTAAAAGAAACTCAGCTTAGCACCTACAACCTAAACAACTACCTAGTAAAGTATTACCTCCGTTCTACCACAAGTGTCCAAATTTTCATTTTGGGATGTCCCATTTTAAGTGTCCACTTTGTGTTTCAACCAATGAGAAGAGGTTATTCTGGAGAGAGGAGATTTCTGATTGGTGGAGAATGAAGTTAGTAGGATTTCCTAAAACTGTGTGCAAAAAGTAAGTGGACACTTGTAATGGGACGGAGGGAGTAATAAATAGAAGTTGGTGCATTCGTAATGACTTAACTTTCATGAGTTCAAAGAATCGATTCTCATGTACGGCAAACAGAGGCGTAACTTAGAAGGGATCAAGGAGGGCCTTGGCCTCCCTAACTATTTGAGCAATAGTGTAAATATTTTGTATTTTATAGGTAGTTATAAAGTATTGATTATTGTATTTCTACATTGGCCCTCCCCATATGTTTAACATATATTATTACCTTCACTCATTTATATACTCGTATATTAGCACTTCTCAAAGTTCCAAGTTAGAAAGTTCCATTTTACTTTATATATCTTTTAGAGTTAAAAACTTTCAAGGATTAATCAAAACTATAAATTAACACATCGTTCATTTTTAGTTTAGGCTTTTTAATTTGGTCCCTAAATGTTACAAATACTATTAGCCTATATACATGCAATTTTTTTAATAATTAAAGGTTTTTAACAGTGCCTTTTTTTAATAATATTTCACGTCACATGTAAATGTATTACTCCATCTGTCCCATATCCATTGTCCATTATTCCTTTTTAGGATGTCCCAAATTAATTGTTCACTTTCATAAATGGAAAAGAATAATGTGATAAATTTATTTTGTGACCCTACTTTATAAATGTAAGACAAAAGAATAGGTAAAAAGTAAGGGGTAAAACTGAAAAGTAAACAGAAAAGTACATGTGTCATGTACTTTTTCTTACACTGTGTTTTTTATCTGGAGAAAATAGATTTGGGACGGATGGAGTATAACGTCTTCGCTACTCGGCCCTACTAAAAAATTTATCCAAGTTCCGCCACTGACTGCAAAATAATTTCTTTGAGGTTACCGACTCATTTTATGAGCCTCAGAGGCATCGAACGTCTTGCGTTAGAACCTCAGCTCACCCGAGGCGGTTCTATCACATACGATGCCCGTATGAATTCGCCGTGGGATTTCCTCATGAGGAGCGGTAGGACTATATATGGTTCATATAGAGAAATGATTCAACTCAGGCAGTTAGTCCAACGCGTTGAATCCCGACCACAAGGAAGATTGACTAGTAATACAATCGAGAGCCCCCACATGGAAGAAACAAAAGTAACCAAGAACAACTTAAGCCTCAGAGTAAGGAGAGGAAAGCAACTGGTTGCACCCACAAAAGCTCTGCAACCGCTGCCACAACCGAATCCAGTTCGTCTACCCTATCCTGGAAGACTTAAGAGTATACCTGAAAAGCTGTCAACCTTCAACATCGATAGAAAATTCTTAGAAAGTATGTCAAAAGTTCCAAACCAAAATGGATATATACGAAGACATCTCTCTACAACAGAAAAGATACCGGATTCCGAAAAAATTCCACTAAGCATGGAATGCTCCACACTACTTAAAAGTTCTCTATCAGAAAAACTGGGAGATACGGGATGTTTCACCTTCCCGTGTTCAATCTACTAAACTGGAACCATTTAAGCTTTAGCTGATTTAAGGAGCAAGCATCAATCTTGTGCCCTATTCTCCGTTTCAGAGACAAGAGCTGAGCGACATAACACCAACCAAAATGACTGTCCAACTTGTCGATCAAACCATTAGATATTCAAAAGGCATAGTTGAGAACGTCATGTTGAAAGTCGATAGATTCCTGTATCTTACGGGTTTCGTAGTGATGGACATCCAAGAAGACCTGAATACTCTCATTGTTTCGGGATTACCGTTCATGAACACGGCTAGGACTGTCATAAATGTGTACAAACAAACCTTAATCTTACGATCACACTGTGTGAGCGATACCTTCATAATTGACCGCCCTACTTGTTTTTTTCATTTGAACAGGAGGACGTGTATTCACTTCCTCCCATTCATCTTACATCTAATGATGAGTCTTCCACATCAGCCAAAGATACATATATGAGCTACAAGCCATATGCGTCAGAATTTGAGGAAGATCTAAAAGAAGAAATGGAGAAGGATTTTTACCAAACAGGAGAAGAAGTTGAGGAGAAGATGGAAGAAACTGGAGAAAAAATGAAAGAGGAAGAAATGGAAGAGGAAACTAAAATATCTCAACTCAGTGCCGCTAAAATATAAAGACATCACGAAAAAATAATGCAGCTTAAGATGGAAGATCGCGGTAATAGTATGATGATTTCCTTCCACCTAAGAGAAATCAAAGAACCATCTGATTTAAAAGATATCAAAATTGATCCTTCCAGTAGAAAAGCAGGACCTCATGATACAATAGATTCTCAGTCACCCGCCAATATAGTCATATAAGAAGCTAATAACCCAACTATGGACACTGATGAGAATGAACCTCATGTTATCAATATACCCGTCGACACTCGCTCTCCATCTACCGCAACCCCTTAAGATGGGGAATATGATTCATCCTCAAGGACGCCGATCATAACAAACCACGCAGACATGATCGCATTTATCAATGATCGCGAGGAATATGAAGTCATCATAGCAGCTATCTACCGATCAACAATCAAATACACGCCACAACTGAGAGACCAGATAGACTGTATCGAAGCAGAGTACCGCCTCTACATTGCTAGAGAGGATAACGATACGGAATTTCTGGAAGAACGCATTCAAGACTTTATCAATACACTTTAAGATCACATCTAGAGAGACGAATGACTATGAGAACACACCTCAGTAGTTTATGTTATGCACGAGATGAGATTTTGTCGGGACCGAAAAGTCATTTACTCTAAGGTCTACAATGCCTTAACATGATTCACGCTTCCTTACTCCGCAAATTAAAGGAACTACTGATGTTGATCATAAGTAATATGGACCACACCACCGCGTATGATAATGCCTAAATTATATCTATTTTACATCATACAATTTGGCGTTATCTCGGTTAATTTATATGACTATTGTTAATATTATGTACTTTTGATGCTTTATTATGTTGCACATTGATTATAGATTCATATAAAAGAAGTTAAAGAAAATTGAGCTAAATAATGAAGAAAACAGGAAAATCTGCGTGATGTCATGGTTTTGGCCATAAGTTGCTCATCCAGACTCCGATTTAGGCGATTTAAAAGGCCAGATGTCCGTCAGATAAGGTTTTGATATCGGCTAAATAGTCACATTTTTACCCCCAATATTAGCCCCATTTATGATAAAGTAATTGACTTTATCATCTAAATAAGCATTTATTTGCTCCATATTATGAAGGCTATGTTTCAAGAATCACTAAAAACAGATAAAAAACGAGGAAAAACGAGTAAAACCGGCTAAGACGATTAACTCGCGTTTAAATAACTTATTTAATAATTTTTGGAAAAGTTTATTTACTTAATCTCATGTTGTAGGATATTTAATTATGAACGCGTGGGCGCAAGAATCGTCAGAAACGGAGCTAAAACGAAGATTTCAGAGCGCAAACGGTGAAAGACAAGTTACGATCCAGCGAATCAGCAAGCCAAACGGCCTGCCAAACGGGCTGCCAAATGGGCTGCTAGTATGGAAAATGGCCTGCCACACGCCCAAGGCAAACAGGCATGGTAAACGGGCTGACTGGTTAAACGGGCCCTACAAACAGCTTGCCAAACGGCCTGCCAACCGTCCCACCTGCCGTCCCACTTGCCAGGGGTTTAGACATACCCCCTATGCATACCACCTACCATCCTACTTGCCAGGGGTTTAGACATATCCCCTATGCATCCCACCTGCTATCCCACTTGCCAGAGGTTTTTCAGCCATTTATTTACAACTTTGCCATCAAGCTTTCCTATAAATAGGTGGCTCATCCCACCATTTCAACACACACCTTCTTCACTTCTCTCTCTAAATATCTCTCTATTGTCACTCTCTAATGATCAGTAGGAGATTAGTTCTCTCTCTGCTTTCTCTCTCTAGATTCTAGAGAGAGAAAAGTACAGAGATTAGGGAAATAATTATCTCTCTATTGTCGCTCTCTAGTAATCAATAGGAGAATAGTATGAAGTTAGTAGTAGAAGCTATCAAGCATTGTAACACTATGGATATTATGAAGAAATACAAGTGTTATTCTGCTGACATTATTCGGTAACATTTATCCTTTCTTTTATTAATTTATATTTGTAGCGACCCGACAAAATCATCATTGAAGGCGCCGTCTACTTAAGTCCCGTTACGTGGTCATAAGTCTTTAAAACAACGTTTGACCAAAATATGTCGCATTCATTTCAAATGTAAAGATGTTTCAAAGTTTACAACGTAGTTCAACGACTAAACATGTTACAACGTTTTAAGTACAAATGAAACCTATGCGACACAAATTAAAGTGAAGTCAAAAGACGCTCCATGTATGCATGTATACTCGACATCCAAGCAAGTATCAAAATAGAGTGCGGAAGCATGTATCACTTAGTGTTCAAGGATCTGAGAAAACATATAGAAAACGGTCAACGAAAAATGTTGGTGAAATCATAGGTTTAGTAAGTATATTGTATTGAACCACAAGATTTAGTATAAAGTGATTATCCAAATCGTTTACATTCTAAAGGTTGTTGTTTGTATCACGAGCACCCAATTACCAAGGGTTAACTGAATAGTACCTCTGCATCAAAGTGTTAGAACCTACACTATATCCCGAAAATACGTTTCATTCGTCCGAATGAGGGTTCGTCAAACCCCTATGGCCACACAACATAAGTTCTCGCTTACATCCTACAAGTGTAACTAATGATAATTGGACTTGAGGACTTTTGTTCTAACTCGTACGTAGAATGTTTATTTTTGTACTTGTGTTCACTTTGTAAAACGAAACATTTATGTTTTCTCAACCCAAGTATAAGTATAAAAGAGTAAAAGTTGGACTATAATCTCACCTTGAGTGCACGAATATATATATATATATATATATATATATATATATATATATATATATATATATATATATATATATATATATATATATATATATATATATATATATATATATGTACTTCACAAGTAAACGTGTGCAAGAAACGAATGCTAGTCTTGACCTAAACAAATAGGTTGTATCAATATCGGTAAATATGGTCGGTCAAAGTTATTCAATTAGTCCTATTGCTCGTTACGACTCGATTATATAGCATGTGAATCACGTTGTCAAGTTTCATGCAAGATACAAGTACAAGGGAGAGGTTATAACGATTTAACAAAGTATTGGTTAAGTTTGAATAAAAGTCAAATTTGGTAAAGTCAAAGTCAACACGTTCGGGTCGGGTCTCGGAAAAATTTTTTGAGTTATATAATCATATATGAGCATGTTTGAACAAGTTACATGTTAATCGGAGGTGTGTAGCATAGTTAGAATTAAACGGAAATGATGAAAAAATAACTTGAGCTTCAAAGGATCTTTGGATGGCTTGAAAGTTCTTGAAGCAGAATCATGACACGAAAACAAGTTCAAGTAAGATTTCCACTCGAAATAAGATTGTTATAGTTATAGAAATTGAATCAAAGTTTGAATATGAGTATTACCTTTTATTAGAAAGATATATTACTGTAAATAAGAAAGATTTCTTGAGGTTGGATGATCACTTTACAAGATTAGAAGTAAGCTAGCAAACTTGGAAGTATTCTTGATTTTATGAAACTAGAACTTATAGAATTTATGAAGAACACTTAGAACTTGAGAGAGATTAATTAGATGAATAAAATTGAAGAATGAAAGTGTTTGTAGGTGTTTTTGGCTGTTGGTATATGGATTAGATATAAAGGATGTGTAATTTTGTTTACATGTAAATAAGTCATGAATGATTACTAATGTTTTTGTAATTTTATGAGATATTTCATGCTAGTTGCCAAATGATGGTTCCCACATGTGTTTGGTGACTCACATGGGCTGCTAAGAGCTGATCATTGGAGTGTATATACCAATAATACATACATCTAAAAGCTGTGTATTGTACGAGTACGAATACGGGTGCATACGAGTAGAATTGTTGATGAAACTGAACGAGGATGTAATTGTAAGCATTTTTGTTAAGTAGAAGTATTTTGATAAGTGTATTGAAGTCTTTCAAAAGTGTATGAATACATATTAAAACACTACATGTATATACATTTTAACTGAGTCGTTAAATCATCGTTAGTCGTTACATGTAAATGTTGTTTTGAAACCTTTAGGTTAACGATCTTGTTAAATGTTGTTAACCCATTGTTTATTATATCTAAAGAGATGTTAAATTATTACATTATCATGATATTATGATATATTAATATATCTTAGTATGATATATATACAGTTAAATGTTGTTACAACGATAATCGTTACATATATGTCTCGTTTCGAAATCATTAAGTTAGTAGTCTTGTTTTTACATATGTAGTTCATTGTTAATACACTTAATGACATGTTTACTTATCATTTATCATGATTAAACATAGTGTATCAATATCTTAATATGATTCATATGTATTTAGTAAGACGTTGTTATAACGATAATCGTTATATATATCGTTTCGAGTTTCTTAATTCAATAAACTCAATTTTATGTATATAACTCATTGTTAAAATACCTAATGAGATACTTACTTATCATAATATCATGTTAACTATATATATAATCATATATATGTCATCATATAGTTTTTACAAGTTTTAACGTTCGTGAATCACCGGTCAACTTGGGTGGTCAATTGTCTACATGAAACTCATTTCAAATAATCAAGTCTTAAAAAGTTTGATTGCTTAACATGTTGGAAACATTTAATCATGCAAATATAGTTTTCAATTAATATATAATCATGGAAAAGTTCGGGTCACTACAGTACCTACCCGTTAAATAAATTTCGTCCCGAAATTTTAAGCTGTTGAAGGTGTTGACGCATCTTCTGGAAATAGGTGAGGGTATTTCAGCTTCATCTGATCTTCACGCTCCCAGGTGAATTTGGGTCCTCTACGAGCATTCCATCGAACCTTAACAATTGGTATCTTGTTTTGCTTAAGTCTTTTAACCTCACGATCCATTATTTCGACGGGTTCTTCAATGAATTGTAGTTTTTCGTTAATTGTAATCTCGTCTAATGGAATGGTGAGTTCTTCTTTAGCAAAACATTTCTTCAAATTCGAGACATGAAAAGTATTATGTACCCTGGCGATTTGTTGCGGTAAGTCAAGTCGGTAAGCTACTAGTCCGACACGATCTATAATCTTGAATGGTCCAATGTACCTTGGATTTAGTTTCCCCTATTTACCAAATCGAACAACGCCTTTCCAAGGTGAAACCTTAAGCATGACCATCTCTCCAAACTTAAATTCTATATCTTTTCTTTTAATGTCCGCATAGCTCTTTTGTCGACTTTAGGCAGTTTTCAATCGTTGTTGAATTTGGATGATCTTCTCGGTAGTTTCTTGAATTATCTCCGGACCCATAATCTGTCTATCCCCCACTTCACTTCAACAAATCGGAGACCTGCACTTTCTACCATAAAGTGCTTCAAACGTCAATACTCGAATGGTAACTGTTGTTGTAGGAAAATTCTGCTAATAGTAGGTGTCTATCCCAACTGTTTTCGAAATCGATAACACATGCTCGTAGCATGTCTTCAAGGGTCTGTATCGTCCTTTCATTTTGCCCATCAGTTTGTGGATGATAAGCAGTACTCATGTCTAGACGAGTCCCCAATGCTTGTTGCAATGTCTGCCAAAATCTTGAAACAAATCTGCCATCCCTATCTGAGATAATAGAGACTGGTATTCCATGTTTGCAGATAACTTCCTTCAAGTATAATCACGCCAACTTCTCCATTTTATCATCTTCTCTCATTGGCAGAAAGTGTGCTGACTTGGTAAGACGATCGACAATTACCCAAATTGTATCATAACCACTTGCAGTCCTTGGCAATTTAGTAATGAAATCCATGGTAATGTTTTCCCATTTCCATTCCGGGATTTCAGGTTGTTCAAGTAGACCTGATGGTTTCTGATGTTCAGCTTTGACCTTAGAACACGTCAAACATTCTCCTATGTATTTAGTAATATCGGCTTTCATACCCAGTCACCAAAAGTGTTTCTTGAGATCTTTGTACATCTTTTCTGCTCCGGGATGTGTTGAATATCTGGTTTTATGTGCTTCCTTAAGTACCTTTTCTCTCACATCTCCAAACTTTGGTACCCAAATTCTTTCAGCCCTATATCGGGTTCCGTCTTCTCGAATATTAAGATGTTTCTCTGATCCTTTGGGTATTTCATTCTTCAACTTTCCTTCTTTTACAACTCCCTGCTGCGCCTCCTTTATTTGAGTAGTAAGGTTAGTATGAATAATTATATTCATAGCTTTTACTCGAATGGGTTCTCTGTCCTTTCTGCTCAAGGCGTCGGCTACCACATTTGCCTTCCCCGGGTGGTAACGAATCTCAAAGTCGTAATCATTCAACAATTCAATCCACCTACGCTGCCTCATATTCAGTTGTTTCTGATTAAATATGTGTTGAAGACTTTTGTGGTCGGTATATATAATACTTTTGACACCATATAAGTAGTGCCTCCAAGTCTTTAATGCAAAAACAACTGCGCCTAATTCCAAATCATACGTCGTATAATTCTGCTCATGAATCTTCAATTATCTAGACGCATAAGCAATTACCTTCGTTCGTTGCATTAATACACAATCGAGACCTTGCTTTGAGGCGTCACAATATATCACAAAATCATCATTCCCTTCAGGTAATGACAATATAGGTGCCGTAGTTAACTTTTTCTTCAATAATTGAAACGCTTTCTTTTGTTCATCCTTCCATTCAAATTTCTTCCTTTTATGCGTTAATGCAGTCAAGGGTTTTCTATTTTGGAAAAATCTTGGATGAATCTCCTGTAATTACCAGCCAGTCCTAAAAATTGGCGTATATGCTTCGGAGTTTTCGGAGTTTCCCACTTTTCAACGGTTTCAATCTTTGCCGGATCCACTTGAATACCTTCTTTGTTCACTATGTGACCGAGGAATTGAACTTCTTCCAACCAAAATGCACATTTTGAAAACTTAGCGTACAGTTTTTCTTTCCTCAATAACTCTAGCACTTTTCTCAAATGTTCTTCGTGCTCTTGATCATTCTTTGAGTAAATAAGTATGTCATCGATGAAAATAATGACAAACTTGTCAAGGTATGGTCCACACACTCGGTTCATGAGGTCCATGAACACAGCTGGTGCGTTAATCAACCCAAACGGCATAACCATAAACTCGTAATGACCGTAACGCGTCCTGAAAGCAGTCTTCAGAATATCATCCTCCTTCACCCGCATTTGATGATACCCGGAACGTAAATCGATCTTTGAATAAACCAACGAGCCTTGTAGTTGATCAAATAAGTCGTCGATTCTCGGTAGTGGGTAACGATTCTTGATGGTAAGTTTGTTCAACTCTCGGTAGTGTATACACAACCTGAATGTACCATCCTTCTTTTTGACAAACAAAACAGGAGCTCCCCATGGTGATGTACTTGGTCGTATAAAACCACGCTCTAAAAGTTCTTGTAATTGGCTTTGGAGTTCCTTCATTTCGCTGGGTGCAAGTCTGTATACAGCACGAGCTATTGGTGCAGCTCCTGGTACGAGATCTATTTGAAATTTAACAGATTGGTGTTGAGGCAGTCCCGGTAATTCTTTCAGAAATACATCGGAAAATTCTTTTGCGACGGGAACATCATTGATGTTCTTTTCTTCGGTTTGTACTTTCTCGACATGTGCTAGAACAGCATAGCAACCTTTTCTTATTAGTTTTTGCGCCTTTAAATTTCTAATAAGATTTAGCTTCGCATTGCTCTTTTCTCCGTACACCATTAAGGGATTTCCTTTTTCTCGTACAATGCGAATTGCATTTTTGTAACATACGATTTCTGCTCTCTCCTTTTTCAACCAATCCATACCGATTATCACATCAAAACTCCCTAAATCTACTGGTATCAAATCAATCTTAAATGTTTCGCTAACCAAATTAATTTCTCGATTCTGACATATATTATCTGCTGTAATTAATTTACCGTTTTCTAATTTGAGTAAAAATTTGTTATTCAAAGGTGTCAGTGGACAACTTAGTTTAGCACAAAAATCTCTACTCATATAGCTTCTATCCGCACCCGAATCAAATAAAACATAAGCAGATTTATTGTCAATAAGAAACGTACCTGTAACAAGCTCCGGGTCTTCCTGCGCTTCTACCGTATTAATATTGAAAACTCTTCCGCGACCCTGCCCACTAGTATTCCCCTGATTCGGGAAATTTCTACTAATGTGGCCCGGTTTTCCACATGCAAAGCAAACTGTAACACCCCATTTTCCCGTGCGTGTTTAAAGGTACAACCTTAATTATTAGCACGCTTAAAACTTGTTCATTATGTGATTAAATGAGCTACGGTTTTAGTTGTCGTATAAGTGTATATATGTGTGTATATATATATATATATATATATATATATATATATATATATATATATATATATATATATTTGAATGTGTGCGTGTACGTGTTTATGTATGTGTCGCGATGGTGTTGAGTCGTGTGAGACTTAAGGGGGAAGCTTAGATGTGCATAGGAATAGTGAACGAGGTGTGCTAGTTGTATGAACCTTCGTTTTATGATTTGTTGTCAAAGTGACCAGGAACAGGCCAATGCCGCGCCGCGAGGAATGGGGCCGCGACGCGACAAACAAAGCAAATCCAGATCAGAACTTGAGTTAAGAAGGGTCATTTTTCCTTCTTTATGTCGCGCCGCGACAAAGGAGCTGCGCCGCGACACCTCTGCAATTCTGACTCCGAATTCTATTCAAATTAAATAGGGTTTAGGGGCAATTTGGTCTTTTTACGTGTAGATCTGGTTGGAGCCTTTAATATCAACCACTTATCTTATTTTTCTTATTTCTTTTCCATTTTCTTTCACATTTTCCTCTCAAATCCTAAAACCCACTTAGATTAAACTCAAGATTTGAAGGTGAAGTTTTGCGAATCAATCCTAGAAGCAAGAATTAAAGTTGCTCTCCTTGTTATTAGCTACAAGAGGATAATTTTGGTAAGTCTCAACTCTAAGTTTTGAGTTTTAATTAGTTTAAGCTAGGGTTGGTTCATATGGAACTAGTGTGACCCATTTGAGGGTTAAATGGTTGGGTTTTTGGGTTGGATTGTTGAAAGAAAACCCTAAATAACTATTATCTATGGTTTGGTCTTGTGATTTGAGGTTGTAAGTGCTAAATGATGTTGTTAGTCATTAATGCACTTTTAAAAGGATGAAAGAGTTGTTATTGTGTAAGTTTGACTTGATTTGTGAGTCAAAGAGTCAAAAGAGCACTAGTTGACCTAATCGGGTGAAATGGTTATGAAATACACCAAGTTTATGTTAGTTGATGTTATTAAACCCTAATCACTAGCTTTTAGTGATTTATGACGAGGCATGGCCATTAATGGGCGGTTTTGGTGTAGTTGAGTCATTTAATGCAAACAGGTCAATAAATGCTCAAGGGTTAGTGGTTGGCATTTAATTCAACTAGATTGTATGTTAATAAATGCATAATGTAATAGGTACGTTACATTGAAGGGTTGCAAGATCAGTTAGCTTTCACAAGGGACTTGAGGTGAGTGGAAAATCTATATATGTATGTATATGATTTACGTGCCGTATTAATGGTTTCACATACCCATTTTGTGACCATAGTTGTGAGACATAGCTGTTTTGTCCACGTTTTATATTTATGCACATAGCCGTGTTTGTGTATATAGTGGCGAGTAATAGCCGTGTTTTACTCCCACGTTATTATTCGTGTTATTGTTCACATAGCCGTGTTTGTGTACATGATTGTGAGTAATATCCGTGTTTTACTCACATGTTGATCAAGTGATGTCATAGCCGTTTTTGGGAACACTTGGGGGTGATGCCATAGCCGTTTTTGGAACACCTCGGGGGTTAGTATACCATAGCCGTGTTTGGGAGCTAACGGTTGTTATGAACATCGATGACTTGTTTCGCGAAGTCATTCCCTTGCGAAGAATTGGGTTAACCATGGGTTATAGTTGTTAACGTTAACATTTTAATTAATGCTATGATTACTATGCTATTAATGTTGCTAGTTGTATGATTTGATGATACTTGCTTGTTTATCTAGATGTTATGTGATTGTGTGCGTTATATGATATCGTGGATGCATGTGGATGCAGGCGCGGACAAGGGCAAGGGGGTCGTTGGGCACTAGGTGTCCCTTGTTGTTGTTATGTTGGAGCTTTTGGAAGTTGGCCTAGTTTTGGGTAGTTTAGTCCCAAACCATGCTCGGAACGTCGTTTGGTTTATTAACTATCATTTGTAATGGGTCAAACTTGTACTAAACTTTATTCGTGGCCCTCGTGCCTATTGTAAACAATTAATTGTTGTGCATTTTAAATAGAACTCGTGAAATGGGTTACATATTTAATTGGCGTGTAATTGTGTTGTATAAAAAAAAAATTTATCGTAAGGATTACGGGTTGGGTTGTTACAAGTGGTATCAGAGCATGGTCTAAGGGATTTAGGTGACTTGAGATAGGCGCCTAGACTTAGACTTTTATGTTATTGAATTATATGCGGGACTTGTAGGACTACGGGTCGGTGCAGGGTTTGATTAGTTCTTTGATGTATAGGTGGACTAACTATGCTATATTATGATGTTACTAATCGTGTGTTATTGTTTTGAACATCGAACAAGATGGTTGTGACACGTTTGAGCATGGCACGGCATGTGAGCGTAATAGTGAGTCGCGAACACTATTACGGTTGCAAGTCAAGTCAAGCAAGGATGTGCGACAGGTATCGAGCTAGATGTGGTGTGTGTGCGGTCATATGCATAGGTATATAGGTGTATTAAATTGTTGGTGATGTCTAATCCATTTTTAATCTTTAGAATGAAGACTAGAAATGGAACGAATACGAATGGCAATGGTGGTCCCTCTCATGTGGAGGAAGATGAGATGACTACCAAGATTGAGACCGCTTTAGAAAACTATGTTTCGGTTTTCTCACGAAGGGTTAAACAAATATTCGAAGAGTCGGTTTCGGAACAAATTGTCGATATGATTCAAGAACGGATGACTAATGCCGTTAAGGAAGAAGTTGAAAGGAGGTTTCCTAGACCTCAAAATGTGGGCGAATTGGAGTTTAGCTATAAGAACTTCTTGGCGACTAAGCCTCCTCACTTTCACGGGGATCCCGACCCCATGAAGTGTGCGGCTTGGATTTCTGATGTTGAAGGTTGTTTTCGCACGACCGAGTGCCCTCCCGAAAAGAAAACAAGGCTTGCTACTAGTTTGTTAAGGGGCCATGCTAAAGATTGGCTAGATGGCGAGATTGATATGGTGGGTGATGCGGCTTTTGTGGGGTTATCTTGGGCGGATTTCAAGAAGGAGTTTTTTCCTTGAATATCGTACGCAAGCGGATCTTTCCAAATTGCGCAACGAGTTAAGGAACATGCATCAAGGGTCTTTGGACCTAAACACTCTTAAAACCAACTTTCTCGCTAAGGCACGTTTTTGTCCCGAGTATGCGGGAAATGATCAAATGCTAATGGAAGACTTTCATGCAACCCTTAGAGATGATTTAAAGGGTAAAATTAGTATCGGTCATGTTGAAACTTTCGTTAAGCTTTTGGCGGTGACAAAAGGGTTTGAAGCACAAGCTCCGAGTCCGGTTCCGGTTAGTTATGGGTCGAGCAAAAGAAAATTTGGAGCGCCTAGTTACTCCAACAAGAAGAGCAAGGGTGTGTCCAAAAGCGTTGTACGTATGAAGAAGGGTGGTTCAAAAACTTTTACGCCTACTTGTTATAGTTGTGGGAAGCCGGGTCATTACGCTCGTGATTGTTTGATCAAGACGGTCACGTGCTTTAATTGTCAAAAGACGGGGCACCGGAAGGCGGAATGTCCCGAATTATCAAACGACCAAGTAAAGAGGCTAGAGAAGGCGGCGGGGTTGGCTAGGGGGCGTAACTATTTGATGACGAATGATGAAGCCAAACAATCCAACGAATTCGTCTCAGGTACTTTAATGGTTAACTCTAATCTGGCAAGGATTCTATTTGATAGGGGTGCAAATTTATCGTTTGTGTCACCAAAATTTGTGCCTAAACTTAATAAACCGTTAGCTAAGTTAAGTCGTCCGGTAGAAGTCGAAATAGCGGATGGCAAGGCGGTTCTAGTAGTTGATGTGTGTAAAGATTGTAATGTGGTGTTTGGTTCCGAGAACTTTAAAATTGATCTCATCCCGATGACCTTGGGTGATTTTGATATCGTGGTTGGTATGGATTGGCTCGATCATAATAAGGCCGATATTGCATGCCATGAGAAATCCATTCGTGTGAAGACCCCTAGTGGGAGTGAGCTAATTATTCATGGTGATAAACGAAGGAGACCGGTGCCGATATGCACTTTTGCACGGGCACGTCGTCTCGTTGTTACCGGTGGCATGGCTTTCCTTGCTAATGTTGTTGATACTCATAATGAGCCACCACCCATTCGTGAAATTCCGGTGGTGAGTGAGTTTGATGATGTTTTTCCGGATGAGTTACTGGGTGTTCCGGCGGAAAGACAAGTTGAATTTCGCATTGAGTTGGTTCCGGGAGCTACTCCCATTGCTAAAACTCCTTATCGTTTAGCACCGACGGAAATGCAAGAATTGTTGAATCAAATTCAAGAGTTACTTGAGAAGGGTTTTATTCGACCGAGTGCTTCGCCTTGGGGCACTCCGGTCTTGTTCGTGAAGAAGAAAGATGGTAGTATGCGTATGTGCATTGATTATCGGGAGTTGAATAAAGTGACGATCAAGAATCGTTATCCATTGCCTAGGATTGACGATTTGTTTGATCAACTCCAAGGTGCGACATATTTCTCTAAAATTGACCTACGGTCCGGCTATCATCAAATGCGGGTCCGTGAGGAAGATATTGAGAAAACGGCCTTTCGAACGCGTTACGGGCATTTTGAGTTTGTGGTGATGCCTTTTGCTCTTACGAATGCGCCGGCGGCATTCATGGATCTTATGAACCGAGTGTGCCAACCTATGTTGGACAAGTCGGTAATTGTGTTCATCGACGACATACTTGTCTATTCGAGGAGTATGAAGGAACATGAACATCATTTGCGTAGTGTGTTGAAGACTTTGAGAAAAGAGAAGTTATATGCTAAGTACTCAAAATGTGAATTTTGGCTAAGGGAGGTTCAATTCCTTGGCCATATTGTGAACAAGGATGGTATTTAAGTAGATTCGGGGAAGATAGAAATGGTGAAGAGTTGGGGACAACCGACTACGCCTACGGAAATCCGAAGTTTTCTTGGATTGGCCGGTTACTATCGTCGGTTTATCCAAGACTTTTCCAAGATTTCTTCGCCATTAACTAAGTTGACAAGGAAGAATACGAGATTCAATTGGGAGAACGAGCAAGAAATCGCTTTTCAATTGTTGAAAGAGAAATTGTGTAAAACTCCGATCTTAGTATTGCCGGAAGGTGTAGATGATATGACGGTCTATTGTGATGCTTCTTTGAATGGGCTCGGGTGTGTTCTAATGCAACGAGGTAAAGTCATCACTTACGCCTCTCGCCAATTAAAGGAACATGAAAAGAGACACCCAACTCATGATCTCGAATTAGCGGCGGTGGTCCATACTTTGAAAATTTGGCGTCATTACTTGTATGGTGTCAAGTGTACGATTTATTCGGATCACAAGAGTTTGAAACATCTTTTTGATCAACGGGATTTGAATTATCGTCAACGTAGATGGATGGATGTGGTGAAGGATTATGATTCTGAGATACTTTATCATCCGGGCAAGGCGAATGTCGTCGCGGATGCGTTAAGCCGAAAGAGTCACCACCCGGCGTTACGATTGGGATTGTTACGTATGATTATTACTAACATTTTTCTTGAAAAACTTGGTGTGATTCAAATAGAGGCTTACGTTCACAACAAGCATGCGGAACGAATTGTGGGGCAATCGGAATTCATTACGATGGGTTCGCGTGGTATATTGTCTTTTCAAAAAAGAGTGTGGGTGCCTAAGATGGGTGATTTCTGAAAAGTGCTTCTTGATAAGGCGCACAAGTCTAAGTATTCCATACATCCGGGTGCGACGAAGATGTACCATGATTTGAAGAAAGATTATTGGTTGTCGGGCATGAAACGCGACGTTGTTAAGTATGTTGAGCAATGCGTCACGTGTTTGCAAGTTAAAGCCGAACACCAAAAGCCGTATGGTAAGTTGCAACCGCTAGAAATTCCGATGTGGAAGTGGGAGCATATTACCATGGATTTTATTACCAAGTTGCCGAAAACGGCAAGAACCCAATTTGACACTATTTGGGTGATTGTCGATAGTTTGACGAAGAGTGCATTGTTTCTTCCTATTAAAGAAGCAATTTCATCGAAGGCACTCGCGAAGATGTTCATTAAAGAGGTGATATCGAGACATGGCGTTCCCGCGTCTATTGTTTCGGATCGGGACATGCGTTTTACTTCTCGATTTTGGAAGAAATTTCATGAAGATATGGGTACGAGAGTAAATATGAGTACGGCGTACGAATCAAACATTGGAGGATATGTTACGTGCGTGTATCATTGACTTCGGTGGTAGTTGGGATGAACATTTACCTTTGGTGGAATTCTCGTACAATAATAGTTTTCACTATAGTATTGGAATGCCACCGTATGAGATGTTGTATGGTAGAAGGTGTCGAACCCCGATTTGTTGGGGCGAAGTGGGACAAAGGGAAGTCGGGAGCTCCGACTTGGTATTGGAGACAAATGTTAAAATCGATATGATTCGGGAACATTTGAAAAAGGCGCAAGATAGGCAAAAATCTTACGCCGATAAGCGTAGACGTTTGATCGAATTCCAAGAAGGTGATATGGTGATGCTCAAGGTTTCGCCATGGAAGGGTATTATTCGGTTTCGGAAATGAGGAAAGTTAGCTCCTCGGTTTATTGGGCCGTTTAAGGTTTTAGCTCGTGTTGGTGAAGTTGCGTATCGTTTGGAATTACCCGAAGAACTTGCGGGGATCCATAACACATTTCATGTTTCCCACCTCCTTAAGTGTCTTGCGGATGATTCTTCATGGATGCCTTTAGACGAAATTGAGCTAAACAACAAGTTAGAATATGTTGAAGAGCCGATTGCTATACTCGATGAAAAGGTAAAAATGTTGCGTAACAAAGAGGTGAGGACCTTTAAGGTCCAATGGTTTCGTAGTAAAGGTTCCGAGTTCACTTGGGAGCCCAAAGAATTCGTGTTAGTTTACCTTCCCTCGTGGCATGCGGCTTGGATCGCGAGAACGCACTCCGATTTAAGTGGGGGAGAGTTGTAACACCCCGTTTTCCCGTGCGTGTTTAAAGGTACAACCTTAATTATTAGCACGCTTAAAACTTGTTCGTTATGTGATTAAATGAGCTACGGTTTTAGTTGTCGTATAAGTGTATATGTGTATATATATATATATATATATATATATATATATATATATATATATATATATATATATATATATATATATATATATATATATATATATATTTGAATGCGTGCTTGTACGTGTTTATGTATGTGTCAAGATGGTGTTGAGTCGTGTGAGACTTAAGGGCGAAGCTTAGACGTGCATAGGAATAGTGAACGAGGTGTGCTAGTTGTATGAACCTTCGTTTTATGATTTGTTGTCAAAGTGACCAGGAACAGGCCAATGCCGCGCCGCAAGGAATGGGGCCGCGACGCGACAAACAAAGCAAATCCAGATCAGAACTTGAGTTAAGAAGGGTCATTTTTCCTTCTTTATGTCGCGCCGCGACGAAGGAGCCGCGCCGCGACACCTCTGCAATTCTGACTCCGAATTCTATTCAAATTAAATAGGGTTTAGGGGCAATTTGGTCTTTTTGCGTGTAGATCTGGTTGGAGCCTTTAATATCAACCACTTATCTTATTTTTCTTATTTCTTTTCCATTTTCTTTCACATTTTTCTCTCAAATCCTAAAACCCACTTAGATTAAACTCAAGATTTGAAGGTGAAGTTTTGCGAATCAATCCTAGAAGCAAGAATTAAAGTTGCTCTCCTTGTTATTAGCTACAAGAGGATAGTTTTGGTAAGTCTCAACTCTAAGTTTTGAGTTTTAATTAGTTTAAGCTAGGGTTGGTTCATATGGAACTAGTGTGACCCATTTGAGGGTTAAATGGGTGGGTTTTTGGATTGGATTGTTGAAAGGAAACCCTAAATAACTATTATCTAGGGTTTGGTCTTGTGATTTGAGGTTGTAAGTGCTAAATGATGTTGTTAGTCATTAATTCACTTTTAAAAGGATGAAAGAGTTGTTATTGTGTAAGTTTGACTTGATTTGTGAGTTAAAGAGTCAAAAGAGCACTAGTTGACCTAATCGGGTGAAATGGTTATGAGATACACCAAGTTTACGTTAGTTGATGTTATTAAACCCTAATCACTAGCTTTTAGTGATTTATGACGAGGCATGGCCATTAATGGGCGATTTTGGTGTAGTTGAGTCATTTAATGCAAACGGGTCAATAAATGCTCAAGGGTTAGTGGTTGGCATTTAATTCAACTAGATTGTATGTTAATAAATGCATAATGTAATAGGTACATTACATTGAAGGGTTGCAAGCTCGGTTAGCTTTCACAAGGGACTTGAGGTGAGTGGAAAATCTATATATGTATGTATATGATTTATGTGCCGTATTAATGGTGTCACATAGCCATTTTGTGACCATAGTTGTGAGACATAGCCGTTTTATCCACGTTTTATATTTATGCACATAGCCGTGTTTGTGCATATAGTGGCGAGTAATAGCCGTGTTTTACTCCCACGTTATTATCTGTGTTATTGTACACATAGTCGTGTTTGTGTACATGATTGTGAGTAATAGCCGTGTTTTACTCACATGTTGATCAAGTGATGCCATAGCCATTTTTGGGAACACTTGGGGGTGATGCCATAGTCGTTTTTGGAACACCTCGGGGGTTAGTATACCATAGCCCTGTTTGAGAGCTAACGGTTGTTATGAACATCGATGACTTGTTTCGCGAAGTCATTCCCTTGCGAAGAATTGGGTTAATCATGGGTTATAGCTGTTAACGTTAACATTTTAATTAATGCTATGATTACTATGCTATTAATGTTGCTAGTTGTACGATTTGATGATACTAGCTTGTTTATTGAGATGTTATGTGATTGTGTGCATTATATGATATCGTGGATGCATGTGGATGCAGGCGCGGACAAGGGCAAGGGGGTCGTTGGGCACTAGGTGTCCCTTGTTGTTGTTATGTTGGAGCTTTTGGAAGTTGGCCTAGTTTTGGGTAGTTTAGTCCCAAACCATGCTCGGAATGTCATTTGGTTTATAAACTATCATTTGTAATGGGTCAAACTTGTACTAAACTTTATTCGTGGCCCTCGTGCCTATTGTAAACAATTAATTGTTGTGCGTTTTAAATAGAACTCGTGAAATGGGTTACATATTTAATTGGTAATTGTGTTGTATAAAAAAAAAATTTATCGTAAGGATTACGGGTTGGGTTGTTACACAAACTATGGCGGCATTATCTGTTTCGACATTATTTGTTCTTTTAATTCTGTTAAACTTTGGTCCGTAGGCCTCACACTTTGCCGCACTATGACCATTTCTTCTACACCTAGTGCAAAATGTCGTGCAGAACCCCTGGTGATTCTCTTCACACCTTTGGCATGAATGTTTTTGGTTTTTGTTGCCATTGTTGTTATTGAGATTGTTGGTGGAATTGTTATTATTGCTATTGTTGTTGTTGTTATTGTTGTTGGGACGGTTATTGTAGTTGTTGTTAGGATGTTTGTTGAAGTTGTTGTTGCGATTGATGTTGCGGTTGTTGGGATAGTTATTGCGATTGTGGTTGTGATTGTTGTTGTTGTATTGGTGACTCTTGTCATTGGTTTCTTCCCACTTTCTCTTGACTTGTTTCATTTTAGCCTCTTCAGTCATCTGCTCTTTAATCCTTCCTTCGATATGGTTCACTAATTTGTGAGCCATTCGACTTGCCTTTTGTATGGAGGCGGGCTCGTGTGAACTCACATCTTCTTGAATCCTTTCCGGTAACCCTTTTACAAATGAATCGATCTTCTCTTCTTCGTCTTCGAACATTCTGGGTCACTGATGTCGTGCGAGGTGTATATAAAATAGCTTTATATTTTACAAGGAAATACTATTAAATACGATACAATTTTACACAAGATATTTATTTATTTATAGAATGGATATACTTAAACCTTGCTACAACACTTATAGGCAGTGTACCTAACCGTACAGTAGTGTAGTTTTTAGTAAGTCCGGTTCGTTCCACAGGGAAAATCTTTAAACAAAGCTTAATGCTATATTAGTTTACTTTTATAAAAATACAATATATATATATATATATATATATATATATATATATATATATATATATATATATATATATATATATATATATATATATATATATATATATATATATATATAAGTAATATTATTATTATAAAGGGGGGTTTTTACCGTTTAATGACCGGTTTGTCGATTTTAAAACTTTAATCGCAGTTAAAACCAAATGTAAAATAATAAATAAATACAAGACTTAATTTAAAGCGTAAAGTAAATAACGATAATGAAATTGCGATAAATGAAAGTGCGATAAAATAAACTTGCGATAATTAAAAAGTACGATAATTAAAAGTGCAATTAAATATAAAATAAAGGAAATTAAATATGAAATAAAAGAATTATGCTTATTTAAACTTCCGTAATCATGATGTTTGACGTGTTGATTTTAGTTTTATGCCCATGGGTTAATTGTCCTTTGTCCTGGATTATTTAATATGTCCGTCTGGTTTTTTGTCCATAACAGTCCATCAGTCATAAATATAAAGTGCGAGTGTCCTCGTCAAATTATCCTTATACCCGAAGTTAAATATTCCAACTAATTGGGGACTTAAACTGTAACAAGATTTTAATACTTTGTTTAATAATTACACCAGGATGTCGACTGAGTGTAACTCAAGGTTTTAATACTTTGTTAACAATTATGCCAAGTGTCCTTGTACATAATTTCACCCCTGTTTTAATAATTCTAGTGACTATTAATCCATTCCCGTGTCCGGTTAAATGAACGATTATTCGTACATATAAATACCCCGCCCATCGTGTTCGATCGAGTGTATATGGTAATTTATGGGTACGTCCAATTATAAATCTGTATATTAACATTAACAAACTATCATTTAGTTAAACAAATATAAAGCCCATTAATAGCCCATAGTCTAATTTCCACAAGTGTCGTTCTTTTGTCCAAACCCCAATTATGGTACAAAGCACAATTACCCAATTTTAGTAATTAGCCCAACATCATGATTACTTCGTTTTAAATAAGCATAATAATAACTTAGCTACGAGACATTAATGTAAAAAGGTTGAACATAACTTACAATGATTAAAAATAGCGTAGCGTTACACGGACAGAATTTTGACTTATACCCTTACAACATTAGCTAACATACCTTTATTATTAGGATTGAAATTAAAATTAAAATTAAAATATAAATTATAAATATAAATATTACGTATATAGATAGAGAGATTGATATATTGGATTGATAAAAATGATCAGAATTCGTTGGGTTTTATAGGGATTTTCGTATTTGGCTGCTCCGCGAGTCGCGACATTTTTGGCCTCCATACTCCGCAACTCGCGGAGTTCGTAATTCCAGCTCACAAAGCTTTGTCTTTTAATTTGCCGACGTTTTATAAATATATTATAATATATATATTAATTTTAAGAATTAATTATATATTATATTATATTTATATACATAGTTAACTTGTAATTTTTAGTCCGTTGCGTCGAGCGTTGAGAGTTGACTCTGGTCCCGGTTCTGGATTTTCGAACGTCCTTGCGTACAATTTAATATCTTGTACTTTGCGTTTTGAATCTTGTACTCTTGTAATTTCGAGACGTTTCTTATCAATAATTGGAACCTCTTTGATTGTATTTTGTACTTTTGAGCTTTTTGGTCTTTTGCGTCTTCAATTCGTCGAATCTGTCTTTTGTCTTCACCTTTTAATATTTAAACGAATATCACTTGTAAATAGAACATTTGCAACTAAAAGCTTGTCTTTTTTGGGGAATAATACTATGAAATATATGTTCGTTTTTAGCATTATCAAATATTCCCACACTTGAGCGTTGCTTGTCCTCAAGCAATATAGTCTTGAAATACTAGAATCACTTCTTTATTCTTCACACTTTGTACATCAGTGATTTCTTTACGGCGGTATAAACAATGGTAGTAACGATATGGTTTACAGTCCCACATGACTATAAAAATTTAGATCCATTAAGGAAATTGGATCTTTATGAAAACATTTGATCTTTTGAAAATTAAATCTAGTTTTTACCCTAGATAAGTTTTCCGGAATAACCCTTCACCGGTGTTTGCAAATTATTTTTGTGGGTTTGGTGGGTTTCATATTTGAAAATTTTAGCTCAAAACTTATGGTTTTGTGTCACCCACTTGCTAACCTTGTATTAGGAAAGCAACACGTCCAGTTTACTTGTCCCGTATATTACCTTTCGGTAAACTACCGTCCGGTTGTAAAGGAAAGCGTTGAACAAGCAACTGTTAAGGCAATGTCCCCTGACATGCTTTTAATTATGGTCTATAACGTGTCGGACGCAATTACTATCCTTGGTAGGAGCAATAGTAAAGCTCACCCTTATAATTTTCCGGTCTGGCACAAGGTCCTGTCTTTGACCATGCTATGCAACCACCGTTTTTATGGTTGACACCAATTTAGTTCAGGTGACTTAATGAATTCCAGGTGAATTCCTAGGAATTTACGTTCAATGGTAATGAACGCATTGAAAATGGGTTTTCAGAAAACAAATCGGTTTATAATTAGATCAAAATATTTTCTCGTTCAAGCTCGAGTTTAGATATCATTGAATTCCATGAGTTTGTAATTCTCAATCTTTAAGGTCAATCTCTAGGATTGAGTAATATCAGGCTTAAAAGCTTATTTTTAATCTTTAAGGAGATTATCCTCTCAACCTGTGGATGTCTACCATGGTATTGTACTGCGGCGTTATTTTGCCTCTTCAAAACCTTCGCACCATGGTATACATTTAAACCTATTGTATCGCGGGGTTCTGATTCTTCGACTAATAATCCCCCCCGACTTATATCCACACCGAGATATTCAGCAATCAAAGTAATAAATATACCACCTCCTATTATGCTATGCGGTCTCATCCCCCTAACCATAGCTGATAAATAATAACCCACACAATAAGGTATACTTACAGCGCTTTATGGGTCTCGAATACACATGTGGTAAAACAAATCCTGTTTATTTACCTTTTCCTTGTTCTTACCTCGTTGTGTAATCGAATTGGCTAAAAACCTATGAATTACTCTTAATTTAGCTCTATCTATATCCAAATAAGAGTAATTTCCCCCTTTAAATCGGTGATGGCTAGTCATTTGACTCCATACACCATGCGTATCAAAATTTTCGTCTATCTTTCTACCATTTAGTATCAACCCTCTACAATCGGCAGATGCTAGCTCCTCAGGCGTATATATACAAAAAGCCTGAGCCATGTCTAGTAAAGACATGTGGTGCATCGAACCTCCTAACAAAAATCTAACAAAAAGATCGATCGGTTAAACTAGCTACCCGATCATTTAATTCTATACT
Organism: Rutidosis leptorrhynchoides; assembly: GCF_046630445.1. Taxonomy (NCBI): domain Eukaryota; kingdom Viridiplantae; phylum Streptophyta; class Magnoliopsida; order Asterales; family Asteraceae; genus Rutidosis; species Rutidosis leptorrhynchoides. The sequence continues at coordinate 390,089,076 of NC_092333.1, read as the reverse complement.
ACACAACAATTCTTCACACCATACTTTATATACAGGTCTACGCATGTTGAATAACCGTACCCAATCGTTAAAAGTAGAATTACCATACCTCTGTGCAAGTAATTCCCTAATTGGCCCGGCCAATTCTACAGCTTCTAATGGTCCCCATTCTATGACGCTAGGTACTTCAACAGCTTTAGAATGAAGAGTATGCAAACCCCTTTAGTATTTTGGATAATTTATCCAAAGTCTGTCAAATCTCAGGTTCGGGTGCAAATCTTCCAAGTGCATATCAGAAAATGTCATGACTGGATGAGGTATATCTTGTTTGTAGTAGTTATCCACCTCCTGTTGTTCCGTATTCTCAGCAGGAGCATTGCGAGCTTGGGATGAAGATTCACCCCTTTCAGTCTGCAAAACACATCAAACACAATTTTTGTGCATCCAAATATGCATTAGTGTCAGCAAAATCATCAATCAAAATAATTACAATGACATGATCAATTTATATCAAACTTAAGCTCATTTTCATATTTTCATCAAATCTACACTTTTTCAAATAAGCATATACGAAAATGTTCATCAAGTTCATAAGCATTCAACTCAAATAACATGTCAAAATAATCATTACTAGCAATTAAACAAGTTTCAAATGGCATTATCTCTCAAAAATCAAGTTCATGAATTTTTAGACTTGAAAAAGTCCACTTTAATTCTCAAAATCATGTTTAGGCTCAAAGTTTGGATCATTTAACTACCTAAACATGTTACACTACTTAATTTAGCAACAATTCATGACAAAAATCGGCCATAACCTGTTTATATCAAAAAGCCCCAAATTGCTCAAGAACACAAACCCTAGATTACTCAAAATTTGAAGTTTAAGGCTCCTAATCATGTTAAATAGCATCAATCTAGGTTATACAAGCATAATACATAAGCAATTTAAGCATAATTACACTAAAAAGCATCAAAATCGAATTGGGTATAAAATTGCTCAAGAACACTAATTTTCGGATTAAATGGTGTTTAGGTGTAGAAATTTACCGTTTTTCTTGAGTAATTCCTTGATAGCATCCTTCTCAACATGATTTTAGTAAAAGATTTGATGATTAACGGTCAAAAATTGCGAATTTGGTGTGTATTTTTCGGGTTTTTTCGGGTTTTGTGGTGTGGGGATGTTCAACTGATCAGTTTTGGCGTTTTATTTTTTTTCTGTATTTTGGTCCCTCCGCGAGTCACGGTGTTTGACCTTTCAAACTCCGCGAGTAGCGGAGTTTGTATTTTTTTTATATATATCTTATACTAATTAAAACAATTAAGTAATTAATTTTAAAATTTTGTTTCCCTTGTTATTTAGGGCGAGGTCATTTCGGATCGATGTCCTAGTCCGTCCTTCCACAAAATTTTAAAATTTTTCTTTTTGTAGCGATTGTTTTAAAAGCTAAGATTTTTAGGTTTTTTTTAATGTTTTTGGCATACTTTAATTCAATAAGATTAAAAATAATGATAATAAAAGTTCTCGTCCCTCCCTCGGGTAAAGCAATTTCGGTTCAATGACCTAGTCTTCAACTTACGACGAATTTTAAAAATCATATTTTTAACGTAATGAGATAAAGTAAATTTTTGTTTTTAAATTCACACCAAACTTAAAATAAAAATTCATAAAATTCAAAATTAATATTAAAAATTCACACCAAACTTAAAATTTGAAATGCATAAAATTAAAAATTCTTATTTTAAAAATTAAAAATTCACACCAAACTTAATTTAAAAATTCATATTATAAAATCACACCAAACTTATATTATATTTTTCAAATATTTACAATTTTAAATATATTATTTTTACAAAGTTTACAATATTAATTTAAGATTTATATATTAATTTTAAAAAAAATGGTAAAAATAAAATTAAAAATCTTTTTGGCTTTTTATCCCACTTTAATCAATCAAATATTATCAAAAATATGCGCCCCTCTTTTCGGTAAAGTAATTTCGGTTCCAAGACCTAATTTAACTCATAACGAATTTTTGAAATATTTTGGGTTGATTGATTAAAGATATTTATACCTTAAGAATAAACGTTAAATTTCGCAGTGATGTAATAAATTTTTGAATGATATCAATAATTTCGGTCGCCAAACCTAATTTTATTCAATACCAATTTAATACTTTATAGCGAACAAATTAGTGTTTATTATCAAAAGGTTAAAAAAAATAAAAATAAAAACTGTACAGACTTATCTGTGAGATAGTATTCTTAGTTATATGATCTATCCCATTCATAAGATAGTCGGTTTAATTGGTTTTCCATGGCTACATAGGCGTAACCTCGAGCATTCAGTGTTTTTTCTTCTAAACATATGAACGGTCCGTCTCTGCATAAAGTAACAAATTCGGTATTTGAATAGGTTTGATTATTTGAACATTTACCTCCATGTGACCATTTTCCGCATTTGTGACATCTTTCTAGGTGTCGTGCCCTTCTTTTCGCTGCGAATTTCGATTTTCCTTTACCAAATTGTAACTTATTATCTTCGCATCTGGATTCTTTTCTTACTCCGTCCAATCTTTCTCTGATTACTGATACTATTTCACTCGGAAGTGTGTCATTATTACATTTAGTGATCAAAGTGTGTAGCATTAGACCATGGTTTAGTTCACAGGCAGTCATCATTTCCTAAAAAAAATAAAAATTCAGAATGGGGGGAGAAGACTAGTTCTTTAGGGTCTGCTAGGGAAAGACCATTCGGGTTCCATTTTCGAGAACTACACGAAAACAGACAATCTAACTCTAACAGAAATACATATTATCCTTTAAAGACTTGATTCTCCCCACACTTAGTTAGCCGTGGTATCGAAATTGTGATTAACTTCGTTGTCAACTTCCATTGGACTATCTATGTAGTGTTTAACTCTGTGACCATTAACTTTAAATTCAATTCCATTTGAATTTATTAATTCTACTGTTCCGTATAGGAAAACTCTTTTGACTATGAATGGTCCAGACCATCTTGATTTCAATTTTCTAGGAAATAGCTTGAATCGTGAATTGAAAAGAAGAACTCTGCCTCCTTCTTTAAATTCTTTTAAACTTATGATTCTTTTATCATGCCATTTCTTCGTTGTTTCCTTATAGATTAACGAATTTTCGTATGCTTCATGTCTTAATTCTTCTAATTCGTTTAGTTGACTTAATCGTAGACGTCCAGCTTCATGCATATCAAGATTACATGTCTTCAAAGCCCAAAATGCTTTGTGTTCAATTTCTACTGGAAGATGACATGCTTTTCCATAAACAAGTCTAAAAGGTGTGGTTCCAATTGGAGTTTTGTAGGCTGTTCTAAAAGCCCAGAGTGCATCCTCCAATTTAATGGACCATTCCTTCAGATTTGATCCTACGATTTTCTCTAGAATACGTTTTAAAGCTCGGTTGGTATTTTCAACTTGTCTACTTGTTTGCGGATGATATGCGGTGGAGATTTTATGAGTTACTCCATATCTTTTAAGAACTTTCTCAAGTTGATTATTACAGAAATGAGTACCCCGATCACTTATTAAAGCTTTCGGTGTTCCAAACCTTGCAAAAAGACGTTTTAAAAAGTTGACTACAACTCGTGCATCATTAGTTGGGAGAGCTTGTGCTTCCGCCCATTTAGATACATAATCAATGGCTACGAGAATATAGAGATTATTATGAGATTTTGGAAATGGACCCATAAAGTCAATACCCCAAATGTCAAATACTTCACATACTTGTATGACATTTTGTGGCATTTCATCACGTTGACTTATTTTTCCGGCCCTTTGACATGCATCACAGGATTTGCAAAGAAGGTGTGCGTCTTTGTAAATTGTAGGCCAATAGAATCCAGCTTCATAAACTTTTCTTGCTGTTAATTGAGGCCCATAATGCCCTCCTGTTGGTCCTGTGTGACAATGGTTTAAAATTTTACTAGCTTCATCTCCGAATACACATCGGCGTATTATTCCATCGGGACAACTTTTAAACAGATGTGGAACTTCCCAAAAATAGTGTTTTATATCACTGAAGAATTTCTTTCGTTTATGGTACGATAATCCTTTTTCAAGGAATCCACATACTAAATAGTTTGCATAGTCTGCAAACTATGGAATTTCATTATAATCTATCTTCAATAGATATTCATCAGGAAAGTTGTCTTGTATGGCTGATTCATTTAGAACTTCTAATTCAGGATTTTCAAGACAAGAAAGATGATCAGCGGCGAGATTTTCTGCTCCTCTTTTATCTCGGATTTCAATATCAAACTCTTGTAAGAGTAAGATCCAACGGATTAATCTTGGTTTAGCATCTTGTTTCGAAAATAGGTATCTAAGAGCAGAATGGTCAGTATAGACCACCGTTTTTGCTAGAACGAGATATGAACGAAATTTGTCAAAAGCAAAGACAATAGCAAGGAGTTCTTTTTCAGTAGTTGTGTAATTTGTTTTTGCTCCTTGTAACGTCTTACTAGCATAATATATAGGTTGAAATCGTTTTTCAATCCTTTGTCCTAAAACGGCTCCCATTGCAAAATCACTTGCATCGCACATTAGTTCAAATGGTAGATTCCAATTTGGTGTTATCATGATCGGTGCATTAGTGAGTTTCTCTTTAAGAATATTAAAAGATTTGATACATTCATCTGAAAAGATGAATGGAGCATCTTTTTCTAGGAGTTTATTCATAGGAGTGGCAATTTTAGAAAATTTTTTTATGAAACGTCGGTAAAAACCGACATGCCCTAGAAAACTCCTAACTCCTCTAACATTGGTGGGATGTGGAAGTTTAGCAATTACATCTACTTTAGCTCTATCCACTTCAATTCCTTCCTTTGAGATTTTATGTCCAAGAACGATGCCTTCTTTAACCATGAAATGGCATTTCTCCCAATTAAGAACTAGATTTGATTGTTCGCATCTAATAAGCATTCGTTCCAGATTAACTAGACATGATTCAAATGTATCACCGAAGACTGAAAAATAATCCATGAAAACTTCCATGCATTCTTCTATCATGTCGTGAAAAATCGCCATCATACACCTTTGAAAGGTTGCAGGGGCGTTGCAAAGTCCAAATGGCATGCGTTTGTAAGCAAAAGTACCATAAGGGCACGTGAACGTGGTTTTCTCTTGGTCCTCGGGTGCTATTGGAATTTGAAAATATCCGGAAAATCCATCTAGAAAACAATAGTAACTATTTCCGGCTAATCTTTCCAACATTTGATCAATGAAAGGTAAGGGAAAGTGATCTTTTCTGGTGGCGTCATTTAATATTCTATAATCAATACACACACGCCATCCTGTTAAAGTCCTAGTAGGAATAAGCTCATTTTTCTCATTTGTAATGACAGTCATGCCACCCTTCTTAGGCACGCATTGAACTGGGCTTACCCATGGACTATCAGAAATTGGATATATTAAACCTGCATCTAGTAGTTTAATAATTTCTTTCTTAACTACATCTTGCATATTAGGATTTAGTCTTCGTTGGCGTTGCACATACGTTTTATGACCTTCTTCCATAAGGATTTTATGTGTGTAATACGAAGGACTTATTCCTTTAATATCATGAATCTTCCATGCAATGGCTGGTTTATGAGCTTTCAACACAGAAAAAGTTGTGATTTCTCATTTTCAGTAAGAGAAGATGATATTATTACAGGTAATTCAGATTCACCATGTAAATAAGCGTATTCCAAATGGTTTGAAAGTGTCTTTAGCTCTAATTTCGGAGGTTCTTCTATCGATGATTTATATCGATATCTGTCTTCTTCTTTTAGCATTTAAATTTCTTCTGTTGTTGGTTCATATCCATTAGCTATAAGTGTAGCTAACATTTCAGCTTCATCAATTTGTTCTGTTCCTTCTCCTAAAGAACATTCTCCTGTTCCTTGTAATTCTGGAAATTCTTCTAATAATTCTGCATGTGAATCTATAGTTTGAATATAATAACATATATCATCTGCAGATTGAGGTTGTTGCATTGTTCTATCAACTGAAAAGGTAACACTCTCGTCCTCTATACTTAGGGTCAGTTTCTTACGGAACACGTCTATCATTGCTTTAGCCGTGTTTAAGAATGGTCTTCCTAATATGAGAGGAACTTGAGAATCTTCTTCCATGTCCAGAACAACAAAATCTACTGGAAATACTAAAGTACCAACTTTAACTAGCATGTTCTCCATTATCCCTCTAGGATATTTTATTGATGGATCGCCTAGTTGTATACTTATTCTTGTTGGTTTCAATTCTCCAAGGTCTAGTTTAGCGTATAGTGAATACGGCATTAAATTTATACTAGCACCTAGGTCTGCTAATGCTTCTATTGAACTAAGACTACCCAGAAAACATGGAATTGTGAAACTTCCTGGATCAGATAGTTTTTCCGGTATTTTATTCAACAGCACTGCTGAACAATTAGCATTCATAGTAACAGCCGAGAGTTCTTCCATTTTCTTTCTATTTGAGATTAGATCTTTCAAGAATTTAGCATATCTAGGCATTCCTGAAATCACATCAATGAAAGGAAGATTTACATTTATCTGTTTAAACATATCCAAGAATTTGGATTGCTCGGCTTCAAATTTCTCTTTCTTCATTTTACTCGGGTAAGGAAGTGGTGGTTGGTATGGTTTAACATAAGGTTTATCCTTAACTGTGTTATCTTCATTAACCTTTTCAACTACCGGTTCTTTTTCCTTATCTTGATCAGGTTGTGGTTCTTGTGGAGTAGGAATAGCTTCATCAGAAGTTTCAGGTATTTCAGGTGGTTTAAGTGTTGTACCACTTCTTGTGGTAATTGCTTTAGCTGTTTCATTCCGGGGGTTAGCATTTGTATCACTAGGTAAACTTCCCGGTTTTCTTTCACCTATTAACCTTGCTAGGTTACTTACTTCTTGTTCCAAGTTTTGAATAGAAGCTTGTTGATTTCTAAATGCTTGAGCATTTTGTTCATTAGTTTGTTTCTGAGATGTGAAAAACTGCGTTTGAGTTTCAACTAGCTTCATCATCATATCTTCTAAATTCGGCTTTTTATCATCGGGTTGTGGTAGTTTGTTTTGAAAATTAGGTCTTTACTAATTGTAAGTATTGTTGGATACTTGTTGATTGCTAGGACCTTGTTGGTTGTTGTATGGAATATTTCGGTTATATTTCTGATTTTGATTGTAAATAGGTCTTGGCGGTTGATAATTATTCTGATAATTATTTCCAGGCCTTTGGTTTATGTATGAAATATTCTCTCTTTGTTCCATTGTTAATTCAATACTGAGACAATCTTTTGTCAAATGTGGTCCTCCACACTGCTCACAACTAATTTGTATTGAGTGAATATCCTTAGTCATCTGATGTTAAAGCTAAGGGGTATAAAATACTATTAAATTTTAGCAGAAAATACTATTAAATACGATACAATTTTACACAAGATATTTATTTATTTATAGAATAGATATACTTAAACCTTGCTACAACACTTATAGGCAGTGTACCTAATCGTACAGTAGTGTAGTTTTTAGTAAGTCCGGTTCGTTCCACAGGGAAAATCTTTAAACAAAGCTTAACGCTATATTAGTTTACTTTTATAAAAATACAAATATATATATAAGTAATATTATTATTATAAAGGGGGATTTTTACCGTTTAATGACCGGTTTGTCGATTTTAAAACTTTAGTCGCAGTTAAAACCAAATGTAAAATAATAAATAAATACAAGACTTAATTTAAAGCGTAAAGTAAATAACGATAATGAAATTGCGAATAATAAAAGTGCGATAAAATAAACTTGCGATAATTAAAAATTACGATAATTAAAAGTGCAATTAAATACAATAACAATAAAAATACGATAATTAGAAGTGCAATTAAATATAAAATAAAGGAAATTAAATATGAAATAAAAGAATTATGCTTATTTAAACTTCCGTAATCATGATGTTTGACGTGTTGATTTTAGTTTTATGCCCATGGGTTAATTGTCCTTTGTCCTGGATTATTTAATATGTCCGTCTGATTTTTGTCCATAACAGTCCATCAGTCATAGATATAAAGTGCGAGTATCCTCGTCAAATTATCCTTATACCGGAAGTCAAATATTCCAACTAATTGGGGACTTAAACTGTAACAAGATTTTAATACTTTGTTTAATAATTACACCAGGATGTCGACTGAGTGTAACCCAAGGTTTTAATACTTTGTTAACAATTATGCCAAGTGTCCTTGTACATAATTTCACCCCTGTTTTAATAATTCTAGTGGCTATTAATCCATTCCCGTGTCCGGTTAAATGAACGATTATTCGTACATATAAATACCCCGCCCATCGTGTCCGATCGAGTGTATATGGTTATTTATAGGTACGTCCAATTGTAAATCTTTATATTAAAATTAACAAACTATCATTTAGTTAAACAAATATAAAGCTCATTAATAGCCCATAGTCTAATTTCCACAAGTGTCGTTCTTTTGTCCAAACCCCAATTATGGTACAAAGCCCAATTACCCAATTTTAGTAATTAGCCCAACATCATGATTACTTCGGATTAAATAAGCATAATAATAACTTAGCTACGAGACATTAAATTAAAAAGGTTGAACATAACTTACAATGATTAAAAATAGCGTAGCGTTACACGGACAGAATTTTGACTTACACCCTTACAACATTCGCTAACATACCCTTATTATTAGGATTAAAATTAAAATTAAAATTAAAATATAAATATAAATATAACGTATAGATATAGAGAGATTGATATATTTTTTATAAAATGATCAGAATTCATTTGCTTTTATAGGGAATTGAGTTCAGTGGGTCTCCGCGAGTCACGGTACTTTTAACCTTCGAACTCCGCAAGTCACGGAGTTCGTTTTTACAGCTCATTCAGCCTTGGCTCTTTGTTTGCCGACGATTTTAAATAATAATATAATATATATATAATTTTTAAGAATTATTTATATATTATATTATATTCATGTGCATAGTTGACTTGTAATTTTTAGTCCGTTACGTTGAGCGTTGAGAGTTGACTCTGGTCCCGGTTCCGGATTTTCGAACGTCCTTGCGTACAATTTAATATCTTGTACTTTGCGTTTTGAATCTTGTACTCTTGTAATTTCGAGACGTTTCTTATCAATAATTGGAACCTCTTTGATTGTATTTTGTACTTTTGAGCTTTTTGGTCGTTTGCGTCTTCAATTCGTCGAATCTATCTTTTGTCTTCACCTTTTAATATTTAAACGAATATCACTTGTAAATAGAACAATTGCAACTAAAAGGTTGTCTTTCTTGGGGAATAATGCTATGAAATATATGTTCGTTTTTAGCATTATCAAATATTCCCACACTTGAGCGTTGCTTGTCCTCAAGCAGTATAGTTTTGAAATACTAGAATCACTTCTTTATTCTTCACACTTTGTACATCAGTGATTTCTATACGGCGGTATAAACAATGGTAGTAGCGATATGGTTTACAGTCCCACATGACTTTAAAAATTTAGATCCATTAAGTAAATTGGATCTTTATGAAAACATTTGATCTTTTGAAAATTAAATCTATTTTTTACCCTAGATAAGTTTTCCGGAATAACCCTTCACCGGTGTTTGTAAATTATTTTTGTGGGTTTGGTGGGTTTCATATTTGAAAATTTTAGCTCAAAACTTATGGTTTTGTGTCACCCACTTGCTAACCTTGTATTAGGAAAGCAACACGTCCAGTTTACTTGTCCCGTATATTACCTTTCGGTAAACTACCGTCCGGTTGTAAAGGAAAGTGTTGAACAAGCAACTGTTAAGGCAATGTCCCCTGACATGCTTTTAATTATGGTCTATAACGTGTCGGACGCAATTACTATCCTTTGTAGGAGCAATAGTAAAGCTCACCCTTTTAATTTGCCGGTCTGGCACAAGGTCCTGTCTTTGACCATGCTATGCAACCACCGTTCTTACGGTTGACACCCGATTTGGTTCAGGTGACCTAATGAATTCCAGGTGAATTCCTAGGATTTTACGTTCAATGGTAATGAACACATTGAAAATGGGTTTTTAGAAAACAAATCGGTTTGTAATTTTGATCAAAATATTTTCTCGTTCAGGCTCGAGTTTAGATATCATTGAATTCCATGAGTTTGTAATTCTCAATCTTTAAGGTCAATCTCAAGGATTGAGTAATATCAGGCTTAAAAGCTGATTTTTGATCTTTTAAGGAGATTATCCTTTCTGGGGATCTGATTCATTAGTCTTATCCAGCTAATTTGCACGGTGCCCCCCATTGTACGAGATAAATCCTTCTCATGGTTAGGATAAATCTGACCACTTGGCGACCCTGTTTAATGCTGAGGTCCGTGGATTTCCTGCTGATTTTAGTGATGACTTTTCTAGATTTTTCATCAACCTACAGCTGGTCTGGACGACAACTTCTTGACTTAAATCAAGAAGCGCGTTTCTTTTTCGGAAGACTTTACTTCCTTTTAATGATGGAATTGATTCATCGTGTAGATCCATCTTTCTTACAGTAAATCAGGTAAAACTTTTTAGTTTAGTCCAAAGCAAAAGTATTTTCAGTTATTTGTACAAAAATATGTGACATATGTTTTGAATAACTTGGAGAATTTTCCCACACTTGGCTTTTATTTTCCTTTTTATTGTCCTCTATTCCATTTTAAATGAATTTTAACATTTTGGTTTGTTTCTCAATTTATGTCCTTTCCGAGGTAACAATAATTTCGGTATTAACACCTAGTTTTATCGTTCATAAATATGTATAAACATGATTTTGAGTTCATTTAGTTGAAAATTTTTAAAAATTTTACTAGAATTGGGTAGTCAGTATATAAGACTAGGGCTGTTCTTTATTATCAGAGAGCACTAGATTCTAATACAACTACTACTTTACTAGTATTTCTAATGGTAACCAAGTGTATAAAGTAAAAATTTTTAAAATCCGAAAGAATTTAACCCCTTCCCACACTTAAGATCTTGCAATGCCCTCATTTGCAAGAAATCAGTAACAATTTAAATTATTGAGGGTGATTTGTGTGAAAATGATTAAATTTTACCAAAGTTTCTAAACATATTTGTGTTTGTTTGCTGAATGATAAATGGTGCATATCATTTGTTCATTCCGTCTTGTTGTTATTTCACATATATTTTGCATCTTGTCGTCAAAATTAGTTGCTTTTGCTGAACTTAATGTCAGTCTTTGAAAATGCGTTGTTTTACCCTGTTGTGTACATAAGATAAACTGCAAACATATATATATATATATTTGAAGTTTGGTATATTACCCCATATTCAAAAATTATTAAAATCTAATAATAAAAGTTAGAAAATTATAAAAACTATTACAATATTAACATAAGTATTAAATGTATCAACATTACAAATTATAAAATAAATAAAACTAAGTAGACTAGGGATGATACTGATACCAGAAGGGGTTCCATGCATAACCATATGTGCTATAAAATGCTTCGGCTGGGTTATACGTAGGATGCGGTGGTTGGATCTCTATAGACCAGGGAGGGAATATGGGCGATGGAGTAGGAATATAATTTCTACCTATATGTTGGCAATAAGCTATGATTTGGTTTTGATGAACTTGCCAATCTTCAAATACACTATGTCTAGCATTTTCATACTCTTGTGAAGCTATAAACCTTTGCATTTCTGCCATTTCATTTCCCCCATCCTACATTACCTTGCTGTTGGTTTCTCTCAACCTGTGGATGTCTACCATTATATCGTACTGCGACGTTATTTCGCCTCTTCAAAACTTTCGCACCATGGTATACATTTAAACCTATTGTATCGCGGGGTTCTGGTTCTTCGACTAATAATTCCCCCCGACTTATATCCACACCGAGATATTCAGCAATCAAAGTAATAAATATACCACCTCCTATTATGCTATGCGGTCTCATCCCCCTAACCATAGCTGATAAATAATAACCCACACAATAAGGTATACTTACAGCACTTTGTGGGTCTCGAATACACATGTGGTAAAACAAATGCTGTTCATTTACCTTTTCCTTGTTCTTACCTCGTTGTGTAATCGAATTGGCTAAAAACCTATGAATTACTCTTAATTCAGCTCTATCTATATCCAAATAAGAGTAATTTCCCCTTTTAAATCGGTGATGGCTAGTCATTTGACTCCATACACCATGCGTATCAAAATTTTCGTCTATCTTTCTACCATTTAGTATCAACCCTCTACAATCGGCAGATGCTAGCTCCTCAGGCGTATATATACGTAAAGCCTGAGCCATGTCTAGTAAAGACATGTGGCGCATCGAACCTCCTAACAAAAATCTAATAAAAGATCGATCGGTTAAACTAGCTACCCGATCATTTAATTCTATACTACACAACAATTCTTCACACCATACTTTATATACAGGTCTACGCATGTTGAATAACCGTACCCAATCGTTAAAAGTAGAATTACCATACCTCTGTGCAAGTAATTCCCTAATTGGCCCGGCCAATTCTACAGCTTCTAATGGTCCCAATTCTATGACTCTAGGTACTTCAACAGCTTTAGAATGAAGAGTATGCAAACCCCTTTGGTATTTTGGATAATCTATCCAAAGTTTGTCAAATCTCAGGTTCGGGTGCAAATCTTCCAATGCATATCAGAAAATGTCATGACTGGATGAGGTATATCTTGTTTGTAGTAGTTATCCACCTCCTGTTGTTCCGCATTCTCAGCAGGAGCATTGCGAGCTTGGGATGAAGATTCACCCCTTTCAGTCTGCAAAACATATCAAACACAATTTTTGTGCATCCAAATATGCATTAGTGTCAGTAAAATCATCAATCAAAATATTTACAATGACATGTTTAATTTATATCAAACTTAAGCTCATTTTCATATTTTCATCAAATCTACAATTTTTCAAATAAGCATATACGAAAATGTTCGCCAAGTTAATAAGCATTCAACTCAAATAACATGTCAAAATAATCATTACTAGCAATTAAACAAGTTTCAAATGACATTATCTCTCAAAAAATCAAGTTCATGAATTTTAGACTTGAAAAAGTCCACTTTAATTCTCAAAATCATGTTTAGGCTCAAAGTTTGGATCATTTAACTACCTAAACATGTTACACTACTTAATTTAGCAACAATTCATGACAAAAATCGGCCATAACCTGTTTATATCAAAAAGCCCCAAATTTGCTCAAGAACACAAACCCTAGATTACTCAAAATTTGAAGTTTAAGGCTTCTAATCATGTTAAATAGCATCAATCTAGGTTATACAAGCATAATACATAAGCAATTTAAGCATAATTACAATAAAAAGCATCAAAATCGAATTGGGTATAAAATTGCTCAAGAACACTAATTTTCGGATTAAATGGTGTTTAGGTGTAGAAATTTACCGTTTTTCTTGAGTAATTCCTTGATAGCATCCTTCTCAACATGATTTTAGTAAAAGATTTGATGAAAAACGGCCCAAAATTACGAATTTGAGATGTGTTTGTGTGTGTATTTCGCAGTATTTTGTGGGTGTGGATTGTGGACTGATCTGTTCGTTCAGCTTTTATTTTTTTCTGGATTTTGCAAGCTCCGTGACTTGCGGTGTTTGACTCTTCAAACTCCGCGAGTCGCGGCCCTTTTTTTTTTTAAACAATCCTTAACTTGTAAAACAAATAAAATAAATTTAAAATTTTGTTTTCCTTTGTTTTAGGACGAGGTTGTTTCGGATCGATGTCCTAGTCCGTCCCTCGACAAAATTTTAAAATTTGTCTTTTTGTAGCGATTGTTTTAAAAGCTAAGATTTTTGGGTTTTTTTAATGTTTTTCGCATACTTTAATTCAATAAGATTAAAAATAATGATAATAAAAGTTCTCGTCCCTCCCTTGGGTAAAGCAATTTCGGTTCAATGACCTAGTCTTCAACTTACGGCGAATTTTAAAAATCATATTTTTAACTTAGCGAAATAAAGTAAATTTTTGTTTTTAAATTCACACAACTTAAATATAAAATTCAAAATTAATATTAAAAATTCACACCAAACTTAAAATTTAAAATGCATAAAAATAAAATTTATATTTTAAAAATTAAAAATTCACACCAAACTTAATTTAAAAATTCATATTATAAATTCATACCAAACTTATATTAATTTTTTCAAATATTTACAATTTTAAATATATTGATTTTACAAAGTTTACAATATTAATTTAAGATTTATATATAAATTTTAAAAACATGGTAAAAATAAAATTAAAAATCTTTTTGGCTTTTATCCCACTTTAATCAATCAAATATTATCAAAAATATACGCCCCTCTTTTCGGTAAAGTAATTTCGGTTCCAAGACCTAATTTAACTCATAACGAATTTTTGAAATATTTTGGGTTGATTGATTAAAGATATTTATACCTTAAGAATAAACGTTAAATTTCGCAGTGGTGTAATAAATTTTTGAATCATATCAATAATTTCGGTCGCCAAACCTAATTTTATTCAATACCAATTTAATACTTTATAGCGAACAAATTAGCGTTTATTATCAAAAGGTTAAAAATAAAAATAAAAACAAAAAACTGTACAGACTTACCTGTTAGATAGTATTCTTAGTTATATGATCTATCCCATTCATAAGATAGTCGGTTTAATTGGTTTTCCATGGCTACATAGGCGTAACCTCGAGCATTCAGTGTTTTTTCTTCTAAACATATGAACGGTCCGTCTCTGCATAAAGTAACAAATTCGGTGTTTGAATAGGTTTGATTATTTGAACATTTACCTCCATGTGACCATTTTCCGCATTTGTGACATCTTTCTAGGTGTCGTGCTCTTCTTTTCGCTGCGGATTTTGATTTTCCTTTACCAAATTGTAACTTATTATCTTCGCATCTGGATTCTTTTCTTACTCCATCCAATCTTTCTCTGATTACTGATACTATTTCACTCGGAAGTGTGTCATTATTACATTTAGTGATCAAAGCGTGTAGCATTAGACCATGGTTTAGTTCACAGGCAGTCTTCATTTCGTAAAAACCTAAAAAAATAAAAATTCAGAATGGGGGAAGAAGA
Source organism: Rutidosis leptorrhynchoides (assembly GCF_046630445.1). Taxonomy (NCBI): domain Eukaryota; kingdom Viridiplantae; phylum Streptophyta; class Magnoliopsida; order Asterales; family Asteraceae; genus Rutidosis; species Rutidosis leptorrhynchoides. Next base: position 390,074,019 of record NC_092333.1, on the reverse strand, counting down.
CTAGTTCTTTAGGGTCTTTTAGGGAAAGACCGTTCGGGTTCCATTTTCGAGAACTACATGAAAACAGACAATCTAACTCTAACAGAAATACATATTATCCTTTAAAGACTTGATTCTCCCCACACTTAGTTAGCTGTGGTATCGAAAATGTGATTAACTTCATTGTCGAATTCCATCGGACTATCTATGTAGTGTTTAACTCTGTGACCATTAACTTTAAATTCAATTCCATTTGAATTTATTAATTCTATCGTTCCGTATGAGAAAACTCTTTTGACTATGAATGGTCCAGACCATCTTGATTTCAATTTTCCAGGAAATAGCTTGAATCGTGAATTGAAAAGAAGAACTCTGTCTCCTTCTTTAAATTCTTTTAAACTTCTGATTCTTTTATCATGCCATTTCTTCGTTCTTTCTTTATAGATTAACGAATTTTCGTATGCTTCATGTCTTAATTCTTCTAATTCGTTTAGTTGACTTAATCGTAGACGTCTGGCTTCATGTAAATCAAGATTACATGTCTTCAAAGCCCAAAATGCTTTGTGTTCAATTTCTACTGGAAGATGACATGCTTTTCCATAAACAAGTCTAAAAGGTGTGGTTCCAATTGGAGTTTTGTAGGCTGTTCTAAAAGCCCAGAGTGCATCCTCCAATTTAATGGACCATTCCTTCGGATTTGATCCTACGGTTTTCTCTAGAATACGTTTTAAAGCTCGGTTGGTATTTTCAACTTGTCCACTTGTTTGTGGATGATATGCGGTGGAGATTTTATGAGTTACTCCATATCTTTTAAGAACTTTTTCAAGTTGATTATTACAGAAATGAGTACCCCGATCACTTATTAAAGCTTTCGGTGTTCCAAACCTTGCAAAAAGACGTTTTAAAAAGTTGACTACAACTCGTGCATCATTAGTTGGGAGAGCTTGTGCTTCCGCCCATTTAGATACATAATCAATGGCTACGAGAATATAGAGATTATTATGAGATTTTGGAAATGGACCCATAAAGTCAATACCCCAAATGTCAAATACTTCACATACTTGGATGACATTTTGTGGCATTTCATCACGTTGACTTATTTTTCCAGCCCTTTGACAAGCATCACATGATTTGAAAAGAAGGTGTGCGTCTTTGTAAATTGTAGGCCAATAGAATCCAGCTTCATAAACTTTTCTTGCTGTTAGTTGAGGCCCATAATGCCCTCCTGTTGGTCCTGTGTGACAATGGTTTAAAATTTTACTAGCTTCATCTCCGAATACACATCGGCGTATTATTCCATCGGGACAACTTTTAAACAGATGTGGATCTTCCCAGAAATAGTGTTTTATATCACTGAAGAATTTCTTTCATTTTTGGTACGATAATCCTTTTTCAAGGAATCCACATACTAAATAGTTTGCATAGTCAGCAAACCATGGAATTTCATTATAATCTATCTTCAATAGATATTCATCAGGAAAGTTGTCTTGTATGGCCGATTCATTTAGAACTTCTGATTCGGGATTTTCAAGACGAGAAAGATGATCAGCGGCGAGATTTTCTGCTCCTCTTTTATCTCGGATTTCAATATCGAACTCTTGTAAGAGTAAGATCCAACGGATTAATCTTGGTTTGGCATCTTGTTTTGAAAATAGGTATCTAAGAGCAGAATGGTCAGTATAGACCACCGTTTTAGCTAGAACGAGATATGAACGAAATTTGTCAAAAGCAAAGACAATAGCAAGAAGTTCTTTTTCAGTAGTTGTATAATTTGTTTGTGCTCCTTGTAACGTCTTACTAGCATAATATATAGGTTGAAATCGTTTTTCAATCCTTTGTCCTAAAACGGCTCCCATTGCAAAATCACTTGCATCGCACATTAGTTCAAATGGTAGATTCCAATTTGGTGTTATCATGATCGACGCATTAGTGAGTTTCTCTTTAAGAATATTAAAAGATTTGATACATTCATCTGAAAAGATGAATGGAGCATCCTTTTCTAGGAGTTTATTCATAGGAGTGGCAATTTTAGAAAAATCTTTTATGAAATGTCGGTAAAAACCGGCATGCCCTAGAAAACTCCTAACTCCTCTAACATTGGTGGGATGTGGAAGTTTAGCAATTACATCTACTTTAGCTCTATCTACTTCAATTCCTTCTTTTAAAATTTTATGTCCAAGAACGATTCCTTCTTTAACCATGAAATGGCATTTCTCCCAATTAAATACTAGATTTGATTGTTCGCATCTAATAAGCATTCATTCCAGATTAACTAGACATGATTCAAATGTATCACCGAAGACTGAAAAGTCATCCATGAAAACTTCCATGCATTCTTCTATCATGTCGTGAAAAATCGCCATCATGCACCTTTGAAAGGTTGCAGGGGCGTTGCAAAGTCCAAATGGCATGCGTTTGTAAGCAAAAGTACCATAAGGGCACGTGAATGTGGTTTTCTCTTGATCTTCGGGTGCTATTGGAATTTGAAAATATCCGGAAAATCCATCTAGAAAACAATAGTAACTATTTCCGGCTAGCCTTTCCAACATTTGATCAATGAAAGGTAAGGGAAAGTGATCTTTTCTGGTGGCGTCATTTAATTTTCTATAATCAATACATACACGCGATCCTGTTACAGTCCTAGTAGGAATAAGCTCATTTTTTTCATTTGTAATGACAGTCATGCCACCCTTCTTAGGCACGCATTGAACTGGGCTTACCCATGGACTATCAGAAATTGGATAAATTAGACCTGCGTCTAGCAGTTTAATAATTTCTTTTTTAACTACATCTTGCATATTCGGATTTAGTCTTCGTTGGCGTTGCACATATGTTTTATGACCTTCTTCCATAAGGATTTTATGTGTGCAATACGAAGGACTTATTCCTTTAATATCATGAATCTTCCATGCAATGGCTGGTTTATGAGCTTTCAACACAGAAATGAGTTGTGATTTCTCATTTTCAGTAAGAGAAGATGATATTATTACAGGTAATTCAGATTCACCATGTAAATAAGCGTATTCTAAATGGTTTGGAAGTGGCTTTAACTCTAATTTCGGAGGTTCTTCTATCGATGATTTGTATCGATATCTGTCTTCTTCTTTTAGCATTTGAATTTCTTCTGTTGTTGGTTCATATCCATTAGCTATAAGTGTAGCTAACATTTCAGCTTCATCAATTGGTTGATTACCTTCTCCTAAAGAACATTCTCCTGTTCCTTGTAATTCTGGAAATTCTTCTAACAATTCTGCATGTGAATCTATAGTTTGAATATAATAACATGTATCATCTGCAGATTGCAGTTGTTGCATTGCTCTATCAACTGAAAAGGTAACACACTCATCCTCTATACTTAGGGTCAATTTCTTACCGAACACGTCTATCATTGCTTTAGCCGTGTTTAAGAATGGTCTTCCTAATATGAGAGGAACTTGAGAATCTTCTTCCATGTCCAGAACAACAAAATCTACTGGAAATACTAAAGTACCAACTTTAACTAGCATGTTCTCCATTATCCCTCTAGGATATTTTATTGATCGATCGGCTAGTTGTATGCTTATTCTTGTTGGTTTCAATTCTCCAAGGTCTAGTTTAGTGTATAGTGAAAACGGCATTAAATTTATACTAGCACCTAAGTCTGCCAATGCTTCTATTGAACTAAGACTACCCAGAAAACATGGAATTGTGAAACTTCCTGGATCAGATAGTTTTTCCGGTATCTTATTCAACAGCACTGCTGAACAATTAGCATTCATAGTAACAGCCGAGAGTTCTTCCATTTTCTTTCTATTCGTGATCAGATCTGTCAAGAATTTAGCATATCTAGGCATTCCTGAAATCACATCAATGAAAGGAAGATTTACATTTATCTGTTTAAACATATCCAAGAATTTGGATTGCTCGGCTTCAAGTTTCTCTTTCTTCATTTTACTCGGGTAAGGAAGTGGTGGTTGGTATGGTTTAACATAAGGTTTAGCCTTAACTGTGTTATCTTCATTAACCTTTTCAACTACCGGTTCTTTTTCCTTATCTTGATCAGGTTGTGGTTCTTGTGGAGTAGGAATAGCTTCATCAGAAGTTACAGGTATTTCAGGTGGTTTAAGTGTTGTACCACTTCTTGTGGTAATGGCTTTAGCTGTTTCATTCTGGGGGTTTGCATTTGTATCACTAGGTAAACTTCCCGGTTTTCTTTCACCTATTAACCTTGCTAGGTTACTTACTTCTTGTTCCAAGTTTTGAATAGAAGCTTGTTGATTTCTAAATGCTTGAGCATTTTGTTCATTGGTTTGTTTTTGAGATGTGAAAAACTGCGTTTGAGTTTCAACTAGCTTCGTCATCATATCTTCTAAATTCGGCTTTTTATCATCGGTTTATTGTGGTGGTTTGTTTTGAAAATTAGGTCTTTGCTGGTTGTAAGTATTATTGGATATTTATTGATTGCTAGGACCTTGTTGGTTGTTGTATGGAACATTTCTGTTATAATTCTGGTTTTGATTGTAGATCGGTCTTGGCGGTTGATAATTATTCTGATAATTATTTCCAGGCCTTTGGTTTATGTATGAAATATTCTCTCTTTGTTCCATTGTTAATTCAATACTGAGACAATCTTTTGTCAAATGTGGTCCTACACACTGCTCACAACTAATTCGTATTGAGTGAATATCCTTAGTCATCTTTTCCATTCGTCTCTCGACAGCATCTATCTTTGCGGAAATGGAATCTAAGTCATGGCTAGAATCGGCTCTAGCTGCTTTAGATGATCTAACGATATCTTTTTCTTGGTGCCACTCATGTGAGTGGGAAGCAGTGTTATCAATAATTTTATAAGCATCAGTTTTGGTTTTCTTCATAATGGAACCACCAGCTGCTATATCTATGTCTTTCCTTGTAGTGATGTCGCATCCTTGGTAGAATATTTGTACTATTTGACAGGTGTCTAAACCATGTTGCGGACATCCTCTTAATAACTTTCCAAATCTTGTCCACGCCTCATATAGAGTTTCGTTCGGTTTCTGTGTAAACGTAACAATTTCTCCTTGAAGTCTTACGGCTTTAGATGCAAGAAAGAATTGTTTAAGAAATTTTTCAACTAAAACGTCCCATGTATCAATCGCCCCTTCAGGTAACGATTCCAACCAATCTTTGGCTTCTTCCTTTAAAGTCCAGGGAAATAACATGAGATATATTTGTTCATCTTCTACTTCTTGGATTTTAAATAGTGTGCAGATCCTATTAAAGGTACGAAGATGTTCATTTAGATCTTCCTTCGGTGCACCACTAAATTGGCATTGATTAGTCACCATATGTAGAATTTGTCCTTTGATTTCATAATCTGGCGCATTAATGTCAGGATGAGTAATTGCGTGACCTTGGCCAGTGCGTTTAGCTCTCATTCGGTCTTCCATACTTAAAGGTTCTAGATTCTCCATAATTGAATTTGTTGAATCGGAATCACTAGAGGATTCTGATTTAATGGTTCGTTCCTCAACAATCTCTGTTTGAATGATTGGTGGTTCCGGAGGAAAATTTAATGGTTCAGGATCTATGAATCGTCCCTGAATATTCTCGGGATTCTCAATTGTGAGGTCGGGTTCAAAAAATGGATTTTCGGAAATTTGAACTGGAGTACTAGGTCGACTGGATGACGATTCTAAAGAAAAATCAACGGCGGTAATATTTGCTAAATGTCTTGATCTAGTTATAGGTGGTGAACGTTTAAAAGGTGGTGAACGTTCAAAAGGTGGTGAACGTCTTGCTCGGTGCATTCACTGAATATCCTATTAGTTTTTAAAAAGGAAAGAAAAATTATATAAGTTATCCAATTAATAGACTTTTCTGATTTTGCCCACGTTTCGAATAGCCAAAAGATGCAGCAGAGGGGCAGGATTCGTTTGGTCTCAATATAATTGAGCACTGTTTGGCTCCAATAACCCGGTCCACGTACAAATCCAACTATTACTACGAACCAGAAAATTTTGATGTCTATCAAATTAACCACTTAAAATAAATTTTCGTAATTTTAAGAAATTTAGATAAGAAGTAGAATAAAAAATCTATGTCCTAAAAACTAGAATAGCGAGAAATAAGAAAGAAAAAGAGCGTGTCGGAAAAAGATCGAAAAATAAAAATAAGAAAGAAAAAGAGTGACTTATAGAACTTAAAAACACTAGACTAACCCAACCTTATTACTATCACTAACTTAAAATTATAATCGCAAATTGAGATTACTAATTGAAATGATAGTTGATACATAGGTAAAAGGTGTCTAAAAATATTAAAGCTTACAAGAAAAACTATATCCCAAATGGCAATAACTTAAAAAGAAACAAAAACTTAAAAAGGCGTCGCAAAATTCTAAAGTACCTAAATCTTAGTCTAAAGAAAAGGCACTTAAGAGATTTTACGGCAAAGCCTAAAAATCTAGAAGTAAAAAAAAAAAAAATTACTATGGCAAAAACTATATCTTAAAACTAAATACGAGCGAAAAATACAAATATTACGCTAAAACAATTAAAAAGGGACCAAATATAAAAATATACAAAAAGTTGTAAAAATTACAATTTTTATAAAAATATTATTTTTATATTATTTATTTTATTAAACTATTAATTTTATATTTTAATTAAACTAATTTAACTAAAATAAAATTTAATTTAAAAACTTAAAACTAATTATAATAATAAATAAGTAATTAGGGTTAATAATAATAAATAAATAATAATTACCCCGTATTTAATGCTGATTAGGGTTTCTGTTGGCGTGTCAGAGTGTCTCCGCGAGTCGCGGTATTCTAAGCAGCAAACTCCACGAGTCGCGGGGTTCCAATTTTCAGATGACAGGTTGATTAAAATTCGGCGTGTTTTTTTTTTATATTCTGTTTTATATTTTCTGTTTAAATAAAAATATTTAAATAAAACTTATATTTTTATAAAATAAAAATAAAGAAACTTCATAAAACTTAAATATTTAACAAAATCTTAAAAAAATATATAAATTTTTGTTTTCTTTTTATATTTTTGAATAATTAAAAACGTATTTTTACAAAAGTGAATTTTAATAAAAGTAAACTAAAAATAAATTTTTTTTTTATTTAGCGTTGCGCTTCCGGATTTTAAGTTTGATAGTCTTCTCCCCGGCAGCGGCGCCAAAAATATACTTGATGTTAAAGCTAAGGGGTATAAAATACTATTAAATTTTAGCAGAAAATACTATTAAATACGATACAATTTTACACAAGATATTTATTTATTTATAGAATAGATATACTTAAACCTTGCTACAACACTTATAGGCAGTGTACCTAATCGTACAGTAGTGTAGTTTTTAGTAAGTCCGGTTCGTTCCACAGGGAAAATCTTTAAACAAAGCTTAACGCTATATTAGTTTACTTTTATAAAAATACAAATATATATATAAGTAATATTATTATTATAAAGGGGGATTTTTACCGTTTAATGACCGGTTTGTCGATTTTAAAACTTTAGTCGCAGTTAAAACCAAATGTAAAATAATAAATAAATACAAGACTTAATTTAAAGCGTAAAGTAAATAACGATAATGAAATTGCGAATAATAAAAGTGCGATAAAATAAACTTGCGATAATTAAAAAGTACGATAATTAAAAGTGCAATTAAATACAATAACAATAAAAATGCGATAATTAGAAGTACAATTAAATATAAAATAAAGGAAATTAAATATGAAATAAAAGAATTATGCTTATTTAAACTTCCGTAATCATGATGTTTGACGTGTTGATTTTAGTTTTATGCCCATGGGTTAATTATCCTTTGTCCTGGATTATTTAATATGTCCGTCCGGTTTTTGTCCATAACAATCCATCAGTCATAGATATAAAGTGCGAGTATCCTCTTCAAATTATCCTTATACCCGAAGTCAAATATTCCAACTAATTGGGGATTTAAACTGTAACAAGATTTTAATACTTTGTTTAATAATTACACCAGGATGTCGACTGAGTGTAACCCAAGGTTTTAATACTTTGTTAACAATTATGCCAAGTGTCCTTGTACATAATTTCACCCATGTTTTAATAATTCTAGTGCCTATTAATCCATTCCCGTGTCCGGTTAAATGAACGATTATTCGTACATATAAATACCCCGCCCATCGTGTCCGATCGAGTGTATATGGTTATTTATAGGTACGTCCAATTGTAAATCTTTATATTAAAATTAACAAACTATCATTTAGTTAAACAAATATAAAGCCCATTAATAGCCCATAGTCTAATTTCCACAAGTGTCGTTCTTTTGTCCAAACCCCAATTATGGTACAAAGCCCAATTACCCAATTTTAGTAATTAGCCCAACATCATGATTACTTCGGATTAAATAAGCATAATAATAACTTAGCTATGAGACATTAAATTAAAAAGGTTGAACATAACTTACAATGATTAAAAATAGCGTAGCGTTACACGGACAAAATTTTGACTTACACCCTTACAACATTCGCTAACATACCCTTATTATTAGGATTAAAATTAAAATTAAAATATAAATATAAATATAAATATAACGTATAGATATAGAGAGATTGATATATTTTTTATAAAATGATCAGAATTCGTTTGCTTTTATAGGGAATTGAGTTCAGGGGGTCTCCGCGAGTCGCGGTACTTTTAACCTTCGAACTCCGCAAGTCGCGGAGTTCGTTTTTATAGCTCATTCAGCCTTGGCTCTTTGTTTGCTGACGATTTTAAATAATAATATAATATATATATAATTTTTAAGAATTATTTATATATTATATTATATTCATGTGCATAGTTGACTTGTAATTTTTAGTCCGTTGCGTTGAGCGTTGAGAGTTGACTCTGGTCCCGGTTCCGGATTTTCGAACGTCCTTGCGTACAATTTAATATCTTGTACTTTGCGTTTTGAATCTTGTACTCTTGTAATTTCGAGACGTTTCTTATCAATAATTGGAACCTCTTTGATTGTATTTTGTACTTTTGAGCTTTTTGGTCGTTTGCGTCTTCAATTCGTCGAATCTGTCTTTTGTCTTCACCTTTTAATATTTAAACGAATATCACTTGTAAATAGAACAATTGCAACTAAAAACTTGTCTTTCTTGGGGAATAATGCTATGAAATATATGTTCGTTTTTAGCATTATCATCATATTTTCCATTCGTCTCTCGACAGCATCTATCTTTGCGGAAATGGAATCTAAGTCATGGCTAGAATCGGCTCTAGCTGCTTTAGATGATCTAACGATATCTTTTTCTTGGTGCCACTCATGTGAGTGGGAAGCAGTGTTATCAATAATTTTATAAGCATCAGTTTCGGTTTTCTTCATAATAGAACCACCAGCTGCTATATCGATGTCTTTTCTTGTAGTGATGTCGCATCCTTGGTAGAATATTTGTACTATTTGACAGGTGTCTAAACCATGTTGCGGACATCCTCTTAATAACTTTCCAAATCTTGTCCACGCCTCATATAGAGTTTCATTCGGTTTCTGTGTAAACGTAACAATTTCTGCTTGAAGTCTTACGGCTTTAGACACAGGAAAGAATTGTTTAAGAAATTTTTCAACTAAAACGTCCCATGTATCAATCGCCCCTTCAGGTAACGATTCCAACCAATCTTTGGCTTCTCCCTTTAAAGTCCAGGGAAATAACATGAGATATATCTGTTCATCCTCCACTTCTCGGATTTTAAATAGAGTGCAGATCCTATTAAAGGTACGAAGATGTTCATTTGGATCTTCCTTTGGTGCACCACTAAATTGGCATTGATTAGTCACCATGTGTAGAATTTGTCCTTTGATTTCATAATCTGGCGCATTAATGTCTGGATGAGTAATTGCGTGACCTTGGCCAGTGCGTTTAGCTCTCATTCGGTCTTCCATACTTAAAGGTTCCAGATTCTCCATAATTGAATTTGTTGAATCGGAATCACTAGAGGATTCTGATTTAATGGTTCGTTCCTCAACAATCTCTGTTTGAATGATTGGTGGTTCCGGAGGAAAATTTAATGGTTCAGGATCTATGAATCGTCCCTGAATATTCTCCGGATTCTCAATTGTGAGGTCGGGTTCAAAAAAATGGATTATCAGAAATTTAAATTGGAGTACTTGGTTGACTGGATGACGATTCTAAAGAAAAATCAACGGCGGTAATATTTGCTAGATGTCTTGATCTAGTTACAGGTGGTGAACGTACAAAAGGTGGTGAACGTCTTACTCGGTGCATTCACTGAATATCCTATTAGTTTTTAAAAAGGAAAGAAAAATTATATAAGTTATCCAATTAATAGACTTTTCTGATTTTGCCCACGTTTCGAATAGCCAAATGATGCAGCAGAGGGGCAGGATTCGTTTGGTCTCAATATAATTGAGGACTGTTTGGCTCCAATAACCCGGTCCACGTACAAATCCAACTATTACTACGAACCAGAAAATTTTGATGTCTATCAATTTAACCACTTAAAATAAATTTTCGTAATTTTAAGAAATTTAGATAAGAAGTAGAATAAAAATCTATGTCCTAAAAACTAGAAAAGTGAGAAATAAGAAAGAAAAAGAGCGTGTCGGAAAAAGATCGAAAAATAAAAATAAGAAAGAAAAAGAGTGACTTTAAGAACTTAAAAACACTAGACTAACCCAACCTTATTACTATCACTAACTTAAAATTATAATCGGAAATTGAGATTACTAATTGGAATGATAATTGATACATAGGTAAAAGGTGTCTAAAAATATTAAAGCTTACAAGAAAAACTATATCCCAAATGACAATAACTTAAAAAGAAACTAAAACTTAAAAAGGTGTCGCAAAATTCTAAAGTACCTAAATCTTAGTCTAAAGAAAAGGCACTTAAGGGATTTTACGGCAAAGCCTAAAAATCTAGAAGTAAAAAAATAATTATGACAAAAACTAAGTTTAAAACTAAAAACTAGCGAAAAATACAAATATTACGCTAAAATAATTAAAAAGGGACAAAATATAAAAATATACAAAAAGTTGTAAAAAGTACAATTTTTATTAAAATATTATTTTTATATTATTTATTTTATTAAACTATTAATTTTATATTTTAATTAAACTAATTTAACTAAAATAAAATTTAATTTAAAAACTTAAAACTAATTATAATAATAAATAAGTAATTAGGGTTAATAATAATAAATAAATAATAATTACTCCGTAATTAATGCTGATTAGGGTTTCTGTCAGCGTGTCAGAGTGTCTCCGCGAGTCGCGGTATTCGAAGCTGCAAACTCCGCGAGTCGCGGGGTTCCAATTTTCAGATGACAGGTTGATTAAAATTCGATGCGTTTTTTTTATATTCTGTTTTATATTTTCTGTTTAAATAAAAATATTTATATAATAAAAACTTATATTTAAAAACTAAAATAAAAATAGAACTACTTTATAATTTTAAAAATATCTTAAAAATAGATTTATATATATATATAAAAAAAATTTCGGTTTTTTTTTTATGTTTTAAATAAAAATATTTAAATAAAACTTATATTTTTATAAAATAAAAATAAAGAAACTTTATAAAACTTAAATATTTAACAAAATCTTAAAAAATATATAAATTTTTGTTTTCTTTTTATATTTTCGAATAATTAAAAACGTATTTTTACAAAAGTGAATTTTAATAAAAGTAAACTAAAAATAAAAATCTTTTTTTTTAAAAAAATTTAGCGTTGCGCTTTCGGCTTTTAAGCTAGATTGTTCCCCGGCAGCGGCGCCAAAAATATACTTGATGTCGTGCGAGGTGTATATAAAATAGCTTTATATTTTACAAGGAAATACTATTAAATACGATACAATTTTACACAAGATATTTATTTATTTATTGAATGGATATACTTAAACCTTGCTACAACACTTATAGGCAGTGTACCTAATCGTACAGTAGTGTAGTTTTTAGTAAGTCCGGTTCGTTCCACAGGGAAAATCTTTAAACAAAGCTTAACGCTATATTAGTTTACTTTTATAAAAATACAAATATATATATATATATATATATATATATATATATATATATATATATATATATATATATATATATATATATATAAAAGTAATATTATTATTATAAAGGGGGGTTTTTACCGTTTACTGACCGGTTTGTCGATTTTAAAACTTTAGTCGCAGTTAAAACCAAATGTAAAATAATAAATAAATACAAGACTTAATTTAAAGCGTAAAGTAAATAACGATAATGAAATTGCGATAAATGAAAGTGCGATAAAATAAACTTGCGATAATTAAAAAGTACGATAATTAAAAGTGCAATTAAATATAAAATAAAGGAAATTAAATATGAAATAAAAGAATTATGCTTATTTAAACTTCCGTAATCATGATGTTTGACGTGTTGATTTTAGTTTTATGCCCATGGGTTAATTGTCCTTTGTCCTGGATTATTTAATATGTCCGTCTGGTTTTTTGTCCATAACAGTCCATCAGTCATAAATATAAAGTACGAGTGTCCTCGTCAAATTATCCTTATACCCGAAGTTAAATATTCCAACTAATTGGGGACTTAAACTGTAACAAGATTTTAATACTTTGTTTAATAATTACACCAGGATGTCGACTGAGTGTAACTCAAGGTTTTAATACTTTGTTAACAATTATGCCAAGTGTCCTTGTACATAATTTCACCCATATTTTAAAAATTCTAGTGACTATTAATCCATTCCCGTGTCCGGTTAAATGAACGATTATTCGTACATATAAATACCCCGCCCATCGTGTCCGATCGAGTGTATATGGTAATTTATGGGTACGTCCAATTATAAATCTTTATATTAACATTAACAAACTATCATTTAGTTAAACAAATATAAAGCCCATTAATAGCCCATAGTCTAATTTCCACAAGTGTCGTTCTTTTGTCCAAACCCCAATTATGGTACAAAGCCCAATTACCCAATTTTAGTAATTAGCCCAACATCATGATTACTTCGTTTTAAATAAGCATAATAATAACTTAGCTACGAGACATTAATGTAAAAAGGTTTAACATAACTTACAATGATTAAAAATAGCGTAGCGTTACACGGACAGAATTTTGACTTATACCCTTACAACATTCGCTAACATACCTTTATTATTAGGATTAAAAATAAAATTAAAATTAAAATTAAAATATAAATTATAAATATAAATATTACGTATATAGATAGAGAGATTGATATATTGGATTGATAAAAATGATCAGAATTCGTTGGGTTTTATAGGGATTTTCGTATTTGGCTGCTCCGCAAGTCGCGGCATTTTTGGCCTCCATACTCCGCAACTCGCGGAGTTCGTAATTCCAGCTCACAAAGCTTTGTCTTTTAATTTGCCGACGTTTTATAAATATATTATAATATATATATTAATTTTAAGAATTAATTATATAGTATATTATATTTATATACATAGTTAACTTGTAATTTTTAGTCCGTTGCGTCGAGCGTTGAGAGTTGACTCTGGTCTCGGTTCCGGATTTTCGAACGTCCTTGCGTACAATTTAATATCTTGTACTTTGCGTTTTGAATCTTGTACTCTTGTAATTTCGAGACGTTTCTTATCAATAATTCGAACCTCTTTGATTGTATTTTGTACTTTTGAGCTTTTTGGTCATTTGCGTCTTCAATTCGTCGAATCTGTCTTTTGTCTTCACCTTTTAATATTTAAACGAATATCACTTGTAAATAGAACATTTGCAACTAAAAGCTTGTCTTTCTTGGGGAATAATGCTATGAAATATATGTTCGTTTTTAGCATTATCAGGCACAATAGGCACAATTCGGTGAATCGTCGTTCGTACGTGGTGATATCGAAACCTTGCGTTCGTAATCCTCTAAGCTCTACCTTGAGCTTGTTGACCTCGTTTCTGGGACGATACTGCTCGTTCATCAATTGCTTGAATGCTGACCACGGTAGTGCGTAAGCAGCATCTTGTCCTACCTGCTCGAGATAGGTATTCCACCATGTTAGCGTCGTACCTGTGAAGGTATGCGTAGCGTACTTTACTTTATCTTCTTCAGTACATTTACTTATGGCAAACACCGATTCAACCTTCTCAGTTCACCATTTCAATCCAATTGGACCTTCGGTTCCATCAAATTTCAAAGGTTTACAGGCAGTGAATTCTTTGTAGGAGCATCCTACACGATTTCTTGTGAAATTAGTTCCACTGCTAGATCCAGCGTTATTGTTATTTTGCATCGCAGCATGTACTGCGGCTATGTTTGCTGCAAGGAAAACACGGAAGTCTTCCTCGCTCATGTTCAAATTCTGACAAGTCGCCGGTGCCATTTCCTTCAAAAATAGCCTAAAAGAATTAAGTTAATCATATAGAATTTTAAGAGTAGTCAATAGTATTTCGTAGCATAGTATGAACTTATTTATAAAAGCTTTTTCTTCATATTAGCATTTTATAGTTTTTAATTCGGGTACTACCTACCCGTTAAGTTCATACTTAGTAGGTAATATACAATTCAACTACTACAATTCCATATGAAAAACTGATTATAATAATATATCACATACAAATATTCTTCAAACTTACAACTTCGCTATATTACATATAACATGAAATATAGTACACTTTGATACAGGACAGTTTTGAAGATAAATCTAGTTAATACGCAAGTTGTTCAGCAAAGGAAATAAAGACACGTAATTCATAAGTCCAGAAACAAGTCATGCATTCTGGTTTTACTAAGATGACTTCCCATCCTTGGTCTTGCGAAAAATAACCATTATGACCATTGGCTAGGCAGCATGTTGTAATGTCGTCAAAAGGACGAGAGTTTCGTAATGTCAACAGCCCCGTAATAACCTAAAAACCTTGTTTCTCACCCCAACTACTGAATCCGTCACTTGTGGGAAGGTTTTATTTAAAAGTCGCAATCCGATGTTCTTTTTCTCACTTTGGTAAGAAGCGAACATCACTAACCCGTAAGCATAACATGCTTCTTTATGTTGCATGTTAGAAGCTCTTTCTAATTCACGAAATCCTATGTTAGGATATGTTGAGTCAAAATAGGTTCTTAACCCGTAGCGTAAAATTGCATTTGGGTTCCCCGCATTTAACGCTTTAAAGAAAACATGGCGTAACTTACGGTCTCCCCAATGTGATATACCCCACCTATTAAAGGAAAGCCTTTTATAAACTAAGGCATTTCTGGAAATCT
The DNA here is from genome assembly GCF_046630445.1 of Rutidosis leptorrhynchoides. NCBI lineage: Eukaryota > Viridiplantae > Streptophyta > Magnoliopsida > Asterales > Asteraceae > Rutidosis > Rutidosis leptorrhynchoides. The sequence continues at coordinate 390,058,857 of NC_092333.1, read as the reverse complement.
TTCAAATGTTTGACAAGTTAATTTTTCCATAATTAATTGTGCTGATGAATTCTGACCGACTCTAGACAAGATTTCCTCAATCATATCCTCTGGTAGATCTTCTAAAATATTCGGTTGTCTATCCTTAACGTCCATTTTGTTTTTATACTATAAAATAGACAAGGATTAGATTCGTAAAAGATAATTACCAAACAATACTAGCAATTTTACATAGAACATAAAAGTACAAGCACACTACAATACATATAATACATAACATGATTACAACCCTCTAATTTGAATCACTGGTTTCTTCTTCTTCGGACTTGTTTCGTTTTCCTAATTTTCTAGGAATATATGGTGTTCCTCTAATACGATCCGTCGTTTTCCACAATGGTTTAGAAAAACCTGGTGGTTTAGAGGTTCTCGGGTCATTGTTACATTTTAGGAAATACGGATGTTGCCGATACATATAAAGTTCATCGGGGTTGGAATCGGGTTTCTGTATTTTTATACCTTTCCCTTATTATTTTTTTTCGCTTTATTAAATTGGGTCGAGGTAATTTCTATAACATCATCGAAATCCTCATCGGGATCCGATTCATCGGAAAATTGGTAATCTTCCCAATATTTTGCTTCCTCGGCGGAAACACCATTGACCATTATTAACTTTGGTCCGTTGGTTGAGGATTTTCTTTTCTTTAATCGAATTACTGTAGGTATCAATATTTCTTCCTCCGGAACCTCTTCTTCTTCCGGTTCCTCCTCTTCCGGTTCCTCCTCTTCCGGTTCCTCTTCTTCCGATTCCTCCTCTTCCGGTTCTTCTTCGGGAATTTGTGAATCTTCCGAAAATATATTCGACTCTTCATTATTATTAGGTGAATCGATGGGATTTGTACTAGTGGTAGACATCTATCACATAATATAAACACATTAAGAGGTTAATATATCACATAATATCACATAATATTTACATGTTAATAATATATAGTTTCCAACAAAAGTGTTAAGCAATCGTTTTTAAAGAAAACACGGTCGAAGTCCAGACTCACTAATGTATCCTAACAAACTCGATAAGACACACTAATACAAATTTCTGGTTCCCTAAGACCAACGCTCGGATACCAACTGAAATGTCCCGTTCATATCGATTATAAACGTTCCATATTAATTGATTTCGTTGCGAGGTTTTAACCTCTATATGAGACGTTTTTCAAAGACTGCATTCATTTTTAAAACAAACCATAACCTTTATTTTATCAACAAGGTTAAAAAGACACCACCTAGATTATCCAAAAATGATAATCTAAAAATATCACACATACACACTACCAATACATATTGGTTTACAATATTAATATGTTACAACAAAATAAATCTCGAATGCAGTTTTAAACAATATTATACAAGCATGCTGACACCAAATCTTGTCCACATATTAGCATGCAACAGCGGAAGCTCTTAATAATCACCTGAGAATAAACATGCTTTAAACGTCAACAAAAATGTTGGTGAGTTATAGGTTTAACCTATATATTTATCAAATTGTAATAATAGACCAAAAGATTTCATATTTCAATATACATCCCATACATAGAGATAAAAATCATTCATATGGTGAACACCTGGTAACCGACATTAACAAGATGCATATAAGAATATCCCATATTATTTCGGGAAATCCATCGGACATGATAAAACAACATCGAAGTACTAAAGCATCCGCAACCATGGATGGGGTTCGTTAGGCCCAATAGATCTATCTTTAGGATTCGCGTCAATTAGTAGATTGGTTTACTAATTCTTAGGTTACTAAGAAAAAATGGGCATATTCGGCTTCGATCATTCACCCATATAATGTAGTTTCATTTACTTGTGTCTATTTCGTAAAACATTTATAAAACTGCATGTATTCTCATCCCAAAATATTAGATTTTAAAAGTGGGACTATAACTCACTTTCACAGATTTTTACTTCGTCGGGAAGTAAGACTTGGTCACTGGTCGATTCATGAACCTATAACAAATATGTACATATATATCAAAGTATGTTCAAAATATATTTACAACATTTTTAATACGTTTATGTTTTAAGTTTATTAAGTCAGTTGTCCTCGTTAGTAACCTACAACTAGTTGTCCACAATTAGATGTACAGAAATAAATCGATATATATATTATCTTGAATCAATCCACGACCCAGTGTATATACGTCTCATGCTAGATCACAACTCAAAGTATATATATTTTTGGAATCAACCTCAACCCTGTATAGCTAACTCAAACATTACTGCATATAGTGTGTCTATGGTTGTTCCAAATAATATATATACATGGGTCGATATGATATGTCAAAACATTTGTATACTTGTCTATGGTATCCCAAGATTACATAATATATTAGAATACATATATAATACAATATAAGTTAGCTAGGATATGATTTGTATATAATTGTTACAATATTTCCCGTAGCTAAAACAATCAAAAAATATCCAATCTTGTTTTACCCATAACTTCTTCGTTTTAAATCCGTTTTGAGTGAATCAAATTGCTATGGTTTCATATTGAACTATATTTTATGAATCTAAATAGAAAAAGTATAGGTTTATAGTCAGAAATATAAGTTACATGTTATTTTTGTAAGAGGTAGTCATTTCAGTCGAAAGAACGACGTCTTGATGACCATTTTGAAAAACATACTTCCACCTTGAGTTTAACCATAATTTTTGGATATAGTTTCATGTTCATAAGAAAAATCATTTTCCCAGAATAACAACTTTTGAATCAAAGTTTATCATAGTTTTTAATTATCAAACCCAAAACATCCCGCGGTGTTACTACGACGGCGTATATCCGGTTTTACGGTGTTTTTTCGTGTTTTCAGGTTTTAAATCATTAAGTTAGCATATCATATATATATAGAAAATGTGTTTAGTGGATTTTAAAAGTCAAGTTAGAAGGATTAACTTTTGTTTGTGAACAAGTTTAGAATTAACTAAACTATGTTCTAGTGATTACAAGTTTAAACCTTCGAATAAGGTAGTTTTATATTTATGAATCGAATGATATTATGAACATCATTACTACCTCAAGTTTAGTAGGTAAACCTACCGGAAATGATAAAAAAATAACTTGAGCTTCAAAGGATCTTTGGATGGCTTGAAAGTTCTTGAAGCAGAATCATGACACGAAAACAAGTTCAAGTAAGATTTCCACTTGAAATAAGATTGTTATAGTTATAGAAATTGAATCAAAGTTTGAATATGAGTATTACCTTGTATTAAAAAGATATCTTACTGTAAATAAGAAAGATTTCTTGAGGTTGGATGATCACTTTACAGGATTGGAAGTAAGCTAGCAAACTTGGAAGTATTCTTGATTTTATGAAACTAGAACTTATAAAATTTATGAAGAACTCTTAGAACTTGAAGATAGAACTTCAGAGAGATCAATTAGATGAAGAAAATTGAAGAATGAAAGTGTTTGTTGGTGTTTTTGTTCGTTGGTATATGGATTAGATATAAAGGATGTGTAATTTTGTTTACATGTAAATAAGTCATGAATGATTACTAATGTTTTTGTAATCTTATGAGATATTTCATGCTAGTTACCAAATGATGGTTCCCACATGTGTTAAGTAACTCAAATGGGCTGCTAAGAGCTGATCATTAAAGTGTATGTATCAATAGTACATACATCTAAAAGCTGTGTATTGTACGAGTATGATTACGGGTGCATACGAGTAGAATTGTTGATGAAACTGAACGAGGATGTAATTGTAAGCATTTTTGTTAAGTAGAAGTATTTTGATAAGTGTATTGAAGTCTTTCAAAAGTGTATGAATACATATTAAAACACTACATGTATATACATTTTAACTGAGTCGTTAAATCATCGTTAGTCGTTACATGTAAATGTTGTTTTGAAACCTTTAGGTTAACGATCTTGTTAAATGTTGTTAACCCATTATTTATTATATCTAAAGAGATGTTAAATTATTACATTATCATGATATTATGATATATTAATATATCTTAGTATGATATATATACAGTTAAATGTTGTTACAACGATAATCGTTACATATATGTCTCGTTTCGAAATCATTAAGTTAGTAGTCTTGTTTTTACATACGTAGTTCATTGTTAATACACTTAATGACATGTGTACTTATCATTTATCATGATTAAACATAGTGTATCAATATCTTAATATGTATTTATTAAGACGTTGTTTTAACGATAATCGTTATATATATCGTTTCGAGTTTCTTAATTAAATAAACTCAATTTTATGTATATAACTCATTGTTAAAATACCTAATGAGATACTTACTTATCATAATATCATGTTAACTATATATATAATCATATATATGTCATCATATAGTTTTTACAAGTTTTAACGTTCGTGAATCACCGATCAACTTGGGTGGTCAATTGTCTACATGAAACTCATTTCAAATAATCAAGTCTTAACAAGTTTGATTGCTTAACATGTTAGAAACATTTAATCATGCAAATATAGTTTTCAATTAATATATAATCATGGAAAAGTTTGGGTCACTACACTTACTACCCACATATAATACGCCGTTTAGTAGGTAATTACGCATTCAATACAACTAAACACTTACCAACAACCTTTCCGAGCATTCAATGCATCAAGAGTTCATTTTTAAGTCTAACAAACTCTAACCAAAATCACAAAATCAATAATCATGTTAGTGAAGTTTTCTTAGTCAACCTACACATTAAAATGAAGCTAGTGATGCTAGTAACACATTTAATACATGAACTTTTAACATCTAACAACATTTAAACAACCAAATCTCAAGATCAAACTAGTCACTTTTCAAGTTCAAGCTAGTTACACCAAATTAACAAGATCGAGCGTATAAAACACATATTCATGTTAGACTCGAGCCATAGACACTAACTAACACACTTTTAAGTCAAAAACATCAAGAACAAGAAATCTAGAGTTTTTAGAAAGTTACCCAAAAGAGATGAAGTTGGTATGGAATCGAAGAGGAAGTTGCAAGGATTCTAAATATGTAATTTGTTTTGAAGAACGCTTGCTAGATTGGAAACGAATGATGATTCTTTGATTTAGGAGTTGAGAGTAAAAAGATGAAAGTATTAAAGTGGAGGTGAATGAATGAGTGGAGGAGGAGGTGGTTTGACCATTTGACCTAGTCAAATCTTTTTTCTCTTGGCAATTTTAGTCCCTCGAGTTTAGAAGAGGGTGCGTGAATTACTTAAACGAAATATTTTGAAAACGCAAATTAACGGGTGATGTTATAATTAAATAATGGACTCTAAAATAATTAAACGGAAAGTAAACAGAAAAAGGCGGCTTGTTACATTACCTACTCCTTAAAAGTATTTTCGTCCCGAAATTTAAGTAGACGTAGTAGTCGTTGTTTCTTCCTCGAGATCTTGCGCTTCCAATTCCACGAATAAATGAGGGTACTTTCTTTGCATTTGATCTTGTCTTTCCCAAGTAAACTCGGGTCCCCTTTTTGGCATTCCAACGAACTTTGACAATCAGGATTTTGCTTTGTTTTAGCGTTTTGACGGAGTGGTCCACAATTTCAACCGGTTCTTCCACGAAATGAAGTTTGTCATCAATAGTAAGCTCCTCGAGAGGATGACGAGTTCTGGTTCGGCAAGGCACTTCTTCAAATTTGACACATGGAAAGTAGGATGAACGGAGCTCAATTGAGTCGAAAGATCTAGACGGTAAGCAACGGGTCCAATTCGCTCCAAGATTTCAAAAGGACCAATACATCGCGGATATTATATTACACAGTCACCCACTTGGAATTCGAGATACTTACGACTAATGTTGGCATAGCTCCTTTCCCGACTACGTGCCGTCCTGAGCCTATCTCGGATTTGAAAGATCTTCTCGGTTGTCTCATGAATGAGTTCGGGTCCGGTGATTTGCTTGTCACCTACCTCGGCTCAACAAATAGGAGAACGACACTTTCGGCAATATAAAGCTTCGAAAGGTGCGACGTTAATACTCGCGTGATAACTATTGCTGTAAGAGAATTCGGTGAGAGGCAAATGCTTTTCCTAGGCTTTTCCGAAATCGATAATGCAAGCTCGTAACATATCCTCCAAAGTTTGAATTGTGTGTTCGCTTTGTCCGTCGGTTTGTGGATGGTATGTGGTGCTCATGTCCAAACGTGTCCCCAAAGCTTCTTGTAAAGCACCCCAAAATCTAGAAGCGAAACGGGCATCTCGGTTGGAAATAATCGATAGTGGTACTCCGTGACGGGATACAATCTCTTTAATGTAAAGTTGTGCAAGTTTATCCATTTTTCGGTTTCTTTCATGGCTAGGAAGTTGTAGTGACCCGAACTTTTCCATGTTTATATATATATTAAATGAAATTGTTATTTACATGATTAAGTGTTTCCAACATGTTAAGCAATCAAACTTGTTAAGACTTGATTAATTGAAATAGGTTTCATATAGACAATTGACCACCCAGGTTGACCGGTGATTCACGAACGTTAAAACTTGTAAAAACTATATGATGACATATATATGGATATATATATAGTTAACATGATATTATGATAAGTAAACATATCATTAAGTATATTAACAATGAACTACATATGTAAAAGCAAGACTACTAACTTAATGATTTTGAAACGAGACATATATGTAACGATTATCGTTGTAACGACATTTAATGTATATATATCATATTAAGAGATATTCATACATCATATTATCATGATAATATAATAATTTAAAATCTCATTTGATATTATAAACATTGGGTTAACAACATTTAACAAGATCGTTAACCTAAAGGTTTTAAAACAACACTTACATGTAACGACTAACGATGACTTAACGACTCAGTTAAAATGTATATACATGTAGTGTTTTAATATGTATTCATACACTTTTGAAAGACTTCAAGACACTTATCAAAATACTTCTACTTAACAAAAATGCTTAAAATTACATGCTCGTTCAGTTTCATCAACAATTCTACTCGTATGTACCCGTATTCGTACTCGTACAATACACAACTTTTAGATGTATGTACTATTGGTATATACACTCCAATGATCAGCTCTTAGCAGCCCATGTGAGTCACCTAACACATGTGGGAACCATCATTTGGCAACTAGCATGAAATATCTCATAAAATTACAAAAATATGAGTAATCATTCATGACTTATTTACATGAAAACAAAATTACATATCCTTTATATCTAATCCATACACCAACGACCAAAAACACCTACAAACACTTTCATTCTTCAATTTTCTTCATCTAATTGATCTCTCTCAAGTTCTATCTTCAAGTTCTAAGTGTTCTTCATAAATTCTACAAGTTCTAGTTGCATAAAATCAAGAATACTTCCAAGTTTGCTATCTTACTTCCAATCTTGTAGATGATCATCCAACCTTAAGAAATCTTTCTTATTTATATTAAAATATATTTCTAATAAAAGGTAATACTCATATTCAAACTTTGATTCAATTTATATAACTATAACAATCTTATTTCGAGTGGAAATCTTACTTGAACTTGTTTTTCGTGTCATGATTCTGCTTCAAGAACTTTCAAGCCATCCAAGGATCCTTTGAAGCTAGATCCATTTTTCTCATTTCCAGTAGCTTTATCCAGAAAACTTGAGGTAGTAATGATGTTCATAACATCATTCGATTCATACATATAAAGCTATCTTATTCGAAGGTTTAAACTTGTAATCACTAGAACATAGTTTAGTTAATTTTAGACTTGTTCGCAAACAAAAGTTAATTCTTCTAACTTGACTTTTAAAATAAACTAAACACATGTTCTATATCTATATGATATGCTAACTTAATGATTTAAAACCTGGAAACACGAAGAACACTGTAAAACCGGACATACGCCGTCGTAGTAACACCGCGGGCTGTTTTGGGTTAGTTAATTAAAAACCATGATAAACTTTGATTTAAAAGTGGTTCTTCTGGAAAAATGATTTTTCTTATGAACATGAAACTATATCCAAAAATCATAGTTAAACTCAAAGTGGAAGTTTGTTTTCTAAAATGGTCATCAAGACGTCGTTCTTTCGACTGAAATGACTACCTTTACAAAAATGACTTGTAACTTATATTTCCGACTATAAACCTATACATTTTCTGTTTAGATTCATAAAATAGAGTTCAATATGAAACCATAGCAATTTGATTCACTCAAAACGGATTTAAAATGAAGAAGTTATGGGTAAAACAAGATTGGATAATTTTTCTTGTTGTAGCAACGTGAAAATTGGTAACAAATCTATATTAATCATATCCTAGGTAACTTATATTGTATTATACATGTATTCTAATATATCATGTAATCTTGGGATACCATAGACACGTATGCAAATGTTTTGACATATCATATCCACCCATGTGTATATATTATTTGGAACAACCATAGACACTCTATATGTAGTAATGTGGGAGTTAGCTATACAGGGTTGAGGTTGATTCCAAAAATATATATACTTTGAGTTGTGATCTAGCCTGAGACGTGTATACACTGGGTCGTGGATTGATTCAAGATAATATATTTCAAAATTTTTTTTCTGTACATCTAACTTTGAACAACTACTTGTAGGTTACTAACGAGGACAACTGACTTAATGAACTTAAAACATCAAAATGTATTAAAAGTGTTGTAAATATATTTTGAACATACTTTGATATATATGTACATATTTGTTATAGGTTCGTGAATCGACCAGTGGCCAAGTCTTACTTCCCGACGAAGTAAAAATCTGTGAAAGTGAGTTATAGTCCCACTTTTAAAATCTAATATTTTGGGATGAGAATACATGCAGTTTTATAAATGTTTTACGAAATAGACACAAGTAATTAAAACTACATTATATGGGTGAATGATCGAAGCCGAATATGCCCCTTTTGCTTGGTAACCTAAGAATTAGTAAACAGATCTACTAATTGATGCGAATCCTAAAGATAGATATATTGGGACTAACGAACCCCATCCAAAGTACCGGATGCTTTAGTACTTCGAATTCATTTTTATCATGTCCGAAGGATTTCCCGGAATGATAGGGGATATTCTTATATGCATCTTGTTAATGTCGGTTACCAGGTATTCACCATATAAATGAATTTTATCTCTATGTATGGGATGTATATTGAAATATGAAATTGTGTGGTCTATTATTATGATTTGATAATATATAGGTTAAACCTATAACTCACCAACATTTTTGTTGACGTTTTAAGCATGTTTATTCTCAGGTGATTATTAAGAGCTTCCGCTGTCGCATACTTAAATAAGGACAAGATTTGGAGTCCATGCTTGTATGATATTGTGTAAAAACTCCATTCAAGAAACTTATTTCGTTGTAACATATTTGTATTGTAAACCATTATGTAATGGTCGCGTGTAAACAGGATATTTTAGATTATCATTATTTGATAATCTACGTAAAGCTTTTTAAACCTTTATTGATGAAATAAAGGTTATGGTTTGTTTTAAAATGAATGCAGTCTTTGAAAAACGTCTCATATGGAGGTCAAAACCTCGCAACAAAATCAATTAATATGGAACGTTTTTAATCAATAAGAACGGGACATTTCAGTTGGTATCCAAGCGTTGGTCTTAGAGAACCAGAAAAATTTACATTAGTGTGTCTTATCGAGTTTGTTAGGATGCATTAGTTAGTCTGGACTTCGACCGTGTTTACTTGAAAACTGATTGCTTAACAAATTTTGTTGGAAACTATATATTTTTAACATGTGAATATTATGTGATATATTAATCTCTTAACGTGTTTGATATTATGTGATAGATGTCTACCTCTAGAAAAAGTCCCATTGACTCACCTAATAATAATGAAGAGTCAAATGTAAATTGAAATGATTCGTGGACTGATTCACAAGTTCCCGAAGAGGAACCGGAAGAAGAGTCGGAACCGGAAGAAGAATCGGAACCGGAAGAAGAATCGGAACCGGAAGAAGAAATAGAACCAGTGGGGGAAATAATAAAACGGTTAAGTTGAAGAAAATCCTCAACCAACCGACCAAAGTTAATTATGGTCAATGGTGTTTCCGCCAAGGAAGAAAAGTATTGGGAGGATTACCAATTCTCCGATGAATCGGATCCCGACAAGGAATCCGATGATGTTATAGAAATTACCCCAACACAATTTAATAAGGAAAAAGAGAACAATAAGGGAAAGGGCATAAAAATAGAGAAATTTGATTCCAAACCCGATGAACTTTATATGTATCGTCAACACCCGTATTTCTTAAGTTGTGACAATAACCCGGGAACCTCTAAACCACCAGGTTTTTCTAAACAATGTGGAAAACGACGGCTCGTATTAGGGGAACATCATATATCCCTAGAAACTTGTCAATATGAACCAAAATCGAAGAAGAAGAAACGAGCGAGTCGGAATAAGATAGTTGTATTCGTGTGGTGTAATATATGTAATATAGTGTGCTTATGCTTTATGATATATGTAAAAATTGCTTGTATTAATAAGTATATTTTTTTTATGAATCAAACTCTTGTCTATTTTACAGTATAAAAACACAAAATGGATAGACAACCTAATATTTTAAGAGACCTACCCGGAGACATGATTGATGAAATCTTGTCTAGAGTCGGTCAGAATTCCTCGGCACAACTATTTAAGGCGAGATCAGTTTGTAAGACATTCGAAAAACGTTCCAAGAATTCATTGGTTCATAAAAGGCTTTCGTTCGAAAGATGGGGGATATCACATTGGGAAATCCATAAGTTACGATGTGTTTACTTTGACGCATATATTGCAGGGAACCCAAATGCTATTTTACGCAACGGGTTAAGAAATTATTTTGACTCAATATATCCGAATATTGAACTTCGTGATTTAGAAAAATCGGCTAACATGCAACATAAAGAAGCATGTTATGCTTACGGGTTAGTAATGTTCGCTTCTCACCAAAGTGAGAACAAGAACATCGGGCTACAACTATTAAACAAAACGTTCCCACAAGTGACGGAGTCAGTAATTGGGGTAAGAAATGAGGTTTTTAGATTGTTACAGGACTGTTGGACATTACGTAACCCTCGTCCCTTTGACGACGTTACAACACGCTATCTTATCAACGGCCATAACGGTTATGTTCCACAAGACCAAGGATGGGAAGTAGTCCTAGTAAAACCAGAATGCATGACTTGTTTCTGGACGTATGAATTACGTGTCTTTATTGCCTTTGCTGAACGACTTGTATACTAGCTAGAACTATCTTCACAACCATCTTGTATCAAATTTATTGTGTGCTATATTTCATGATATATGTAAAATAAGCGGTATTGTAAGTTTGTAAAATATTGTGTAAAAGTTTGAACGTGAAATATTATTATAATCAGTTTTTCATATAGAATTGTAGTAGTTGAATTGTATATTAGCTACTAAGTATGAACTTAACGGGTAGGTACTACCCGAATTTAAACTTATAAAACGCTAATATGAAGAAAAAGCTTTTATAAATGAGTTCATATTATGCTACGAGATACTATTCACTACTCTTAATATTCTGTATGATTAACTTGTTTCATTTGACTATTTGAAGGAAATGGCTCCGACTACTCGACAAACCTTGAATATGAGCGAAGAGGAATTTCGTGCCTTTCTTGCTTCAAACATAGCCGTAGTACAGGCTGCACTACATACCAACAATAACCTTGGATCTAGCAGTACAGGAAATCATGTAGGATGCACCTACAAAGAATTCACTGCCTGCAAACCTTTGGAATTTGATGGAACCGAAGGACCGATCAGATTGAAACGGTGGACCGAGAAGGTTGAATCGGTGTTTGCCATAAGTAAGTGTACTGAAGAAGACAAAGTGAAGTACGCTACGCATACGTTCACAGGTACTGCGTTAACATGGTGGAATACCTATCTAGAGCAAGTGGGACAAGATGATGCTTACGCACTACCGTGGTCAGCATTCAAGCACTTGATGAACGATAAGTACCATCCCAGAACCGAGGTCAATAAGCTCAAGACAGAACTTAGAGGGTTACGAACCCAAGGATTTGATATTACCACGTATGAAAGACGATTCACAGAATTGTGCCTATTGTGTCCGGGAGCGTTCGAAGATGAGGAAGAGAAGATCGACGCGTTTGTGAAAGGATTACCGGAAAGAATCCAAGAAGATATAAGTTCACACGAGCCCGCCTCCATACAACAGGCATGTAGAATGGCTCACAAACTAGTGAACCAGATTGAGGAAAGAATTAAAGAACAGGCAGCTGAAGAGGCTAATGTGAAGCAAGTCAAAAGAAAGTGGGAGGAAAACGGTGATAAGAATCACCAATACAACAACAACAGCAATTACAACAATAATCGCAACAACTATCCCAACAATCGCAACATCAATCGCAACTACAACAAACGGCCCAACAACAATAACAACAACAACAACAACAACAACAACAACAGCAACAACAACAGCAACTACAACAATCATCCCAACAACAATAACAACCGCAACAACAACAATAATTAGAAGCAGTTATGCCAAAGGCGTGAAAAGTATCACTCGGGGTTCTGCACTAAATTTTGCAACAAGTGTAAAAGAAATGGTCATAGCGCTGCGAAGTGTGAGGTCTACGGGCCAGGGGTTAACAGAACGAAAAGAACAAATGGTGTCGGAACGAGTAATGGTGGAGCAAGTAGTGTCGGAGCAAGTTATGCCAATGTAGTTTGTTATAAATGTGGAAAACCGGGCCACATTATTAGAAATTGCCCGAACCAGGAGAACACGAATGGACAAGGCCGCGGAAAAGTTTTCAATATTAATGCGGCAGAGGCACAGGAAGACCCGGAGCTTGTTACGGGTACGTTTCTTATTGACAATAAATCTGCTTACGTTTTATTTGATTCGGGTGCGGATAGAAGCTATATGAGTAGAGATTTTTGTGCTAAATTAAGTTGTCCATTGACGCCGTTGGATAGTAAATTTTTACTCGAATTAGCAAACGGTAAATTAATTTCAGCAGATTATATATGCCGGAATCGAGAAATTAAACTGGGTAGCGAAATATTTAAGATTGATTTGATACCAGTAGAGTTAGGGAGTTTTGATGTAATAGTTGGCATGGACTGGCTGAAGAAGGTGAAAGTAGAGATCGTATGTTATAATAATGCAATTCGCATTGTACGAGAAAAAGGAGAACCCTTAATGGTGTACGGAGAAAAGGGCAACACGAAGCTACATCTTATTAGTAATTTGAAGGCACAAAAACTATTAAGAAGAGGTTGCTATGCTGTTCTAGCACATGTCCAGAAATTACAAACTGAAGAAAAGAGCATCAATGATGTTTTTGGCGCAAAAGAATTTCCCGATGTATTTCCGAAAGAATTACCGGGACTACCTCCACATCGATCTGTTGAATTTCAAATAGATCTTGTACCAGGAGCTGCACCAATAGCTCGTGCTCCTTATAGACTCGCACCCAGCGAGATGAAAGAACTGCAAAGCCAACTGCAAGAACTATTAGAACGTGGTTTCATTCGACCAAGCACATCACCATGGGGAGCTCCTATTTTGTTTGTCAAGAAGAAAGATGGTACATTCAGGTTGTGTATCGACTACCGAGAGTTGAACAAACTTACCATCAAGAACCGCTACCCACTACCGAGAATCGAAGACTTATTTGATCAACTACAAGGCTCGTCTATTTATTCAAAGATTGACTTACGTTTCGGGTATCATCAAATGCGGGTGAAAGAAGATGATATTCCAAAGACTGCATTCAGAACACGTTACGATCATTACGAGTTTATGGTCATGCCGTTTGGTTTAACTAATGCACCAGCTGTGTTCATGGACCTTATGAACCGAGTGTGTGGACCATACCTTGACAAGTTTGTCATTGTTTTCATTAATGACATACTTAATTACTCAAAGAATGACCAAGAACACGGTGAACATTTGAGAAAGGTGTTAGAAGTATTGAGGAAGGAAGAATTGTACGCTAAGTTTTCAAAGTGTGCATTTTGGTTGGAAGAAGTTAAATTCCTCGGTCACATAGTGAACAAAGAAGGTATTAAGGTGGATCCGGCAAAGATAGAAACTGTTGAAAAGTGGAAAACCCCGAAAACTCCGAAACACATACGCCAGTTTTTAGGACTAGCTGGTTACTACAGAAGGTTCATCCAAGACTTTTCCAGAATAGCAAAACCCTTGACTGCATTAACGCATAAAGGGAAGAAATTTGAATGGAAGGATGAACAAGAGAAAGCGTTCCAGTTATTGAAGAAAAAGCTAACTACGGCACCTATATTGTCATTGCCTGAAGGGAATGATGATTTTGTGATTTATTGTGACGCATCAAAGCAAGGTCTCGGTTGTGTATTAATGCAACGAACGAAGGTGATTGCTTATGTCTCTAGACAATTGAAGATTCACGAACAAAATTATACGACACATGATTTGGAATTAGGCGCGGTTGTTTTTGCATTAAAGACTTGGAGGCACTACTTATATGGGGTCAAAAGTATTATATATACTGACCACAAAAGTCTTCAACACATATTTAATCAGAAACAACTGAACATGAGGCAGCGTAGGTGGATTGAATTGTTGAATGATTACGACTTTGAGATTCGTTACCACCCGGGGGAGGCAAATGTGGTAGTCGACGCCTTGAGTAGAAAGGACAGAGAACCCATTCGAGTAAAATCTATGAATATAATGATTCACAATAACCTTACTACTCAAATAAAGGAGGCGCAACAAGTAGTTTTAAAAGAGGGAAATTTAAAGAATGAAATACCCAAAGGATCGGAGAAGCATCTTAATATTCGGGAAGATGGAACCCGGTATAGGGCTGAAAGGATTTGGGTATCAAAATTTGGAGATATGAGAGAAATGGTACTTAGAGAAGCTCATAAAACCAGATACTCAATATATCCTGGAACGGGGAAGATGTACAAGGATCTCAAGAAACATTTTTAGTGGCCAGGTATGAAAACCGATGTTGCTAAATACTTAGGGGAATGTTTGACGTGTTCTAAGGTCAAAGCGGAGCATCAAAAACCATCAGGTCTACTTCAACAACCCGAAATCCCGAAATGGAAATGGGAAAACATTACCATGGATTTCATCACTAAATTGCCAAGGACTGCAAGTGGTTTTGATACTATTTGGGTAATAGTTGATCGTCTCACCAAATCAGCACACTTCCTGCCAATAAGAGAAGATGACAAGATGGAGAAGTTAGCACGA
Organism: Rutidosis leptorrhynchoides; assembly: GCF_046630445.1. Classification (NCBI taxonomy): domain Eukaryota; kingdom Viridiplantae; phylum Streptophyta; class Magnoliopsida; order Asterales; family Asteraceae; genus Rutidosis; species Rutidosis leptorrhynchoides. Next base: position 390,043,589 of record NC_092333.1, on the reverse strand, counting down.
CTGTATTTGAAGGAAGTCGTCTCCAGACATGGAATACCAATCTCTATTATCTCTGATAGGGATGGCAGATTTATTTCAAGATTCTGGCAGACATTACAGCAAGCATTAGGAACTCGTCTAGACATGAGTACTGCCTATCATCCACAAACTGATGGGCAGATCGAAAGGATGATATAAACGCTTGAAGACATGCTACGAGCATGTGTTATTGATTTCGAAAACAGTTGGGATCGACATCTACCGTTAGCAAAATTTTCCTACAACAACAGCTATCATTCAAGTATTGAGATGGCGCCATTTGAAGCACTTTATGGTAGAAAGTGTAGGTCTCCAATTTGTTTTAGTGAAGTAGGGGATAGACAGATTACGGGTCCGGAGATAATACAAGAAACTACCGAGAAGATCATCCAAATTCAAAAACGGTTGATAACCACCCAAAGTCGACAAAAGAGCTACGCCGACATTAAAAGAAAAGATATAGAATTTGAAATTGGAGAGATGGTCATGCTTAAGGTTACACCTTGGAAAGGCGTTGTTCAATTTGGTAAACGAGGTAAATTAAATCCAAGGTATATTGGACCATTCAAGATTATTGATCGTGTCGGACCAGTAGCTTACCGACTTGAGTTACCTCAACAACTCGCGGCTGTACATAACACTTTCCACGTCTCGAATTTGAAGAAATGTTTTGCTAAAGAAGATCTCACTATTCCGTTAGACGAAATCCAAATCAACGAAAAACTTCAATTCATCGAAGAACCCGTCGAAATAATGGATCGTGAGGTTAAAAGACTTAAACAAAACAAGATACCAATTGTTAAGGTTCAATGGAATGCTCGTAGAGGACCCGAGTTTACCTGGGAATGAGAAGATCAGATGAAGAAGAAATACCCGCACTTATTTCCAGAAGATACATCAACACCTCCAACTGCTTAAAATTTCGGGACGAAATTTATTTAATGGGTAGGTACTGTAGTGACCCGAACTTTTCCATATTTATATATATATTAAATGAAATTGTTATTTACATGATTAAGTGTTTCCAACATGTTAAGCAATCAAACTTGTTAAGACTTGATTAATTGAAATACGTTTCATATAGACAATTGACCACCCAAGTTGACCGGTGATTCACGAACGTTAAAACTTGTAAAAACTATATGATGACATATATATGGATATATATATAGTTAACATGATATTATGATAAGTAAACATATCATTAAGTATATTAACAATGAACTACAAGGCTCGTCTGTTTATTCAAAGATTGACTTACGTTTCGGGTATCATCAAATGCGGGTGAAAGAAGATGATATTCCAAAGACTGCTTTCAGAACATGTTACAGTCATTACGAGTTTATGGTCATGCCATTTAGTTTAACTAATGCACCAGCTGTGTTCATGGACCTTATGAACCGAGTGTGTGGACCATACCTTGACAAGTTTGTCATTGTTTTCATTGATGACATACTTATTTACTCAAAGAATGACCAAGAACACGGTGAACATTTGAGAAAGGTGTTAGAAGTATTGAGGAAGGAAGAATTGTACGCTAAGTTTTCAAAGTGTGCATTTTGGTTGGAAGAAGTTCAATTCCTCGGTCACATAGTGAACAAAGAAGGTATTAAGGTGGATCCGGCAAAGATAGAAACTGTTGAAAAGTGGGAAACCCCGAAAACTCCGAAACACATATGCCAGTTTTTAGGACTAGCTGGTTACTACAGAAGGTTCATCCAAGACTTTTCCAGAATAGCAAAACCCTTGACTGCATTAACGCATAAAGGGAAGAAATTTGAATGGAAGGATGAACAAGAGAAACCGTTCCCGTTATTGAAGAAAAAGCAAACTACGGCACCTATATTGTCATTGCCTGAAGGGAATGATGATTTTGTGATTTATTGTGACGCATCAAAGCAAGGTCTCAGTTGTGTATTAATTCAACGAACGAAGGTGATTGCTTATGTGTCCAGACAATTGAAGATTCACGAACAAAATTATACGATGCATGATTTGGAATTAGGCGCGGTTGTTTTTGCATTAAAGACTTGGAGGCACTACTTATATGGGGTCAAAAGTATTATATATACCGACCACAAAAGTCTTCAACACATATTTAATCAGAAACAACTGAACATGAGGCAGCGTAGGTGGATTGAATTGTTGAATGATTACGACTTTGAGATTCGTTACCACCCGGGGAAGGCAAATATGGTAGCCGACGCCTTGAGTAGAAAGGACAGAGAACCCATTCGAGTAAAATCTATGAATATAATGATTCACAATAACCTTACTAATCAAATAAAGGAGGTGCAACAAGGAGTTTTAAAAGAGGGAAATTTAAAGAATGAAATACCCAAAGGATCAGAGAAGCATCTTAATATTCGGGAAGATGGAACCCGGTATAGGGCTGAAAGGATTTGGGTATCAAAATTTGGAGATATGAGAGAAATGGTACTTAGAGAAGCTCATAAAACCAGATACTCAATATATCCTGGAACGGGGAAGATGTACAAGGATCTCAAGAAACATTTTTAGTGGCCAGGTATGAAAACCGATGTTGCTAAATACGTAGGGGAATGTTTGACGTGTTCTAAGGTCAAAGCGGAGCATCAGAAACCATCAGGTCTACTTCAACAACCCGAAATCCCGGAATGGAAATGGGAAAACATTACCATGGATTTCATCACTAAATTGCCAAGGACTGCAAGTGGTTTTGATACTATTTGGGTAATAGTTGATCGTCTCACCAAATCAGCACACTTCCTGCCAATAAGAGAAGATGACAAGATGGAGAAGTTAGCACGACTGTATTTGAAGGAAGTCGTCTCCAGACATGGAATACCAATCTCTATTATCTCTGATAGGGATGGCAGATTTATTTCAAGATTCTGGCAGACATTACAGCAAGCATTAGGAACTCGTCTAGACATGAGTACTGCCTATCATTCACAAACTGATGGGCAGAGCGAAAGGACGATACAAACGCTTGAAGACTTGCTGCGAGCATGTGTTATTGATTTCGGAAACAGTTGGGATCGACATCTACCGTTAGCAGAATTTTCCTACAACAACAGCTATCATTCAAGTATTGAGATGGCGCCATTTGAAGCACTTTATGGTAGAAAGTGCAGGTCTCCAATTTGTTGGAGTGAAGTGGGGGATAGACAGATTACGGGTCCAGAGATAATACAAGAAACTACCGAGAAGATCATACAAATTCAACAACGGTTGAAAACCGCCCAAAGTCGACAAAAGAGCTACACCGACATTAAAAGAAAAGATATAGAATTTGAAATTAGAGAGATGGTCATGCTTAAGGTTGCACCTTGGAAAGGCGTTGTTCGATTTGGTAAACGAGGTAAATTAAATCCAAGGTATATTGGACCATTCAAGATTATTAATCGTGTCGGACCAGTAGCTTACCGACTTGAGTTACCTCAACAACTCGTGGCTGTACATAAAACTTTCCACGTCTCGAATTTGAAGAAATGTTTTGCTAAAGAAGATCTCACTATTCCATTAGACGAAATCCAAATCAACAAAAAACTTCAATTCATCGAAGAACCCGTCGAAATAATGGATCGTGAGGTTAAAAGACTTAAACAAAACAAGATACCAATTGTTAAGGTTTGATGGAATGCTCGTAGAGGACCCGAGTTCACCTGGGAATGAGAAGATCAGATGAAGAAGAAATACCCGCACTTATTTTAAGAAGATACGTCAACACCTCCAACTGCTTAAAATTTCGGGACGAAATTTATTTAACGGGTAGGTACTGTAGTGACCCGAACTTTTCCATATTTATATATATATATATTAAATGAAATTATTATTTACATGATTAAGTGTTTCCAACATGTTAAGCAATCAAACTTGTTAAGACTTGATTAATTGAAATAGGTTTCATATAGACAATTGACCACCCAAGTTGACCGGTGATTCACGAACGTTAAAACTTGTAAAAACTATAGGATGACATATATATGGATATATATATAGTTAACATGATATTATGATAAGTAAACATATCATTAAGTATATTAGCAATGAACTACATATGTAAAAGCAAGACTACTAACTTAATGATTTTGAAACGAGACATATATGTAACGATTATCGTTGTAACGACATTTAATGTATATATACCATATTAAGAGATATTCATACATCATATTATCATGATAATATAATAATTTAAAATCTCATTTGATATTATAAACATTGGGTTAACAACATTTAACAAGATCGTTAACCTAAAGGTTTTAAAACAACACTTACATGTAACGACTAACGATGACTTAACGACTCAGTTAAAATTTATATACATGTAGTGTTTTAATATGTATTCATACACTTTTGAAAGACTTCAAGACACTTATCAAAATACTTCTACTTAAGAAAAATGCTTACAATTACATCCTCGTTCAGTTTCATCAACAATTCTACTCGTATGTACCCGTATTCGTACTCGTACAATACACAGCTTTTAGATGTATGTACTATTGGTATATACACTCCAATGATCAGCTCTTAGCAGCCCATGTGAGTCACCTAACACATGTGGGAACCATCATTTGGCAACTAGCATGAAATATCTCATAAAATTACAAAAATATGGGTAATCATTCATGACTTATTTACATGAAAACAAAATTACATATCCTTTATATCTAATCCATACACCAACGACCAAAAACACCTATAAAAACTTTCATTTTTCAATTTTCTTCATCTAATTGATCTCTCTCATGTTCTATCTTCAAGTTCTAAGTGTTCTTCATAAATTCTACAAGTTCTAGTTTCATAAAATCAAGAATACTTCCAAGTTTGCTATCTTACTTCCAATCTTGTAGAGTGATCATCCAACCTCAAGAAATCTTTCTTATTTACAGTAAGATATCTTTCTAATACAAGGTAATACTCATATTCAAACTTTGATTCAATTTCTATAACTATAACAATCTTATTTCGAGTGGAAATCTTACTTGAACTTGTTTTTCGTGTCATGATCCTGCTTCAAAAACTTTCAAGCCATCCAAGGATCCTTTGAAGCTAGATCCATTTTTCTCATTTCCAGTAGCTTTTTCCAGAAAACTTGAGGTAGTAATGATGTTCATAACATCATTCGATTCATACATATAAAGCTATCTTATTCGAAGGTTTAAACTTGTAATCACTAGAACATAGTTTAGTTAATTCTAAACTTTTTAGCAAACAAAAGTTAATACTTCTAACTTGACTTTTAAAATCAACTAAACACATGTTCTATATCTATATGATATGCTAACTTAATGATTTAAAACATGGAAACACGAAGAACACTGTAAAACCGGACATACGCCGTCGTAGTAACACCGCGGGCTGTTTTGAGTTAGTTAATTAAAAAATATGATAAACTTTGATTCGAAATTGGTTCTTCTGTAAAAATGATTTTTCTTATGAACATGAAACTATATCCAAAAATCATAGTTAAACTAAAAGTGGAAGTTTGTTTTCTAAAATGGTCATCTAGACGTCGTTCTTTCGACTGAAATGACTACCTTTACAAAAATGACTTGTAACTTATATTTCCGACTATAAACCTATATTTTTTCTGTGTATATTCATAAAATAGAGTTCAATATGAAACCATAGCAATTTGATTCACTCAAAACGGATTTAAAATGAAGAAGTTATGGGTAAAACAAGATTGGATAATTTTTCTTGTTGTAGCAACGTGAAAATTGGTAACAAATCTATATTAATCATATCCTAGCTAACTTATATTGTATTATACATGTATTCTAATATATCATGTAATCTTGAGATACCATAGACACGTATGCAAATGTTTTGACATATCATATCGACCCATGTGTATATATTATTTGGAACAACCATAGACACTCTATATGCAGTAATGTGGGAGTTAGCTATACAGGGTTGAGGTTGATTCCAAAAATATATATACTTTGAGTTGTGATCTAGCCTGAGACGTGTATACACTGGGCCGTGGATTGATTCAAGATAATATATATCAATTTTTTTTCTGTACATCTAACTTTGGACAACTAGTTGTAGGTTACTAACGAGGACATCTGACTTAATGAACTGAAAATATCAAAATGTAATAAAAGTGTTGTAAATATATTTTGTACATACTTTGATATATATGTACATATTTGTTATAGGTTCGTGAATCGACCAGTGGCCAAGTCTTACTTCCCGACGAAGTAAAAATCTGTGAAATTGAGTTATAGTCCCACTTTTAAAATCTAATATTTTGGGATGAGAATACATGCAGTTTTATAAATGTTTTACGAAATAGACACAAGTAATTAAAACTACATTATATGGGTGAATGATCGAAGCCGAATATGCCCCTTTTGCTTGGTAACCTAAGAATTAGTAAACCGATCTACTAATTGACGCGAATCCTAAAGATAGATCTATTGGGCCTAACGAACCCCATCCAAAGTACCGGATGCTTTAGTACTTCGAATTCATTTTTATCATGTCCGAAGGATTTCCCGGAATGATAGGGGATATTCTTATATGCATCTTGTTAATGTCGGTTACCAGGTGTTCACCATATAAATGAATTTTATCTCTATGTATGGGATGTATATTGAAATATGAAATCTTGTGGTCTATTATTATGATTTGATAATATATAGGTTAAACCTATAACTCACCAACATTTTTGTTGACGTTTTAAGCATGTTTATTCTCAGGTGATTATTAAGAGCTTCCGCTATCGCATACTTAAATAAGGACGAGATTTGGAGTCCATGCTTGTATGATATTGTGTAAAAACTGCATTCAAGAAACTTATTTCGTTGTAACATATTTGTATTATAAACCATTATGTAATGGTCGCGTGTAAACATGATATTTTAGATTATCATTATTTGATAATCTACGTAAAGCTTTTTAAACCTTTATTGATGAAATAAAGGTTATGGTTTGTTTTAAAATGAATGCAGTCTTTGAAAAACGTCTCATATAGAGGTCAAAACCTCACAACGAAATCAATTAATATGGAACGTTTTTAATCAATAAGAACGGGACATTTCAGAAGTGGGTGGATTTGGTGAGACGGTCAATAATAACCCAAATGGTATCATAAAGAAATGTCCCGTTCTTATTGATTAAAAACGTTCCATATTAATTGATTTCGTTGCGAGGTTTTGACCTCTATATGAGACGTTTTTCAAAGACTGCATTCATTTTTAAAACAAACCATAACCTTTATTTCATAAATAAAGGTTTAAAAAGCTTTACGTAGATTATCAAATAATGATAATCTAAAATATCATGTTTACACACGACCATTACATAATGGTTTACAATACAAATATGTTACATCGAAATCAGTTTCTTGAATGCAGTTTTTACACAATATCATACAAACATGGACTCCAAATCTTGTCCTTATTTTAGTATGCAACATCGGAAGCTCTTAATATTCACCTGAGAATAAACATGGTTTAAACGTCAACAAAAATGTTGGTGAGTTATAGATTTAACCTATATATATCAAATCGTAACAATAGACCACAAGATTTCATATTTCAATACACATCCCATACATAGAGAAAAAAATCATTCATATGGTGAACACCTGGTAACCGACATTAACAAGATTCATATATAAGAATATCCCCATCATTCCGGGACACCCTTCGGATATGATATAAATTTCGAAGTACTAAAGCATCCGGTACTTTGGATGGGGCTTGTTGGGCCCGATAGATCTATCTTTAGGATTCGCGTCAATTAGGGTGTCTGTTCCCTAATTCTTAGATTACCAGACTTAATAAAAAGGGGCATATTCGATTTCGATAATTCAACCATAGAATGTAGTTTCACGTACTTGTGTCTATTTTGTAAATCATTTATAAAACCTGCATGTATTCTCATCCCAAAAATATTAGATTTTAAAAGTGGGACTATAACTCACTTTCACAGATTTTTACTTCGTCGGGAAGTAAGACTTGGCCACTGGTTGATTCACGAACCTATAACAATATATACATATATATCAAAGTATGTTCAAAATATATTTACAACACTTTTAATATATTTTGATGTTTTAAGTTTATTAAGTCAGCTGTCCTCGTTAGTAACCTACAACTAGTTGTCCACAGTTAGATGTACAGAAATAAATCGATAAATATTATCTTGAATC